>NC_053023.1:232938410-233259739 GCF_003073215.2 Triticum urartu | reverse complement strand
ATGTACAAGGATGACATACACTCACGCGAAGAGCCTGTCATTGACATGACGCAGCCTAATGAAGTGGTTCCGAACCATAAAACCGTACCTGAGGTACTATGTATATATATTTTTGTCTATAATTTTCTCCTTTAATTTATTTACGTGCTGAAATGTTCACACGATTTTGTTTGCCAAACAGAAAACCCCACCGAAGATGAATGGACACAAGGAAGCTTCACCTATTAGGCGTAATGATGAATGTGGCGCTACACCCGGAAACCCTTGGGTCGTTGGTACTTCTACTCAAGCACCTTCATCGGACATAGACATTTGTCTATCTTCTGTCAGCAAGTTCATGGCTAAGGCGAATGGAAAAAGGGTGCAACAATCGATAAGGATGACGAAGTTATGTCCGGTAAGCACAAGAGGACCGTTCCTAAGAAATTTGAACCCCCCTACACACTTGACAAGCCCAACAGGCATCCCAACCGTGGTCAGAAACCCTCCGGTACTTCGACTGCTACTAGAGGTATCGTAACTAACTTTCTTATTTTGTTATATGCTACGAATGCATATGATCACCATTGTTGACATTCATATTATTTCATGCAGCTCTGTTTTCTGAAAATCATGAGCCGAGGTTGTGGCAGATGAGTTGACGCTAGAAATAATTGATGCAGCTGTTTCATTTGTAGAGTTAGCTGCTAGCACCGAGAAGAATAAGGGGAAGAGAGTTTACTACAGTGAAGGGCGTGGCATATCTCTGACTTCCGAAAGGATTCGACCGGTACTAAGTCACAGATGGTTGTCGGACGATGTAAGTACTATTTGCATGTCCTGTTATTAAAATTCTCAATAATCTATGTCTCAACTTTCAACATGTAATGCCCTGATATTCTATGACGGTAATTGATGCTTATATGGGACATTTGGAGCTGCACGTTGGTCATGATCGTTACCTCTGTCCAGCGTGGAGTCCAAATTCCTTGTAGATCGTGCTATCGCACGAGATGATCCATTGTCGTCGAGCTGCAACATGGATAGTGCTCTGTCCAAAGCTGGAGCAGTTATTGTTGGGGAACATTGCAGAAAACAAAAATTTTCCTATGGTTTCACCAAGATCCATCTATGAGTTCATCTAGCAACGAGTGATCGGATTGCATCTACATACCTTTGTAGATCATGCGCGGAAGCGTTCAAAGAACGGGGATGAGGAAGTCGTACTCGACGTGATCCAAATCACCGGAGATCCTAGCGCCGAACGGACGGCACCTCCGCGTTCAACACACGTACGGTCAGCGTGACGTCTCCTCCTTCTTGATCCAGCAAGGGGGAAGGAGAGGTTGAGGAAGATGGCTCCAGCAGCAGCACGACGGCGTGGTGGTGGTGGAGCACCAGTACTCCAGCAGGGCTTCGCCAAGCTCGTGATGGAGGAGGAGATGTGTTGGGGAGGGGAGGGGCTGCGCCTTGGATGTCCTCTGCAGCCCTCCCCTCACCCCTCTATTTATAGGGGAAGGGGGAAGGGGGACGGCCCCCTCTAGATGAGATCTAGAGGGGGGGCGGCGGCCAAGGGGAGGGGGGCTTGCCCCCCAAGCAAGGGGGCGCCCCCCCTTAGGGTTTCCCCCAACCCTAGGCGCATGGGCCCTAGGGGAGTGGCGCCCCAGCCCACTTTGGGCTGGATCCCTTCCTCATACAGCCCATAAGGCCCTCCGGGAGAGGTGGCCCCTCCCGGTGGACCCCCAAAACCCCTCCGGTGGCCCCGGTACAATACCGATATGCCCCCGAACCTTTCCGGTGACCGTATGACAACTTCCCATATATATTTCTTTACCTCCGGATTATTCCAGAACTCCTCGTGACGTCCAGGATCTCATCCGGGACTCCGAACAACTTTCAGATTACTGCATACTCATATCTATACAACCCTAGCGTCACCGAACCTTAAGTGTGTAGACCCTACGGGTTCGGGAGACAAGCAGACATGACCGAGACGACTCTCTGGTCAATAACCAACAGCGGGATCTGGATACCCATGTTGGCTGCCACATGCTCCTCGATGATCTCATCGGATGAACCACGATGTCGAGGACCTAATCAATCCCGTACTCAATTTCCTTTGTCAATCGGTATGTTACTTGCCCGAGACTCGATCGTCGGTATCCCAATACCTTGTTCAGTCTCGTTACCGGCAAGTCACTTTACTCGTACCATAATGCATGATCCCGTGATCAACCACTTGATCACATTGAGCTCATTATGATGATGCATTACCGAGTGGGCCCAGAGATACCTCTCCGTCATACGGAGTGACAAATCCCAGTCTCGATTCGTGCCAACCCAACAGACACTTTCGGAGATACCTGTAATGTACCTTTATAGTCACCCAGTTACGTTGTGACGTTTGGCACACCCAAGTCACTCCTACGGTATCCGGGAGTTGCACAATCTCATGGTCTAAGGAAATGATACTTGACATCCAGAAAAGCTACAGCAAACGAACTACACGATCTTTGTGCTATGCTTAGGTTTGGGTCTTGTCCATCACATCATTCTCCTAATGATGTGATCCCGTTATCAATGACATCCCCATGTCCATAGCTAGGAAACCATGACTATCTGTTGATCAACGAGCTAGTCAACTAGAGGCTCACTAGGGACACATTATGGTCTATGTATTCACAAATGTATTACGATTTCCAGACAATACAATTGTAACAGGAATAATAGACAATTATCATGAACAAGGAAATATAATAATCATTTTATTATTGCCCCTAGGGCATATTTCCAACAGTCTCCCACTTGCACTAGAGTCAATCATCTAGTTACATTGTGATGAATCGAACACCCATGGAATTCTGGTGTTGATCATGTTTTGCTCCAGGGAGAGGTTTAGTCAACGGATCTGCTACATTCAGGTCCGTATGTAATTTACAAATCTCTATGTCTCCATTTTGAACACTTTCACGAATGGAGTTGAAGCGACGCTTGATATGCCTGGTCTTCCTGTGAAACCTGGGCTCCTTGGCAAGAGCAATAGCTCCAGTGTTGTCACAGAACAGAGTCATCGGGCCCGACGCATTGGGTATGACTCCTAGGTCGGTAATGAACTCCTTCACCCAGACTACTTCGTGAGCTGCCTCCGAGGCTGCCATGTACTCCGCTTCACATGTAGATCCCGCCACAACGCTTTGCTTGCAACTGCACCAGCTTACTGCCCCAGCATTCATAATATACACGTATCCGGTTTGTGACTTAGAGTCATCCAGATCTGTGTCGAAGCTAGCATCGACGTAACCCTTTACGACAAGCTCTTCGTCACCTCCATAAACGAGAAACATTTCCTTAGTCCTTTTCAGGTACTTCAGGATATTTTTGACCGCTGTCCAGTGTTCCATGCCGGGATTACTTTGGTACCTTCCTACCAAACTCACGGCAAGGTTTACATTAGGTCTGGTACACAGCATAGCATACATGATAGACCCTATGGCCGAGGCATAGGGGACGACACTCATCTTTTCTCTATCTTCTGCCGTGGTCGGGCATTGAGCCAAGCTCAATCTCGTACCTTGCAATACAGGCAAGAACCCCTTCTTTGACTGATCCATTTTGAACTTCTTCAATATCTTGTCAAGGTACGTACTCTGTGAAAGACCAATGAGGCGTCTCGATCTATCTCTATAGATCTTGATGCCTAATATATAAGTAGCTTCTCCAAGGTCCTTCATTGAAAAACACTTGTTCAAATAGGCCTTTATGCTTTCCAAGAATTCTATATCATTTTCCATCAACAGTATGTCATCCACATACAATATGAGAAATGCTACAGAGCTCCCACTCACTTTCTTGTAAATGCAGGCTTCTCCATAAGTCTGCATAAACCCAAAAGCTTTGATCATCTCATCAAAGCGAATGTTCCAACTCCGAGATGCTTGCACCAGCCCATAAATCGAGCGTTGGAGCTTGCACACCTTGTCAGCATTCTTAGGATCGACAAAACCTTCCGCTTGCATTATATACAATTCTTCCTTAAGGAAACCATTAAGGAATGCCGTTTTGACGTCCATTTGCCATATTTCATAATCATAGAATGCGGCAATTGCTAACATGATTCGGACGGACTTCAGCTTCGCTACGGGTGAGAAAGTCTCATCGTAGTCAACCCCTTGACCTTGTCGATAACCCTTAGCGACAAGCCGTGCTTTATAGATGGTCACATTACCATCCGCGTCTGTCTTCTTCTTAAAGATCCATTTATTTTCTATGGATCGCCGATCAACGGGCAAGTCAGTCAAAGTCCATACTTCGTTTTCATACATGGATCCTATCTCGGATTTCATGGCTTCTAGCCATTTGTCGGAATCCGGGCCCGCCATCGCTTCTTCATAGTTCGAAGGTTCACCGTTGTCTAACAACATGATTTCCAAGACAGGGTTGCCGTACCACTCTGGTGCGGAACGTGTCCTTGTGGACCTTCGAAGTTCAGTAGGAGCTTGATCAGAAGTATCTTGATCATCATCATTAACTTCCTCTCTAATTGGTGCAGGCACCACAGGAACATTTTCCTGAGTTGCGCCACTTTCCGGTTCAAGAGGCAATACTTCATCTAGTTCCACTTTCCTCCCACTTACTTCTTTCGAGAGAAACTCCTTCTCTAGAAAGGATCCATTCTTGGCAACAAAGATCTTGCCTTCAGATCTGAGGTAGAAGGTATACCTAATAGTTTCTTTATGGTATCCTCTGAAGACGCATTTTTCTGACTTGGGTTCGAGCTTTTCAGGTTGAAGTTTCTTGACATAAGCATCGCATCCCCAAACTTTTAGAAACGACAGCTTAGGCTTCTTCCCAGACCATAATTCATACGGTGTCGTCTCAACGGATTTCGACGGAGCCCTATTTAAAGTGAATGCGGCAGTCTCTAAAGCATAGCCCCAAAATGACAGCGGTAAATCGGTAAGAGACATCATAGATCGCACCATATCTAATAGAGTGCGATTACGACGTTCGGACACACCATTATGTTGAGGTGTTCCAGGCGGCGTGAGTTGTGAAACTATTCCTCATTTTCTTCAGTGTGTACCAAATTTGTGGCTCAAGTATTCTCCTCCACGATCTGATCGCAAAAACTTGATTTTTCTGTCACGTTGATTCTCAACCTCACTCTGAAATTCCTTGAACTTTTCAAAGGTTTCAGACTTGTGTTTCATTAAGTAGATATACCCATATCTACTCAAGTCATCAGTGAGGGTGAGAACATAACGATAGCCACCACAAGCCTCAACACTCATTGGACCGCACACATCAGTATGTATGATTTCCAATAGGTTGGTTGCTCGCTCCATTGTTCCTAAGAACGGAGTCTTGGTCATCTTACCCATGAGGCATGGTTCGCACGTGTCAAATGATTCGTAATCAAGAGACTCTAAAAGTCCATCTGTATGGAGCTTCTTCATGCGTTTGACACCTATGTGACCAAGGCGGCAGTGCCACAAGTATGTGGGACTATCATTATCAACCTTACATCTTTTGGCATTCACACTATGAATATGTGTAGCATTACGCTCGAGATTCATTAAGAATAAACCATTCACCATAGGAGCATGACTATAAAACATATCTCTCATATAAATAGAACAACCATTATTCTCGGATTTAAATGAGTAGCCATCTCGTATTAAATGAGATCCTGATACAATGTTCATGCTCAAACTTGGCACTAAATAACAATTATTGAGGTTCAAAACTAATCCCGTAGGTAAATGTAGAGGTAGCGTGCCGACGGCGATCACATCGACCTTGGAACAATTCCCGACGCGCATCATCACCTCGCCTTCGCCAATCTCCGCTTATTCCACAGCTCCTGCTTTGAGTTACAAATGTGAGCAACTGCACCGGTATCAAATACCTAGGAGCTACTACGAGTATTGGTAAGGTACACATCAATTACATGTATATCACATATACCTTTTGTTTTGCCGGCCTTCTTTTCCGCTAAGTATTTGGGGCAGTTCCGCTTCTAGTGAGCACTTCCCTTGCAATAAAAGCACTCAGTCTCGGGCTTGGGTCCATTCTTTGGCTTCTTCCCGGCAGCTTGCTTATTGGACGCGGCAACTCCCTTGCCGTCCTTCTTGAAGTTCTTCTTACCCTTGCCTTTCTTGAACTTAGTGGTTTTATTCACCATCAACACTTGTGAACCACGATGTCGAGGACCTAATCAATCCCGTACTCAATTTCCTTTGTCAATCGGTACGTTACTTGCCCGAGACTCGATCGTCGGTATCCCAATACCTTGTTCAGTCTCGTTACCGGCAAGTCACTTTACTCGTACCGTAATGCATGATCCCGTGATCAACCACTTGATCACATTGAGCTCATTATGATGATGCATTACCGAGTGGGCCCAGAGATACCTCTCCGTCATACGGAGTGACAAATCCTAGTCTCGATTCGTGCCAACCCAACAGACACTTTCGGAGATACCTGTAATGTACCTTTATAGTCGCAGTTACGTTGTGACGTTTGGCACACCCAAGGCACTCCTACGGTATCGGGAGTTGCACAATCTCATGGTCTAAGGAAATGATACTTGACATCCAGAAAAGCTACAGCAAACGAACTACACGATCTTTGTGCTATGCTTAGGTTTGGGTCTTGTCCATCACATCATTCTCCTAATGATGTGATCCCGTTATCAATGACATCCCCATGTCCATAGCCAGGAAACCATGACTATCTGTTGATCAACAAGCTAGTCAACTAGAGGCTCAGTAGGGACACATTATGGTCTATGTATTCACACATGTATTACGATTTCCGGACAATACAATTATAGCATGAATAATAGACAATTATCATGAACAAGGAAATATAATAATCATTTTATTATTGCCTCTAGGGCATATTTCCAACAGTCTCCCACTTGCACTAGAGTCAATCATCTAGTTACATTGTGATGAATCGAACACCCATGGAATTCTGGCAGTGCTACACCAGCCCATTTTGCCAGGTTCACATCTATCTTTCCCCTTTTCTCGTTTCCCTTTCCAAATCCCTAGCCCTCTCTCACCATTTGCGCCTCCAAATCTCGACGGCGAAAGCATGACAGCGAGCTGGGCGTCGGGCAGCGGCGGCTGCGGCGAGAAGAGTGGTGGCGACCACAAGTTAGGTCAAACCCTGGGTCATGCAAGCAGGTGGGGCGGATTCAGTGGCACAGGAGCCAGCGGCGGCGGATCGAGTGGAACATGGGACAGGGGTTTCGTGGGCGGCGGCGGGCCGGGAGAACCCACGGCCAGGGTTTCTTTAGTGCTACACTTTGGTGGCAAAAAGGTAAGTTCTTTACCGTTGTTCTTTACACCCTTGCATTATCGCCCACAATCCATCACCTGTGACCATGACAAGATCCATCTATGTGGTCATCAGGAAACTCCTGGTGGCCGTGTCTGCATAGATGCAGACAATTTTGGCAGCGCACTCGAGGGATGTGTGTTTGAGGTTAGTCTACTGAGCATGATCTTCAAACTAGTACTGCTATTGCGGTCAAGCTGCAAAAAAGTTCAGTGTTTAACGGTTGCAGTGACAAGTTCAGTTACAAAATGACTTGAATTGCTCATGATTTATTTAGGATGATATCACTTCTGAGTATGTTGAATGGGTTGATGGGGAGTGGGATAACAAAGCAAATCAAAGTCATTCATTAAGTATCTTGCCATGAAGAACAAGAAACTAGAGACTAAGATTACAGAATATGAAGCTGAAATTAAAAGGAATGAGAAACAAAAGAGGGCAATGGTTAAGATGCACAAGGAAATATTGCTCTATAGGGATAGGATTTTAGGATTTGGAGGTCTTCTATATCTTGGCCTGCTTGCCATTATGATTGATGTCATAGTTAGCAAGTAGATTGTTCATAAAGTTATTGACATCATTGTAATTGACATGATGAAATGCTGGTGAATTATTTGGTATTCAGTTTATGGGCAAAGTGTAAGAGAGATTGCAGCATAAATAACATGGGGCCATCATGATTGGTAGACAATGCACTTTTGGCATGTTCTATATTTGGCAGACAATGCACTTTTGGCATGTTCTATATTTGGTAAGTGATGCACATGGGCACATCACCTAGCAACACTACTGATTTATGCAGAAGCCAAGTTCATTGTGTTGTTGCAACATAGGAGCAACATGTAGCAGCACCTACACCTTTGATGCAACACTGAAGCAGAGCAACAGTACATATTCAAAATTCTGTAATTTAACTGAACTTGACACTTAGGATGAGCAGTAGATATTCAGTTCTTCAGCCATAAAGAACCCGACCAAACCGTACCGATTGCATAACTTATATGCTTACATATAAAAGCATACCTAACCAACATCAAACCCAAAATAATGTTAACTTATATGCGGAAACATATAACAGCATAACTAACTTAAGATAACCAACAACTTCCTCCAACTTCAGCAACTGTGCCCATCTTCACTTCTTCGGAAATTTGAGGCAGGGTGAGCGGCGCACCACACACGGAGAAGCCTTCTTCTTGACCGCCGTCCTGTTCGACAGCTGCGCCACCTGATCCTGAGCCACCTCCTCTTCTTCCACCTTCACTATATCAGGAAGGAGGGGTAGGAGCTCGACGTCGATGGGCATTGTCTTGTCACCCTCGACGGCGACCAGCGCTACCATCTGCACGGCGTCCTCCTCGCCCTCCTCATGGTCATCAGGGATGACCAGTACCTCCTCCACGTCGTCCTCCACGATGTCAGAGCCCAACGGCAGGACTGGCTTCGGCACGTGGCGGACCTGGTAGTTCGGGCTGACGGGTGCAGGGAGAGCGAGCTCGACATCGACGCGCTCCGCCCTCGACGCGACACGTGCTGGATCTGGCCGCAACATCATGGTGGTGGAGCGGTACATCCACCACCTTGCGCGCTGAACAGGGGAGTCGCTCAGCGTAGCCTCTCACATTGCCCACACAAGGAGGAGAGCCGGCGGGACGCCGCTGCCGTAGGAGAAGGCGCGCTTCTTCTTGGCGTCGGTGAGGACTTTGACGAGGCCACACATGTGGTTGACCAACATCTCCGTGCTGGGGAACCAGCCGCACACCTCCATCAACTGTGCGCGCCACCCCTCGTCATCACCGGCGAGCTCCACCATTGCTCTCTGCCAGCCGAGGCTTCTCTCCATGGAGGCGGCTGCAGCGGTCGCCGGCGAGGGTTTTCTCGATCTACTATAGGTGGGGATAAGAGGGGAGTTCAAACCGGCGCCCGTGGGAGGTGGGTGAGTGTGTGGTGGGGAAGAGAGTGGTACAGTTACTTATTTAATGTCATTTAGGACGTGGGGAGGGGAAATGTACAATATTCTTTCTACCTCCCGCCCCGGTCATAACACAGTAAAGAAATTTTTTTGATTTTTGTTTTGAGGGAAACATTTTACTTTATTTAAACAAAGTCTGGGATCTCGTCTGCTAATACACTAAGGATACAATTAGGGGGCGAAAGCCTCCAAACCAAAGAAACAGAATCCCCTACAGCTACCTTAGCATGAGCCTCCCAATTAACACAGTAAATAATTGAAGCAAGTGTTCTACTCTTCTTCCTTCTCCACTTTTCTGCACATGATAAAAGACAAGGTAAGTTAATGAATGATAAAAAATTTAATATTCCACAATGCATACAAACACTTACTTCTGATTTAGTTTGCATTTCTTGCTACGTATAGTGTGTCCTGGCAATTTGCAAGCGCCGCACCGGGTTTTCAACTCATCAAAAGAGAGTGGTCTACCATTTTTTGAGACAGGGCGGCTCTCATCTACCTTTGTTGCACCTTTGCTTGACACTTTCATAGGATCTTTAACAGCAATCATGTTGCCTTCACCATCATCCACATATTCAACTGCACACTTACTGATGTCATTTGTTTGCTTGATCAAATTTTCCTATAGCAGATCATACTCATGACTCTTAGCTATCACAGCCTTCAAACTCTCTTGTAACTGATCCCACAAAGTAGGGTGTTTGCATGCCGCATGCATAGCTTCTGACGCTAACACACTGACCTGGCTATATTTCATTCTTTCCCCGGCCCCAGTCCAACCAAATCCCAACAGATCGCTTGTGCGCCTTGTGGGTAGTCCCAACCTTGCTTCTTTCGTGAATCGAACAAGAACTAAAGAATTTGGTATTTCAGATATTTCAAGTGCTTCAGTACATGGAATATGTGCTTGCAAGGTAGATCCTTTCGAATCATTCTTCTGCAACTGCACCTTATAGTTTCTGCGGAATTTTCTAGTGTATACTCCACCCAAAAATGGCGCTTCCGGTTATTCTTCCAGGCCATGATGTACTGCTGTGATCCGTCTCCCAGCTTAATTTCTACAATCTCCATGCCGCCAATTTTTCTAAGATCATGTTGCAACATATAGAAGTTTGCTGGAGTGAATGAAGGAAATATGCCCTAGAGGCAATAATAAAGTTATTATTTATTTCCTTATATATCATGATAAAAGTTTATCATTCATGCTAGAATTGTATTAACCGGAAACATGATACATGTGTGAATACATAGACAAATAGAGTGTCACTAGTATGCCTCTAATAGACTAGCTTGTTAATCAAAGATGGTTATGTTTCCTAACCATGGACAAAGGGTTTTCATTTGATTAACAGGATCACATCATTAGTTGAATGATCTGATTGACATGACCCATTCCATTAGCTTAGCACCCGATCATTTAGTATGTTGCTATTGCTTTCTTCATGACTTATACATGTTCCTATGACTATGAGATTATGCAACTCCCGTTTGCCAGAGGAACACTTTGTGTGCTACCAAACGTCACAACGTAACTGGGTGATTATAAAGGAGCTCTACAGGTGTCTCCAAAGGTACACGTTGGGTAGGCGTATTTCGAGATTAGGATTTGTCACTCCGATTGTCGGAGAGGTATCTTTGGGCCCTCTCGGTAATGCACATCACTTAAGCCTTGCAAGCATTGCAACTAATGAGTTAGTTGCGGGATGATGTATTACAGAACGAGTAAAGAGACTTGCCGGTAACGAGATTGAACTAGGTATAGGATACCGACGATCGAATCTCGGGCAAGTAACATACCGATGACAAAGGGAACAACGTATGTTGTTATGCGGTCTGGCCGATAAAAGATCTTCGTAGAATATGTAGGAGCCAATATGAGCATCCAGGTCTCGGTCATGTCTACATTGTTCTCGAACCCGTAGGGTCCGCACGCTTAAGGTTACGATGACAGTTATATTATGAGTTTATGCATTTTGATGTACCGAAGGTTGTTCGGAGTCCCGGATGTGATCACGGACATGACGAGGAGTCTCAAAATGGTCGAGACATAAAGATTGATATATTGGAAGCCTATGTTTGGATATCGGAAGTGTTCCGGGTGAAATCGGGATTTTACCAGAGTATCGGGAGGTTACCGGAACCCCCCGGGAGGTATATGGGCCTTAGTGGGCCTTAGTGGAAGAGAGGAGAGGTGGCCAGAGATGGGCCGCGCGCCCCTCCCCCCCTTGGTCCGAATTGGACAAGGAGAAGAGGCCGGCCCCCCTTCCTCCTCTCTCTCCTCTTTCCCCCCCTCCACGAATCCTATTCCAACTAGGAAAGGGGGCGAGTCCTACTCCCAGAAGTAGGACTCCTCCTGGCGCGGCACACCTTGGCCGGCCGGCCCTCCTCCCTTGAACCTTTATATACGGCGGCAGGGGCACCCCTAGAGACACACGTTGATCCACGTGATCATATTCTTAGCCGTGTGCGGTGCCCCCTTCCACCATAGTCCTCGATAATATTGTAGCGGTGCTTAGGCGAAGCCCTGCGACAGTAGTACATCAAGATCGTCACCACGCCGTCGTGCTGACGGAACTCTTCCCCGACACTTTGCTGGATCGGAGTCCGGGGATCGTCATCAAGCTGAACGTGTGCTAGAACTCGGAGGTGCCGTAGTTTCGGTGCTTGATCGGTCGGGCCGTGGAGACGTACGACTACATCAACCAAACACTTCCGTTGTCGATCTACAAGGGTACGTAGATCACACTCTCCCCCTCTCGTTGCTATGCATCACCATGATCTTGCGTGAGCGTAGGAATTTTTTTGAAATTACTACGGAACCCAACAGTGGCATCCGAGCCTAGGTTTTATATGTTGATGTTATATGCACGAGTAGAACACAAGTGAGTTGTGGGCGATATAAGTCATACTGCTTACCAGCATGTCATACTTTGGTTCGGCGGTATTGTTGGACGAAGCGGCCCGGACCGACATTACGCGTACGCTTACGCGAGACCGGTTCTCCCGACGTGCTTTGCACATAGGTGGCTTGCGGGTGACAGTTTCTCCAAGTTTAGTTGAACCGAGTGTGGCTACGCCCGGTCCTTGCGAAGGTTAAAACAGCACCAACTTGACAAACTATCGTTGTGGTTTTGATGCGTAGGTAAGATTGGTTCTTGCTTAAGCCCGTAGCAGCCACGTAAAACTTGCAACAACAAAGTAGAGGACGTCTAACTTGTTTTTGCAGGGCATGTTGTGATGTGATATGGTCAAGACATGATGCCAAATTTTATTGTATGAGATGATCATGTTTTGTAACCGAGTTATCGGCAACTGGCAGGAGCCATATGGTTGTCGCTTTATTGTATGCAATGCAATCGCGCTGTAATGCTTTACTTTACCACTAAGCGGTAGCGATAGTCGTGGAAGCATAAGATTGGCGAGACGACAATGATGCTACGATGGAGATCAAGGTGTCGCGCCGATGACGATGGTGATCACGACGGTGCTTCAAAGATGGAGATCACAAGCACAAGATGATGATGGCCATATCATATCACTTATATTGATTTCATGTGATGTTTATCTTTTATGCATCTTATCTTGCTTTGATTGACGGTAGCATTATAAGATGATCTGTGACTAATTATCAAGAAGTGTTCTCCCTGAGTATGCACCGTTGCAAAAGTTCTTCGTGCTGAGACACCACGTGATGATTGGGTGTGATAGGCTCTACGTTCAAATACAACGGGTGCAAAACAGTTGCACACGCGGAATACTCAGGTTATAATTGACGAGCCAAGCATATACAGATATGGCCTCGGAACACGGAGACCGAAAGGTCGAGCGTGAATCATATAGTAGATATGATCAACATAGTGATGTTCACCAATGAAACTACTCCATCTCACATGATGATCGGACATGGTTTAGTTGATTTGGATCACGTAATCACTTAGAGGATTAGAGGGATGTCTATCTAAGTGGGAGTTCTTTAAGTAAACTAATTGAACCTAAATTTATCATGAACTTAGTCCTGGTAGTATTTTGCAATTTTTGTTGTAGATCAATAGCTCGCGTTGTTGCTTCCCTGTGTTTATTTTGATATGTTCCTAGAGAAAATTGTGTTGAAAAATGTTAGTAGCAATGATGCGGATTGGATCCATGATCTGAGGTTTATCCTCATTGCTGCACAGAAGAATTATGTCCTTGATGCACCGCTAGGTGACAGACCTATTGCAGGAGCAGATGCAGACCTTATGAACGTTTGGCTAGCTCAATATGATGACTACTTGATAGTTTAGTGCACCATGCTTAATGGCTTAGAATCGGGACTTCAAAGACGTTTCGAACGTCATGGAGCATATGAGATGTTCCAGGAGTTGAAGTTAATATTTCAAGAAAATACCCGAGTTGAGAGATATGAAGTCTCCAACAAGTTCTATAGCTAAAAGATGGAGGAGAATCGCTCAACTAGTGAGCATGTGCCCAGATTGTCTGGGTACTACAATCGCTTGAATCAAGTGGGAGTTAATCTTCCAGATAAGATAGTGATTGACAGAATTCTCTATTCACCATCACCAAGTTAGTAGAACTTCGTGATGAACTATGATATGCAAGGGATAACGAAAACGATTCCCAAGCTCTTCGTAATGCGGAAATTGACGAAGGTAGAAATCGAGAAAAAACATCAAGTTTGATGGTAGACAAGACCACTAGTTTCAAGAAAAGGGCAGAGGGAAGAAGGGGAACTTCAAGAAGAACAGCAAGCAAGTTGCTGCTCAAGTGAAGAAACCCAAGTCTGGTCCTAAGCCTGAGACTAAGTGTTTCTACTGCAAAGGGACTGGTCACTGGAAGCGGAACTACCCCAAGTGATTGGCAGATAAGAAGGATGGCAAAGTGAACATAAGTATATTTGATATACATGTTATTGATGTGTACTTTACTAGTGTTTATAGCAACCCCTCAGTATTTGATACTAGTTCAGTTGCTAAGATTAGTAACTCGAAACGGGAGTTGCAGAATAAACAGAGACTAGTTAAGGGTGAAGTGACGATGTGTGTTGGAAGTGGTTCCAAGATTGATATGATCATCATCGCACACTCCCTATACTTTCGGGATTAGTGTTGAACCTGAATAAGTGTTATTTGGTGTTTGCGTTAAGCATGAATATGATTTGATCATGTTTATTGTAATACGGTTATTCATTTAAGTAAGAGAATAAATTGTTATTCTGTTTACATGAATAAAACCTTATATGGTTACACACCCAATGAAAAATAGTTCGTTGGATCTCGATCGTAGTTATACACATAATCATAATATTGAAACCAAAAGATGCAAAGTTAATAATGATAGTGCAACTTATTTGTAGCACTGCCATTTAGGTCATATTGGTATAAAGAGCATGAAGAAACTCCATGCTGATGGGATTTTGGAATCACTTGATTATGAATCACTTGATGCTTGCAAACCATGCCTCATGGGCAAGATGACTAAGACTCCGTTCTCCGGAGCGAGAAACTGACTTATTGGAAATAATACATACTGATGTATGCGGTCCGATGAGTGTTAAGGCTCATGGCAAGTATCGTTATTTTCTGAACTTCACATATGATTTGAGCAGATATGGGTATATCTACTTGATGAAACATAAGTCTGAAACATTTGAAAAGTTCAAAGAATTTCAGAGTGAAGTGGAAAATCATCGTGACAAGAAAATAAAGTTTCTACTATCTGATCGCGGAGACAAATATTTGAGTTACGAGTTTGGTCTTCAATTAAAACAATGTGGAATAGTTTCACAAACTCATGCCACATGGAACACCACAGCATAATGGTGTGTCCGAACATCATAACCGTACTTTATTGGATATAGTGCAATCTATGATGTCTCTTACCGATCTACCACTATCGTTTGGGGTTATGCATTAGAGACAGCTGCATTCACGTTAAAAGGGCACCATCTAAATCTGTTGAGACGACACCGTATGAACTGTGGTTTGGCAAGAAACCAAAGTTGTCGTTTCTTAAAGTTTGGGATTGTGATGCTTATATGAAAAAGTTTCATCCTGATAAGATCAAACCCAAATCGGAGAAATATGTCTTCATAGGACACCCAAAGGAGACTGTTGGGTACACCTTCTATCACAAATCCGAAGGCAAGACTTTTGTTGCTAAATTCGGAGTTTTTCTAGAGAAGGAGTTTCTCTTGAAAGAAGTGAGTGGGAGGAAAGTAGAACTTGATAAGGTAATTGTACCTTCTCCCTTATTGGAAAGTAGTTCATCACAGAAATCTGTTCCTGTGACTACTACACCAATTAGTGAGGAAGCTAATGATGATGATCATGTAACTTCAGATCAAGTTACTACCGAATCTCGTAGGTAAACCAGAGTGAGATCCGCACCAGAGTGGTAAAGTAATCCTGTTCTGGAAGTCATGTTACTAGACCATGACAAACTTGCGAACTATGAGGAAGCGATGATGAGCCCAGATTCCGCGAAATGGTTTGAGGCCATAAAATCTGAGATATGATCCATGTATGAGAACAAAGTATGGACTTTGATGGATTTGCCCGATGATCGGCAAGCCATAGAAAATAAATGGATCTTCAAGAGGAAGACGGACGCTGATAGTAGTGTTACTATCTACAAAGCTAGAACTGTTGCAAAAGGTTTTCGACAAGTTCAAGGTGTTGACTACGATGAGATTTTCTCACTCGTATATATGCTTAAGTCTGTCCGAATCATGTTAGCAATTGCCGCATTTTATGAAATCTGGCAAATGGATAAACAAAACTGCATTCCTTAATAGATTTATTAAAGAAGAGTTGTATATGATACAACCAGAAGGTTTTGTCAATCCTAAAGGTGCTAACAAAATATGCAAGCTCCAGCGATCCATCTATGGACTGGTGCAAGCATCTCGGAGTTGGAATATATGCTTTGATAAGTTGATCAAAGCATATAGTTTTATACAGACTTGCGATGAAGCCTGTATTTACAAGAAAGTGAGTGGGAGCACTACAACATTTCTGATAAGTATATGTGAATGACATATTGTTGATCGGAAATAATATAGAATTATTCTGCAAAGCATAAAGGAGTGTTTGAAAGGAATTTTCCAAAGAAAGACCTCGGTAAAGCTGCTTACATATTGAGCATCAAGATCTATAGAGATAGATCAAGACGCTTGATAAGTTTTTTCAATGAGTACATACCTTGACAAGATTTTGAAGTAGTTCAAAATGGAACAGTCAAAGAAAGAGTTCTTGCCTGTGTTGCAAGGTGTGAAATTGAGTAAGACTCAAAGCCCGACCACGGTAGAAGATAGAAATAGAATGAAAGTCATTCCCTATGCCTCAGCCATAGGTTCTATAAAGTATGCCATGCTGTGTACCAGATCTATTGTATACCCTACACTGTGTTAAGCAAGGGAGTACAATAGTGATCTAAGAGTTGATCACTGGACAGCGGTCAAAATTATCCTTAGTGGAATAAAGAAATATTTCTCAATTATGGAGGTGACAAAAAGGTTCGTCGTAAAAAATTACGTCGATGCAAGTTTTGACACAGATCTGGATGACTCTAAGTCTCAATCTAGATACATATTGAAAGTGGGAGCAATAAGCTAGAGTAGCTCCGTGCAAAGCATTGTTGACATAGAAATTCGCAAAATACTTACGGATCTGAACGTGACAGACCCGTTGACTAAAATTATCTCACAAGCAAAACATGATCACACCTTAGTACTCTTTGGGTGTTAATCACATAAATAATGTGAACTAGATTATTGACTCTAGTAAACCCTTTGGGTATAGGTCACATGACGATGTGAACTATGGGTGTTAATCACATGGTGATGTGAACTCTTAGTGTTGAATCACATGGCGATGTGAACTAGATTATTGACTCTAGTGCAAGTGGGAGACTGAAGGAAATATGCCCTAGAGGCAATAATAAAGTTATTATTTATTTCCTTATATCATGATAAATGTTTATTATTCATGCTAGAATTGTATTAACCGGAAACATAATACATGTGTGAATACATAGACAAACAAAGTGTCACTAGTATGCCTCTACTTGACTAGCTCGTTAATCAAAGATGGTTATGTTTCCTAACCATGGACAAAAGAGTTGTTATTTGATTAACGGGATCACATCATTAGGTGAATGATCTGATTAACATGACCCATTCCATTAGCTTAGCACCCGATCGTTTAGTATGTTGCTATTGCTTTCTTCATGACTTATACATGTTCCTATGACTATGAGATTATGCAACTCCCGTTTGCCGGAGGAACACTTTGTGTGCAACCAAACATCACAACGTAAATGGGTGATTATAAAGGTGCTCTACAGGTGTCTCCAAAGGTAGATGTTGGGTTGGCGTATTTCGAGATTAGGATTTGTCACTCCGATTGTCGGAGAGGTATCTCTGGGCCCTCTCGGTAATGCACATCACATAAGCCTTGCAAGCATTACTACTAATAAGTTAGTTGTGAGATGATGTATTACGGAACGAGTAAAGAGACTTGCCGGTAACGAGATTGAACTAGGTATTGGATACCGCGATCGAATCTCGGGCAAGTAACATACCGATGACAAAGCAAACAACGTATGTTGTTATGCGGTCTGACCGATAAAGATCTTCGTAGAATATGTAGGAGCCAATATGGGCATCCAGGTCCCGCTATTGGTTATTGACCGGAGATTTGTCTCAGTCATGTCTACATTGTTCTCGAACCGTAGGGTCCGCACTCTTAACGTTACGATGACAGTTATTATGAGTTTATGCATTTTGATGTACCGAAGTTAGTTCGGAGTCCCGGATGTGATCACGGACATGACGAGGAGTCTCGAAATGGTCGAGACATAAAGATTGATATATTGGACGACTATATTCGGACACCGGAAGGGTTCCGGGGAAGTTTCGGATAAAACCAGAGCACCGGGGGGTTACCGGAACCCCCCGGGGGGTTAATGGGCCATATGGGCCTAATGTGGAGAAGAGGAAGGAGCTGTCAGGGCAGGCCGCGCACCCCTTCTCCCCCTAGTCCGAATTGGACAAGGATGGAGGGGCGGCGCCCCCCCTTTCCTTCTCTCCCTCCACCTCTCCTAGTTCGACAAGGAACGGGAGGGGAGTCCTACTCCCAGTAGGAGTAGGACTCCTCCTGCGCGCCTCCTCTAGGCCGGCCACAACCCCCCCTTGGATCCTTTATATACGGAGGCAGGGGGCACCCTAGAACACACAAGTTGATCTTCGTGATCGTTCCTTAGCCGTGTGCGGTGCCCCCTTCCACCATATTCCACCTCGGTCATATCGTTGTAGTGCTTATGCGAAGCCCTGCGTCGGTAGAACATCATCATCGTCACCACGCCGTTGTGCTGACGAAACTCATCCCCGAAGTTTTGCTGGATCGGAGGCCGGGGAGCGTCATCGAGCTGTACGTGTGCCAAAACTCGGAGGTGCCGGAGTAACGGTGCTTGGATCGGTCGGATCGGAAGACGTACGACTACTTCCTCTACGTTGCGTCAACGCTTCCGTTGCAGTCTACAAGGGTACATAGACAACACTCTCCCCTCTTGTTGCTATGCATCACCATGATCTTGCGTGTGTGTAGGAATTTTTTTGAAATTACTACGTTCCCCAACAGAGAAGACGTGAGAAGCAGCTATCTCAAGTTCCCTCGAGCTAGTAACTGGCTCCGGTAAACTCTGTGAGGCCATGCAGTCATATCGTGCCTCGTTTTCATGGATATGCACAACGGCATTCTCATAGTGCAAGATCATATCCACCAGGGTCATTTCACCGTCTAGGTGGAGGTGAAGGCATGAGTTCAGGATTTCACTCCGCTGGTTGCTTTTCATGCCAAGCCAAAACCCCTCTATTAGATAAGCCGCGGCCCACAGTCTCCTCTTCTTATACATCCGTCTCAACCATGTTACAGTTTTTCCGACTGCCATCTTTTGGAAAATGCGTGCCATCACTCCTCAAACGTGGCCATGGACGTGCTGTAGTACAGAAGAGTTCGGAACTCCTTCAAGGACTTGTGACTGAGGTGAATCTTCCTATTTTTCTCTATGTGCCACGTACATATACGGTGCTACACGTCTGGCAAGACTTCGCGAATTGCCTTGATCATCGCAGCGTCGGTGTCTGTGATAACACTCTTAGGCATCTTTTGACACATGGACCTCAAAAAAGTCTGCAGAAGCCACACGTATGTCTCCTCGGTCACGTCCGAAACTATGGCACAACCAAAAACAGTGGTCTTCCGGTGATTGTTAAGACCAACAAAAGGTATGAATGACATACCATAGCGGTTCAGCTTGTACATGTTGTCAAATACAAGCACGTCACCGAAGTCCTCATAGTCATGACGAGACTGGGAGTCGCACCAGAACATCCTATTCAAATGTCCTTCCTTATCTAGCTTGTACTCTAAAAAGAAGCTAGGATCCCTCTGTTTCCTACTGGCCATGATGCCTATGGCTGTGGCAGCATCACCTTTTGAAAGTAGCTTCCTCTTCTCCTTGGCGCAAAGGTTGTATATTTCACGCCTGGTAAAACCAACACCGCCGTACCATACATGTTTGCTGATGAATCAATCCATCATGTCGTGAATTCTAATCTCTACAGCTCCCATGGACATTATCTCATGCTTTCGGTACTCTTTGATTTTTCTGTGGGACCAAAGAAAAGGTACCTCGTCCGGTCCTGCCAACATATGGCTATGATTGTCCTAAAAAATTTCAACATACCAAACCCCACACTTTTGGTCAAGCTTGACAGTCATGTGCGCTTCGCAAAAGCAGCGTGTCTCGGCTCTGAGCCTACGACTGTGTCCTTCCTCGGTTAGCAACTTGCTATCCCGTTTCCCTTGTCTGGAACAAACAAACCGCCTATAACGCATATGACGTGACTCCATTTTCCTATACCTGACCTTATTCTTTCTAATGCTGAAACCATTATCTCTAGCATAGCTGTTGTAGAAATCATACGCAGCATCGTGAGACGTAAATGTCATTTCTATTATCTGCATGAACATATCCCTCTTATCATCTGCACTGGCAGTATGTCACAACCCTAGCTTAGCTTTGCTTACTCTTGCATGATCATCATGGCATCATGTTTATTTTTTTTATGAAACTGAAATGGGGATGATCAAACCCCTAGCACCAAAGCAATGCAAATAGGCCCAACTTTAAATATTTTCAATGAACCCAATATGCCCTTAAAAAATGTTCATCATTTTTGGTTCTGGCTAAAACCTCTGCCAAAAATGGGTTCATAAATTTTGGAGCCATTTTGGATTTTTGAATTAAGACATAACTATTTGCATTTGGGCATTTAAAATACTATAAATACTTTTAAATGCCAAGATACTTTTGAAAGTAATCTTAGGCTGTTGGGAGTAATTCCAAAGGTGCCTATGATTATTTTCAGAATTTTCTAAAATGGATTAGTATTTCTACTAATTCAAAACAAACAACAGAGAATTAAATAAATGAAAACAGAAAGAGAGAGAGAGAGAGAGAGAGAGATAGTACCTGGGCTTACCTGGCAGCCCAAGTGGCCGGCCCAGCCCCCCACCGCAGCCTCCCTGTCGTCTTCCTCCCCGGCCAGTAGGCAGAGCGTGTGCTCGCCGCACGCGCACACGCGCCCGAGCCACCTCCTGCCTGGCTGCCTGCGTCCCCGACGCCCTGGACGCCTCCATGTGTCGCCACGCACCGTCCCTCGACCCTTTGCACCTCCTCCCTCCTCGCAGCTCTCTCCCCTCCCCTCTCCCTCACCCACCGAGCGGAGCTCGTCGCCACCGCCGCCATTTTCGTAGCCACCGCTGTCCTCGCGCCCCTCTCCCTCTCTGGAAGCTCCGCCATGACCTTCTCATCATCTTCGCCAAGCCAAACGATGGCAGAGCGCCCTGCAGTGCCGCCATCGTTATTGTATTCTCCCTTTGCCCCGAGCGCCGCCCCGTCCGATTCATCGCCATCCGGGCTTCCCCGACCTCACCGACGACGCCATCGAGTTCACTGTGAGCTCCTGCTCCTCCCCCCCTTCCTCACCCTCTCCTTACCCATTCGCTAGTCACCGTCACCGCGAACCCGAGCTCCGGCTGCCGCCATGGCCAGTGAGCTTCGTGCTCCCGAGCTCCTCCAGCTGTCCACGTTGCCTCCGCGTGCTCCTGGTGATCCCAGAAACCCATAAAGACCATCGGCCGCGCCCGTCGTGCCCTGTAACGCCTACATAATGGATGCCCGAACTCCGGCGCCTGCAACCGAGCTCGCCGCCGTCGACTCCGGCCACCCCAGGCCCGGAGACCACCACCATCCGACGCGCCATCGCGCCAGCTCTCCGTAGGGCCAAAGGGCGCACCGAATGGTGCACTGTAGGCGAAACGCGAGCCACCCCGGTGCGTCTCCGCCGCATTTTTGGTCGTCGCCGGTGAAACTCCGGCGAGCCAACGTGGCACACTTAGTTAACACTAATGACGCCATTAGCTGATCACTGTGCCACTGACGGATGGGCCCCATGCGCTAATTAACCCCGGATTTTATTCCCTTTTTAACTTAGACTAACCCACCGGGCCCACATGTCAGGTTGACTTTGCCGACGTGGCTGTTGACCGAACCCACCTGTCATTGACACTGAACAGCACTGGGTCACTGACCAGTGGACCCCACTAGTCAGGTTTGACCTGGACCTGGCGTGTTGACCTGCTGATGTCACACTTATGTCATGCCGACGCAATAAGCTATTTTCTGGATTTAATTTAATTCAGGAAATTCAAGAAAATGCCCAAAACTTCTAAAAATCATAGAAATTCAACTGTAACTCCAAATGAAATAAATTATATATGAAAAATTATCAGAAAAATTCAAGGAATCCATCTGTACCATTTTCATGCATGTTAGAACAACTTAAGGACACTATTTATGACAAATCAAATGAATGGTATTTAAATAACCACATGTGGAGTTTGAATTTGAACTTTGGGTTCAAACCAACTTCATTTAATTGTGTTGCTAGTTGCATTAGCTCAATCAACAACATATTGCCATGTCATTATCATGCATCATGTTGTGCATTGCATTGATTGTGTTCCTTCTCTATTGCCGGTGGTTGTCCCCTCTCGATAGACATTGTACCGACATTGTGATCGTTGACACTGATGAAGACCCAATGATATCTTCAGAAGTGTCAGGCAAGCAAAACCCCCTTGTTCATTCCGATACAATCCCACTCTCTCGCTCCTGCTCTCTTTTACTGCATTAGGACAACAACGATTCAACTGTCACATGATGCGGTAGTTGAACCCCTTTCCTCTGCATGACCTGTCATTGCCACAATACATAGATGAAACCCACTAGCATGAGTAGGAGCTGTTTGAGCCCTGATGTGCCTACTCATTCATGCTTGTTTGTCATGCTTGCTATTGCATAAGAGTTGTGTCAGGTCTGATTCATCGGGAATGAATCAGAGGTGTGTGAACATGTCCTACTGTGTGTGAGCTAAGTGTGTGAACACGTTTTGGTAAAGGTAGCGGTGAGAGGCCATGTAGGAGTACATGGTGGGTTGTCTCATTGAAACCGTCCTCAGGAACTGAGTTCTGTGTCTGTGATCCATGAACAGCTACTACCACTCATTGGGATCCTTAATTGACCCTCTCGGCTTCTTAATCACCCTAGTACTTTGTCCAGGAGTTGCAACTAGTTTCTGGTGTTTGTAGGTTATGTGTTGGCGGTCGTGCGTAGCGCTGACCCTAGGGGTGGGCTATGATGCGGTAGATACACCATGGCACGGTGTACCGGGCGCCCGTTTGGTGTCTCGGGAACCCTGTTCACATCGTTCGGGGCCGTATGTGGAAACCTCGGCCGGACTCCCTGCGGATGGAACCTGGATAGGCGATAAACCTGGACTAGAGACTTAAGTGTTTAGGTAGGCCGTGGCCGACACCCTCGTTGGGCTTCCGCTTGAAGGTTGCTGAGTACATGTCGTGTAAACGACGGTAAGTGGTGGGAGCGTGTGTGAAGAAGTACACCCCTGCAGGGTTATCATTATCTATTCGAATAGCCGGATTCGTCGGATATGGAAACTTGGACCCTTGCATAGTTCATAGACAAGTGAAAATGGATACTCTAAAACTCGCAAGATAAGTGTGAATGTTATGGATGGCCTTCTTGTAGGGAGACGGGAGCGGATCCATAGTGGTGTATTGAATGGTGAATATGTGGACTCGTGTGCGCCACCTCAAAAGAGTTGCTTGTAGTCGTAGTTCAGGTTAGCCACTGGGTCAAAGCTGGCTTGCTGCAGTTAAACTCCACTACCCCTTTGTTGATACCGATGCATATGTAGTTAGTTCTGATGTAAGTCTTGCTGAGTACATTTGTACTCACGTTTGCTTAATTTATGTTTTGTAGAGAGACGTCAGTCTCGCTAGTAGTTCCGTGTGGGCTTCGACGTTTAGCTTGCTACCTCAGCTACGATCTTGTGCCCTCGGAAGGATCTGGTAGATAGTCAGGCTTCTCATCCTTTTTCATTTATAGATGTCTGTACTCAGACATGTTAAGCTTCCGCATGTGCTCTGATTGTATGCTATGATTGTTGGGTCATGAGACCCATGTTTGTAATATCTCGCTCCTCGGAGCCTAATGAATAAATACTCTTGAGTCGTAGAGTTATGTTGTGATGCCATGTTGTATTTACACATATCGAGCATATTGTGTGTATGATTTAAATGCTTGGTATGTGTGGGATCCGGCAACCTAGTTGTTTATCCTTGGTAGCCTCTCTTATGGGGAAATGTAGTCTTGTGCTTCCATGAGCCATAGTATTCCGCTACAGCCCGGTTCACCGGAGTCCTGCTAGCCCAGCACTACTGCTCTGGAGCACTTGACTGGCCGGCATGTGATTCACTTTGTTCCTATGTCTGTCCCTTCGGGGAAATGTCACGCGGTGACATCTGGAGTCCTGCCTAGCCTGCTACAGCCCGGGTTCCCTGGAGTCCTGTTAGCCCAGTGCTACAGCCCGGATTCACACGCTGTTGACCGACATGCTTGAAGGAAATATGCCCTAGAGGCAATAATAAAGTTATTATTTATTTCCTTATAATCATGATAAATGTTTATTATTCATGCTAGAATTGTATTAACCGAAAACATAATACATGTGTGAATACGTAGACAAACAAAGTGTCACTAGTATGCCTCTACTTGACTAGCTCGTTAATCAAAGATGGTTATGTTTCCTAACCATGAACAATGAGTTGTTATTTGATTAACGGGATCACATCATTAAGAGAATGATCTGATTGACATGACCCATTCCATTAGCTTAGCACCCGATCGTTTAGTATGTTGCTATTGCTTTCTTCATGACTTATACATGTTCCTATAACTATGAGATTATGCAACTCCCGTTTACCGGAGGAACACTTTGGGTACTACCAAACGTCACAACGTAACTGGGTGATTATAAAGGAGTACTAAAGGTGTCTCCAAAGGTACATGTTGGGTTGGCGTATTTCAAGATTAGGTTTTGTCACTCCGATTGTCGGAGAGGTATCTCTGGGCCCTCTCGGTAATGCACATCACTTAAGCCTTGCAAGCATTGCAACTAAATGAGTTAGTTGCGGGATGATGTATTACAGAACGAGTAAAGAGACTTGCCGGTAACGAGATTGAACTAGGTATTGGAATACCGACGATCGAATCTCGGGCAAGTAACATACCGATGACAAAGGGAACAACGTATGTTGTTATGCGGTCTGACCGATAAAGATCTTCGTAGAATATGTAGGAGCCAATATGGGCATCCAGGTCCTGCTATTGGTTATTGACCGGAGACATGTCTCGGTCATGTCTACATTGTTCTCGAACCTGTAGGGTCCGCACGCTTAAGGTTACGATGATAGTTATATTATGAGTTTATGCATTTTGATGTACCGAAGGTTGTTCGGAGTCCCGGATGTGATCACGGACATGATGAGGAGTCTCGAAATGGTTGAGACATAAAGATTGATATATTGGAAGCCTATGTTTGGATATCGGAAGTGTTCCGGGTGAAATCAGGATTTTACCGGAGTACCGGGAGGTTACCGGAACCCCCCGGGAGCTATATGGGCCTTAGTGGGCCTTAGTGGAAAAGAGAAGGGGCTGCCCAAGATGGGCTGAACGCCTCCCTCCCTCCCCTAGTCCTATTAGGACAAGGAGAGGTGGCCGGCCCCCCTCTCTCTTTTCCCCCTCCGCGAATCCTATTCCAACTAGGATTGGGGGGGAATCCTACTCCCAGAGGGAGTAGGACTCTCCTGGCGCGCCCTATGTGGCCGGCCAGCCTCCCCCCTTTGGTCCTTTATATACTGAGGCAGAGGCACCCCAGAAACACATAAGTTGATCCACGTGATCTATTCCTTAGCCGTGTGCGGCGCCCCCAGCCACCATAGTCCTCGATAATACTGTAGCAGAAGTTTAGGCGAAGCCCTGCTGCTGTAGTGCATCAAGATCGTCACCATGCCGTCGTGCTGACGGAACTCCTCCCCGACACTTTGCTGGATCGGAGTCCGGGGATCGTCATCGAGCTGAACGTGTGCTCGAACTCGGAGGTGCCGTAGTTTCGGTGCTTGATCGGTTGGATCGTGAAGACGTACAACTACATCAACCAAACGCTTCCGTTGTCGATCTACTAGGTATGTAGATCACACTCTCCTCTCGTTGCTATGCATCACATGATCTTGCGTGTGCGTAGGAATTTTTTTGAAATTACTACGAAACCCAACAATGCTCGATGTGATTCATGTATGCCTGTCCCCATAGGTCTGTGTCGCTTTGGGTCCACGACTAGCCATGTCGGCCCGGGTTCTCTGTCATATGGATGCTAGCGACACTATCATATACGTGAGCCAAAAGGCGCAAACGGTCCCGGGCCATGGTAAGGCGACACCCGTGGGAATACCGTGCGTGAGGCCGCAAAGTGATATGAGGTGTTACCGGCTAGATCGATGTGACTTGGAATCGGGGTCCTGACACAGTATCTTGGATATTCTTTGCCCCATCATCTTGTGTCACCTACACAATCAAACCACAGTCATGAAAATAGTTTTCTATGGTTTAACATTACTTACTTCCATAGAACATTGATTACACACATACCTCACTCATGATGACCGACGACTGGGACTCCCCAGAATCAGGTGCATCTAATGATTCGTCGTTAAGGCCTGTCTCCGTGTCGGATTCACCATAATAGTCATACGCATTATGACATTCGAAAATGAACTGAAAATACAACACAAATACAAAATTACTTATCATATAATATTCCAGAACAAATTCAATTTGCATGCCAACAAAAATTTGCACTTACGTACCTGACTAATGTAATCTTCATTCGAGAGCTCCGAGTTGTTATCCTGATCATCATCAAGCTCATCGATCTATAAATTTTCAACACAAAGATTTAATGTTGTAGGATGCCACCAAAAAATTACAGCATGACAATGCCACTCACATTAAGATCGTCCCATTCGTTCCCATTCTCTGACCGATCTTCACGATCTGAATTTTCATCATCTGACCAATCTTCTATCCAGTCTTTCATCAGTTCTCCAAACTCCATGTCTACCATGATATCAGTTAACTCCTCGTCCGCCATTTCCTACAACCAATAATATGTATCATCACATGTGCAAACATTATCAATGATGAAATATACAACACATAGCACACGATCACGGATGTTATGTAAACAACCGCAACCGAGGCCGTTCAGATCTGCCAAACTTAGTAAGGAAGATGGCCACGGCACCCGTCGTGATCACTTTCAATCGCGAGGAACTGCGCGATCTCAAAACCTAGCTTGATCTGTGATTACCTCTGCCGCCGGATACCTAGGTTAGCCACCACATCAAATAACGATATCGATGGTGCGCACAGCCGATGGCAACCGATGCTACGTGAACCCAGATCACGAGGAACTGCACTACCGGAACAAGATCCACGATCGCATGCGCCGCCGGGTAGCTAGGTTACCCGCCCCGCTAGGTTAACCACTACCACTGGTGGCGGCAGTTCGTTCGATGTTGCCGCGAGCGAGACTAGAGGGGGGACACGGGATGCGGTACCTGTGCACGCTCGTTGGAGATTCACGACGTTGTCGTGCCCGCTGTCCGACGAGATCGCCGGCGACGAGATAGCCGCCGCTGGAGACATACTACGTGACTTATGGAGCTGCGTCAATGCTCGCGAGATTGATGGAGCTGCGTGAATGATTGGATTCGGTAGGTCTTACGTGGACGTCGGGTCGTGTGATGTTTTTTCTGGACCAGGGTACTGTACGTATACGGTCTGGGTTATACAGGGCTAGACATGGCTTGGATCTGGGCTACGGCGGGCCAGGAAAAAAACAAACTCATGAGGACAAAAATACCCCTCTGAAATTAGGTTAGGGGGAGCACGGGAGCAGGCCTCGACGACGAAGATGGGGAGGGGTGTCGGCACACCGGTTAAGCATGGGGAGAGACAACGACGGGGGCGTCATGGCCGTGCTCGTCCTCCTCTTCTGGCCGCGGTTCAAGGAGACGACAGCGGGATGGGAGTCAGTGGGGCAGGTAGGATGGGGCAGGGGCGCTTCGGTGGATTTTCTGAGACCATGGTTTGGGATGGCTGGGACGCCGGGTAAATTTTGAGTTAGAACTGATTTCGAGGTGGGATTAGGTGGGAGGTTAGCGGTAGTTGAGCATGGGATTATGTGGTGGCCGTTTGAACCTTTCGTTTGCTTGCTAGCAGACTTTTCGTCTGCCACATTAAATTGCTAAACACACTTTTTGAAAGGATTAGTTGTTATATGAATGGTTTGATCCAAATTAATGGGTCTAATTGTGCGGCTCTAATTATTTGGTGTTGTTGTGTGTATGTTAGACAGGGTGCATATAGAGAAGATAATGTTTGTTGTTTTAATAGTAGTAGAGATAAAAATGACAGGTCACATTTCTCACGTAGAAAACATAGGATGTTACTGTGTCACGTCATGGACCAAATTTCCTGAGTGGAGCATAGGAATTTCAGTAACTTGTTCTTTTCAGCATGGCCATAGGGGTGTGCGGGTGTGTCTCTGCCGAATTATGTTGGATTTGGTCGGTATTTGTCTTCGGTGAATATGGTCTTCGTTTATTTGCATTCGTGTGCCTATGGATTGGACTCTTCCGGAATACGCTTCTCTTCATCGACCACAGTTGGTGTTCTTTGGGGCCTTAACATGATAACTTTCCGCTTGTCTACTACAATAAAGTTTGTCCGTCTTCTGTAAGGAATGGGCGATAACGGCCGCTAATGTCGATCTTTCTGTGAGATAACATCAATTTTTGTTGAAGTAAACAGATTTGATGACCCGGCTGATCCAAACACTTGATAGAATGCCTTAACAATCGCTAAACCAACCCTGACCGGTAAGGTTATTGACTGTGTTGAAAACACAATCAATTTGGTGATGAAGATCAATCTTTGCATGCAAGCAAGCAAGAATTTAAGAGATACGACCTGAATTCGGGTATAAGATGCAATAATTGATTAACACTGTGTGGTTTCAGTGACACTTATAAAGGAGGTCTTGTTCACTCTTCTATCCATGGAAAATTCAGTAGCAGCGCTCAAACTCAATTAAACAAAGTTTAAATCCTAACTCAGCGTGGGAGTGTATTTGGGTGTGTACTAGTGTGGATGAGGCTGAGCGATGGGCCTTCCTCGCCGGTCTAAACATGGGTATTACCTTTAATATGCCTATTATTTTAGAGAATGATTGCCTGTTTCTGGTTTCCTTCCTCGCAAATGACAGTATGGATAGGTCCTCCCTCGTTGATCTTAAGAAGAAAGCTTTAGCGATCATTAAACTTCTTCAGAATTTTAAGTTGGCTATGCTCAGTAGACGGCAAATGAGGTGGCGCATTAGATTGCTAAGTTTAGCTTTGATAGCAGAGTGAGTGGTGTTTTTGTAATAGTTTTCTGCACTGTGTGGTCAATATTGTTATGAACGATTGTAACAATCGTTTATTAAGGTAGTATATGTGTGAGTTTCAGGAAAAAAATGGCCTAACTCAACGCTTTATGGGGGGAGGGGTAAGGAGTACAAAAGGGGGCTTTGGCACGCACAAAGAGAGGGGGGAGTCAAATCCCACCTTCAGCGTCCATTCTAAATATAGACTCGAAAAGCTACTTGTCTTTTATTCTGCAATTATATGGACCCAGCCCAAATTTGAGGTCGCGCAATACTTATAGATGACTTCAAAGTTGGAAGCACCATCCACATCCCTCACGTGTCATCATGTTGGCTTCAAAGTCCAGACATCACCACTTCAAGCATCGTCTTCGGTCCTTGTATGTGTGTTGCCATCTCCATGCTTGATCATACTCCAGTGTGTGTCCTTGTCCATGCTAGGTCCTTCACTCACGAGTAATAGCAATATATCCGACTTAGACTCATCAACACTTGGAACTGTTCCTACAAGCGAAAGTACATAATATTTGAGTTTACGTGTGTGAGCTCTTTAGCATTTTAGTCATGTCCGCATAGGTCTCGGGAGATTTTCGTCTCGAGTCTAAGAAGGTTACTAGTCCCTGCTCAAGCTTAATCTCCAGGAGAATATAGTGGAAGCTGCGCATGCATGCATAACTCATCAATTACATTACTATAACCTCGCTCGAGTAATAAGGGAAACCGAATATGCACAAGACAGTAACACTCACTCGAAGTTGTAAGGAAAGAGTATTTTATCTTTGTTTTGATTTACTGTCAATGATTTGAGCAAGTTGGCCTCAGCATCATCGGCGTTCTTTTCAACCTCAAATTTATCTATGAGATTTGTGTTAATGAATCCAATATCATACATTTCTGCTTTTCTGCACTTGACAATCTTCAATCTGCATAATATAGTGAGGATAATCATATATACATGCAATGAAAGAGCTGAGCTATATATAGAGACTTAATGACAGAAGTAGTACTTACAGACAGTAGCAAGTGACCGTTAATTTATCAAGGGACTTTTGATTGAACCACTGGAAGAACTCGTCAAATGGAACAGTCAACAAATCAATTCCAACGAGGTCGTGCTCCTCCTTAACTCTCAGATACAAAGTATTCGTCCCCCCAGACTCTCTGCAGGTTTTCATGTACCAATCATGGAATCTTCGCATCATCGTTGTTAGAGATTTTTCATCTTTGACAAGAGGCTTCCCGTAATGGTATTGGTGTTCTTCCACCTCCAAGAAATCATAATGTACATCGTCGGGCAGGTAATCTTCAAGATTGCTATAACCGGGCACCATCCCCGGATCATTAGCGACGATATCGCTAGACACCTTGAGCGGGGGGCACAATTGGTCCGCTTGTTCACCGAGCTGGGCAATTTTTTTCCCAACTCGTCGTTCTGCTAACCTTCGATCAGTGATAGTATTTCCCGACCGCTCCGCTTCGATATATACCTTTGCAGTAATGCGCTCATAGTTGTTTTTCAGCGGAGACTTTGGTGGTTTCCTCAGGACATCGATAGTGCGCTTTGCTTTCACCTGGTCTACCTTCTCCCCCGGAGGTGGATGCCTCTTTGCTTTCACCCCTTCAAAGAAGTCCTTCACTTCTTTTTCCACGATCTTCACGTTTTCTTCCACGGTCCTCTCGTATGGTAACTTCTCTAGAGGCTTGAGAGGTGGACCGAATCGGTATTGCCGCCCGCCTCTGGCTGTACTGCTAGATGCCGGAGCAGACGGAGCGGCTGCGGCTGTCTTCTTTCGTGCTTGCTTACGAGGCGGAGGAGAAGGACTACAATGCGCCGGAGCAGCCGGGGCGGCGGCAGGTCTCTTCCGCCCTTGCTGGCGAGGCGAAGAAGGAGGAGGCTGGTGGCTGCTCAGGCGCGCCGGCGCAGGCGGAGAAGGAGGCGGAGTGCCGCCACGCGCCGGAGAAGGAGGAGGCTGGTGGCTGCTCGGGCGCGCCGGCGCAGGCAGAGAAGGAGGCGGAGTGCCGCCACACGCCGGAGAAGGAGGCGGAGTGCCCTGATCACTCGCCGGAGGAGGAGGCAGTGGAGGAGGCGGAGTGCCCTGACTCGCCGGAGGAGGAGGAGGAGGAGGAGGAGGCAGAGGCGTCCAGTTCGGAAGGTTGGTGAGCTCCTTCCGCCATAGGCATTGAGTCTTCAGACAAGAACCCAGCCTAGTCTCCCCCTCACCCGTAGGGTGGTCAAGCTAGAGGTGCTCAAATCCTTTTGTGATTTCATCCACCATCACCTTAGCATATCCTTCTGGAATCGGTCGGCAGTGAAAAGTTGCGCCAGGTTCAGGAGGTGCAACAGAGCCAACAACCGCCTTGACTTTAAATTCCATCCACTGCGTCATAAGGTGGCAATTCTGAGACTTCATGATAACATCCACGGGGTAGCTAGCAGGAGCCGTGAAGACAGGCTCCTGAAGCAGCTCCGTGGAAGCCACGCTGCTTCTCCGCTGAGATGGCGGGGTAGCTTTGGGTGTAGCAGCCTCGGCAGGTCGCGCGCTGCGGGCCTCGTCTCGTTCTCTAGCGCTTGTACCCTTGCGTGCAGCATCTGTAGTTGGGTCAACTCCTTTTTATTCTTCCTCTCACGGCGTTTGTAACCGCCTACGTCGGGAAATACAACCTTCCACGAAAGGGAGCCTGGCATGCCTCGTGTCCATCCGGGGTGCTTAGGATTCCCGAGGGCCTCTGTGAGCTCGTTGTTCTTTCTGTCCGGAACGAACGTCCCTTGCTGTGCCTTTTCGATATACTCTTGAAGCTTCTCGATGGGTTTGTTCAGCTGCTCGTTGGTCCAAACGCACTTCCCTGTTACAGGGTCCAATTTTCCCCCAACCCCGAAGAACCAAGTCCTGCAACGGTCTGGCCAGCGTCGCATCTCTGGTTCGATCCCTTTATCAATGAGGTCATTCTCAGCCTTGTCCCACAACGACCGGGCTTTCAAGTAGCCACCTGACCCCGTGCGATGGTGATGCTTCTTCTTTGCAGCATTTTTCTTGTTTGTCGCTGACATCTTTGCTGCTCTCTCAGATTATTTTTTGGTGACAAATGCGGGCCACTGATCTTTGATCTTCTCAAATTGGCCGATGAATTCTGGAGTCTTTTCTTGGTCGACAAACGCTGATTTCAGCTCATTCTTCCACCTCCTGAATAGCTCAGCCATCTTCTTAAGAGCATAAGCCTTGATCATTGGCTTTTTAACTGGATTCTCCGGATCCTCCTCTGGCGGTAAGGTGAAATTTTCCTGCAGCGCGGTCCAAAGATCAGCTTTCTGCCTATCGCTGACATAAGACACCTCAGAGTCTTTATCCATAGGCTTCAACCATTGCTCGATGCTGATCGGGATCATGTCCCTAACTAGAACCCCGCACTGAGCATTAAATTTTTTCTTGGTCCGGAGGGGTTCAATCGTTTGGCCAGCGTGATCAATTTCGATGATCGTGTACCTTTCATCCGAGCGCAACTTTCTCTTCGGGCCTCGTCTCGTTACCGAAGTGTTGCTCGATCTGGAGGGCTAGAAAAGAAGAAAAAGAAGAGAGTAAATATGTGTACATACCAAAAACAATTAATGCATCAATTAGCTATAGTCAGCACATGCTTAATTATTTAATATATATACCTCGCCTGGCTCCGTTCGGTCAGCGGAGCCGTCATCATGGTGTCCTTCCCCCTCCATTCGGTCAGCAGAGCCATCATCACAGTGTCCTTCCCCCTCCATTCGGTCACCGAAGCCGTCATCACGGTGTCCTTCCTCCTACATTGTTTGATCATCGTCGTAGCCTACTTCTTCATCCTGTCTTTCCAGACCATTGGTGCATGTGTCGTTGAGAAACGACAAGACGGCATCACTTCCATGTGTGATTATCTCCCCCAACACCGCTTCTTGTGCTTCATCTCGGGGGTGCGGATCCATAGTTTCTACAAATATTTAGAACATGGCAATTATTATTCAAACATGACAGATGGATATATTAGTGGCAAACGTTGAACTAGCTAGCTAAGCACAATAAGGAATCATATTAGTGGCCTGGTGACGGTGTCCTGGACTAGGGGTACTCACCACGTCATCTCCCGATCTGTTAGATTGGGCCGAGGACCCCCATGGCCGTATACTCATGGGCCAGTTCGGACAGCTGCCGCATACATGGAAGATTCTACAAGACTTGGTGATCAAGACAACGACTCCTCCCCACCGGCGTATTCGGCTAGGACTCTTATTATCCTAGGCCTCTGGTGTTGGAAATATGCCCTAGAGGCAATAATAAATTGGTTATTATTATATTTCCTTGTTCATGATAATCGTTTATTATCCATGCTAGAATTGTATTGATAGGAAACTCATATACATGTGTGGATACATAGACAACACCATGTCCCTAGTAAGCCTCTAGTTAACTAGCTCGTTGATCAATAGATGGTTACGGTTTCCTGACCATGGACATTGGATGTCGTTGATAACGGGATCACATCATTAGGAGAATGATGTGATGGACAAGACCCAATCCTAAGCCTAGCACAAAGATCGTGTAGTTCATATGCTAAAGCTTTTCTAAATGTCAAGTATCATTTCCTTAGACCATGAGATTGTGCAACTCCCGGATACCGTAGGAATGCTTTGGGTGTGCCAAACGTCACAACGTAACTGGGTGGCTATAAAGGTGCACTACGGGTATCTCCGAAAGTGTCTATCGGGTTGGCACGAATCGAGACTGGGATTTGTCACTCCGTGTGACGGAGAGGTATCTCCGGGCCCACTCGGTAGGACATCACCATAATGTGCACAATGTGACCAAGGAGTTGATCACGGGATGATGGGTTATGGAACGAGTAAAGAGACTTGCCGGTAACGAGATTGAATAAGGTATCGGATACCGACGATCGAATATCAGGCAAGTACAATACAGCTGGACAAAGGGAATTGAATACGGGATTGATTGAATCCTCGACATCGTGGTTCATCCGATGAGATCATCGTGGAACATGTGGGAGCCAACATGGGTATCTAGATCCCGCTGTTGGTTATTTACCGGAGAGTCGTCTCGGTCATGTCTGCATGTCTCCCGAACCCGTAGGGTCTACACACTTAAGGTTCGGTGACGCTAGGGTTGTAGAGATATTATTATGCGGTAACCCGAAAGTTGTTCGGAGTCCCGGATGAGATCCTGGACGTCACGAGGAGTTTTGGAATGGTCCGGAGGTAAAGATTTATATACGGGAAGTCCTATTTTGGCCACCGAAAAATGTTCGGGATTTTTCGGTATTGTACCGGGAAGGTTCTAGAAGGTTCCGGAGTGGGGCCCACCTGCATGGGGGACCCACATGAACATGGGTAGTGGGGGCAAGGCCCCACACCCCTGGTCAAGGCGCACCAAGATCCCCCCTTAGAAGGAATAAGATCATATCCCGAAGGGATAAGATCAAGATCCCTAAAAAGGGGGATAACAATCGGTGGGGAAGGGAAATGATGGGATTTCTTTCCCCCACCTTTGCCAACGCCCCAATGGACTTGGAGGGCAAGAAACCAGCCCCCTCCACCCCTATATATAGTGGGGAGGCACATGGGAGTTGCACCCTAGCCCCTGGCGCGTCCCTCTCCCCTCGTAACACCTCTCCCTCTCGCTGAGCTTGGCGAAGCCCTGCCGAGATCCCCGCTGCTTCCACCACCACGCCATCGTGCTGCTGGATCTCCATCAACCTCTCCTTCCCCCTTGCTGGATCAAGAAGGAGGAGACGTCTTCCCCAACCGTACGTGTGTTGAACGCGGAGGTGCCGTCCGTTCGGCGCTCGGCCATCGGTGATTTGGATCACGACGAGTACGACTCCATCAACCCCGTTCTCTTGAACGCTTCCGCTCGCGATCTACAAGGGTATGTAGATGCACTCCTCTCTCTCGTTGCTAGATGACTCCATAGATTGATCTTGGTGATGCGTAGAAAATTTTAAAATTCTGCTACGTTCCCCAACAGTGGCATCATGAGCTAGGTCTATGTGTAGTTTCTATGCACGAGTAGAACACAAAGTAGTTGTGGGCGTCAATTTTGTCAATTTACTTGCCGTTACTAGTCTTATCTTGATTCGGCGGCATCGTGGGATGAAGCAACCCAGACCGACCTTACACGTACACTTACGTGAGACAGGTTCCATCGACTGACATGCACTAGTTGCATAAGGTGGCTAGCGGATGTCTGTCTCTCCCACTTTAGTCGGATCGGATTCGATGAAAAGGGTCCTTATGAAGGGTAAATAGAAATTGGCATATCACGTTGTGGTTTTTGCATAGGTAAGAAACGTTCTTGCTAAGAAACCTGTAGCAGCCACGTAAAAATTTGCAACAACAATTAGAGGACGTCTAACTTGTTTTTGCAGCATATGTCGTGTGATGTGACATGGCCAAAAGGATGTGATGAATATATATGTGATGTATGAGATTGATCATGTTCTTGTAATGGGAATCACGACTTGCATGTCGATGAGTATGACAATCGGCAGGAGCCATAGGAGTTGTCTTAATTTATTTATGACATGTGTGTCAACATAAACGTCATGTATTTACTTTACTTTATTGCTAAACCGTTAGCCATAGTAGTAGAAGTAATAGATGACGAGACAACTTCATGAAGACACGATGATGGAGATCATGATGATGGAGATCATGGTGTCATGCCGGTGACGATGATGATCATGGCGCCCCGAAGATGGAGATCAAAAGGAGCAAAATGATATTGGCCATATCATGTCACTATTTGATTGCATGTGATGTTTATCATGTTTTACATCTTATTTGCTTAGAACAACGGTAGCTAAAATAAGATGATCCCTCGCAATAATTTCAAAAAAAGTGTTCCCCCTAACTATGCACCGTTGCGAAGGTTTGTTGTTTCGAAGCACCACGTGATGATCGGGTGTGATAGATTCTAACGTTCGAATACAAGGGTGTAAGCCAGATTTATACACGCAATACACTTAGGTTGACATGACGAGCCTAGCATGTACAGACATGGCCTCGGAACGCGGAAGACCGAAAGGTCGAACATGAGTCGTATAGAAGATACGATCAACATGAAGATGTTCACCGATGATGACTAGTCCGTCTCACGTGATGATCGGACACGGCCTAGTTGACTCGGATCATGTATCACTTAGATGACTAGAGGGATGTCTATCTAAGTGGGAGTTCATTAAATAATCAGATGAACTTAATTATCGTGAACATAGTCAAAAGGACTTTGCAAATTATGTCGTAGCTTATGCTTTAGTTCTACTGTTTTAGATATGTTCCTAGAGAAAATTTAGTTGAAAGTTGATAGTAGCAATTATGCAGACTGGGTCTGTAAACAGAGGATTGTCCTCATTGCTGCGCAGAAGGATTATGTCCTTAATGCACCGCTCAGTGAGCTAACCCTCGAACGTCGGTTGTGGATGTTGCGAACATCTGACATACATGTTTTGATGACTACATGATAGTTCAGTGCATAATGCTAAATGGTTTAGAATTGAGGCACCAAAGACGTTTTTGAAACATCGCAGAACATATGAGATGTTCCAAGGACTTAAATTGGGATTTCAGGCTAGTTCCCACGTCAAGACGTATGAGACCTTTGACAAGTTTCTTAAGCCTGCACACTAAGGAGAAAAGCTCAATCGTTGAACATGTGCTCAGATTGTATGAGTACTACAATCGCTTGAATCGAGTGGGAGTTGATCTTCCAGATGAGATAGTGATGGTTCTCCAAAGTCACTACCACCAAGCTACTAGAGCTTCGTGATGAACTATAACATATCAGGGATAGATATGATGATCCTTGAGCTATTCGCGACACCGCGAAAGTAGAAATCAAATAGGAGCATCAATTGTTGATGGTTAGTAAAACCACTAGTTTCAAGAAGGGCAAGGGCAAGAAAGGGATACTTCATGAAATGACAAATCAGTTGCTGCTCTAGTGAAGAAACCCAAAGTTGAACCCAAGCCCGAGACTAAGTGCTTCTGTAATAAGGGGAACGGTCACTGAAGCAGAACCACCCTAGATACTTGGTAGATGAGAAGGCTAGCAAGGTTGAAAGAAGTATGTATTGGACATACATTATATTAAATGTGTACTTTACTAGTATTCCTAGTAGCAGCAGGGTATTAGATACCGGTTCGGTTGCTAAGTGTTGGTAACTCGAAATGAAAGGCTACGGAATAAACGGAGACTAGTCAAAGGTGAGACGATGATATGTGTTGGAAGTGTTTCCAAGGTTGATGTGATTAAGCATCGCACGCTCCGTTTACCATCAGGATTGGTGTTAAACCTAAATACTTGTTATTTGGTGTTTGCGTTGAGCATAGACATGATTGGATTATGTTTATCGCAATACGGTTATTCATTTAAGGAGAATAATGGTTACTCTGTTTATTTGAATAATACCTTCAATGGTCTTGCACCTAAAATGAATGGTTTATCGAATCCCGATCGTAGTGATACACATGTTCATGCCAAAAGATATAAGATAGTAATGATAGTACCACATACTTGTGGCACTGTAATTTTAGTCACAATGGTATGAAATGCATGAAGAAGCTCCATGTTGATGGATCTTTGGACTCGCTTGCTTTTGAATCACTTGAGGCATGCAAATCATACCACATGAGCAAGATGACTGAAAGGCCTCGTTTTCAGTAAGATGGAACAAGAAAGCAACTTGTTGGAAGTAATACATCTTATTGTGTGCAATCCAATGAGTGCTGAGGCATGTAGTGGATATCGTTATATTCTTACTTCACAGATGATTTGAGTAGATGCTAAGTATATTTACTTGATGAATCACGAGTCTGAATTATTGAAAGGTTCATGTAATTTCAGGGTGAAGTTGAAGATCGTCGTGACAAGAGGATAAAATATCTATGATATGATCATAGAGATGAATATCTGAATTGCGAGTTTGGCACAGAATTAAGACATTGTGGAAATTGTTTCACAAATAATACAGCCTGGAACAGCATAGTGTGATGGTGTGTCCGAACATCATAACTGCACCCTATTGGATATGATGCATACCATGATGTCTCTTATCGAATTACCACGATAGTTTATGGGTTAGGCATTAGAGACAACCACATTCACTTTAAATAGGGCACCACGTAATTCCGATGAGATGACACCATATGAACTATGGTTTAAGAGAAACCTAAGCTGTCATTTCTTAAAAGTTTGGGGCTGCAACGCTTATGTGAAAAAGTTTCAGGCTGATAAGCTCAAACCCAAAGCGGATAAATGCATCTTCATAGAGTACCCAAAACAGTTGGGTGTACCTCCTGTCTCAGATCCGAAAGCAATAGGGATTGTTTCTAGAATCGGGTCCTTTCTCGAGGAAAAGTTTCTCTCGAAAGAATTGAGTGGGAGGATGGTGGAGAATTGATGAGGTTATTGAACCGTCACTTCAACCAGTGTATAGCAGGGCACAGGGAGTTGTTCCTGTGGCACCTACACCAATTGAAGTGGAATCTTATGATAGTGATCATGAAACTTCGGATCAAGTCACTACCAAACCTCATAGGACGACAAGGATGCGTACTACTTCAGAGTGGTACGTAATCCTGTCTTGGAAGTCATGTTGCTAGACAACAATGAACCTACGAGCTATGGAGAAGCGATGGTGGGCCTGAATTCCGAAAATTGGCTCAAGGCCATAAAATCTGAGAGAGGATCCATGTATGAAAAACAAAGTGTAGACTTTGGAAGAACTGCTTGATGGTCGTAAGGCTGTTGGGTACATATGGATTTTAAAAGAAAGACGGACAATGGTGGTAAGTATCACCATTAAGAAAGCTCGACTTGTCGTTAAGATGTTTTCCGACAAGTTCAAGGAGTTGACTACGATGAGACTTTCTCACTCGTAGCGATGCTAAGAGTCTGTTGGAATTATGTTAGCAGCTACTGCATTGTTTATGAAATCTTGCAGATACGATGTCAAAATATTGTTTCCTTGATGATTTTCTTGAGGAAAGGTTGTATGTGATACAACCAGAAGGTTTTGTCAGTCCTGAAAAATGCTAACAAGTATGCAAAGCTCCAGCAATCCTTCTAAGGACTGGAGTAAGCATCTCGGAGTTGGAATGTATGCTTTGATGAGATGATCAAAGCTTTTCGGTTTATACAAAGTTTATGAGAAACTTGTATTTCCAAAGAAGTGAGTGGGAGCACTATAGAATTTCTGATGAGTATATGTTGTTGACATATTGTTGATCAGAAATGATGTAGAATTTCTGGAAAGCATATAGGGTTATTTGAAAAATGTTTTTCAATGGAAAACCTGGATTAAGCTAATTGAACATTGAGCATCAAGATCTATAAGGATAGATCAAATGAGCACATACCTTGACATGATCTTGAAGGTGTTCAAGATGGACCAGTCAAAGAAGGAGTTCTTGCCTGAGTTGTAAGGTATGAGTTATGAAGTTAAAGCTCGACCACGGCAGGAGAAAGAGGAAGGCGAAGGTCGTCCCCTATGCTTTTGTCATAGGCTCTATACAGTATGCCATGCTGAGTACCGCACCTGATGTATGCCTTGCCACATGTCTGGCAAGAGGGTACAAAGGTGATCTAGGAGTAGATCACCAGATAGCGGTCAAAATTATCCTTAGAGGAATAAGGATAGGTTTCTCGGTTATGGAGGTGATAAAGAGTTCGACGTAAATAGTTACATCGATGCAAGCTTAACACCTATCCGGATAGCTCTGAGTAGAGATACCGGATACGTATAATGGAGCAACAATTTAGAATAGCTCCAAGTAGAACAGTTATTTGAAATGGCTCCAAATATAGCGTAGAGATTTGCGAAGTACATACGGATCTGAATGTTGCAGACCCGTTGACTAAAACCTCTCTCACAAGCATAACATGATCAAACCCAGAACTCATTGAGTGTTAATCACATAGTGATGTGAACTAGATTATTGACTCTAATAAAGTATTTGGATGGTTGTCACATGGCGATGTGACCTGTGAGTGTTAATCACATGGCGATGTGAACTAGATTATTGACTCTAGTGCAAGTGGGAGACTATTGGAAATATGCCATAGAGGCAATAATAAATTGGTTATTATTATATTTCCTTGTTCATGATAATCATTTATTATCCATGCTAGAATTGTATTGATAGGAAACTCAGATACATGTGTGGATACATAGACAACACCATGTCCCTAGTAAGCCTCTAGTTAACTAGCTCGTTGATCAATAGATGGTTATGGTTTCCTGACCATGGACATTGGATGTCGTTGATAACGGGATCACATCATTAGGAGAATGATGTGATGGACAAGACCCAATCCTAAGCCTAGCACAAAGATCGTGTAGTTCGTATGCTAAAGCTTTTCTAAATGTCAAGTATCATTTCCTTAGACCATGAGATTGTGCAACTCCCAGATACCGTAGGAATGCTTTGGGTGTGCCAAACGTCACAACGTAACTGGGTGGCTATAAAGGTGCACTACGGGTATCCCCGAAAGTGTCTGTTGGGTTGGCACGAATCGAGACTGGGATTTGTCACTCCGTGTGATGGAGAGGTATCTCTGGGCCCACTCGGTAGGACATCATCATAATGTGCACAATGTGACCAAGGAGTTTATCACGGGATGATGTGTTACGGAACGAGTAAAGAGACTTGCCGGTAACGAGATTGAACAAGGTATCGGATACTGACGATTGAACCTCAGGCAAGTACAATACCGCTGGACAAAGAGAATTGAATACGGGATTGATTGAATCCTCGACATCGTGGTTCATCCGATGAGATCATCGTGGAACATGTGGGAGCCAACATGGGTATCCAGATCCCGCTGTTGGTTATTGATCGGAGAGTCGTCTCGGTCATGTCTGCATGTCTCCCGAACCCGTAAGGTCTACACACTTAAGGTTCGGTGACGCTAGGGTTGTAGAGATATTATTATGCGGTAACCCGAAAGTTATTCGGAGTCCCGGATGAGATCCCGGACGTCACGAGGAGTTCCGGAATGGTCGGAGGTAAAGATTTATATATGGGAAGTCCTATTTTGGCCACCGGAAAATGTTCGGGATTTTTCGGTATTGTACCGGGAAGGTTCTAGAAGGTTCCGGAGTGGGGCCCACCCGCATGGGGGGACCCACATGAACGTGGGTAGTGGGGGCAGGGCCCCACACCCCTGGTCAAGGCGCACCAAGATCCCCCCTTAGAAGGAATAAGATCAAGATCCCTAAAAAGGGGGGATAACAATCGGTGGGGAAGGGAAATGATGGGATTTCTTTCCCCCACCTTTGCCAATGCCCCAATGGACTTGGAGGGCAAGAAACCAGCCCCCTCCACCCCTATATATAGTGGGGAGGCGCATGGGAGCTGCACCCTAGCCCCTGGCGCCTCCCTCTCCCGTCATAACACCTCCCCCTCTCGCTGAGCTTGGCGAAGCCCTGCCGAGATCCCCGCTGCTTCCACCACCACGCCATCATGCTACTGGATCTCCATCAACCTCTCCTTCCCCCTTGCTGGATCAAGAAGGAGGAGGCGTCTTCCCCAACCGTACGTGTGTTGAACGCGGAGGTGCCGTCCGTTCGGCGCTCAGTCATCGGTGATTTGGATCACGACGAGTATGACTCCATCAACCTCGTTCTCTTGAATGCTTCCGCTCGCGATCTACAAGGGTATGTAGATGCACTCCTCTCTCTCGTTGCTAGATGACTCCATAGATTGATCTTGGTGATGCGTAGAAAATTTTAAAATTCTGCTACGTTCCCCAACATCTGGTGCATTATATAAACCGAGGCCAGGCTAGTCGATAGATCATATACATACAACCATACCATAGGCTAGCTTCTAGGGTTTAGCCTCTCTGATCTCGTGGTAGATCTACTCTTGTACTACCCATATCATCAATATTAATCAAGCAGGACGTAGGGTTTTACCTCCATCAAGAGGGCCCGAACCTGGGTAAAACATCGTGTTCCCTGCCTCCTGTTACCATCCGCCTTAGACGCACAGTTTGGGACCCCCTACCCGAGATCCGCCGGTTTTGACACCGACACCTGGCCTCGACGCTTCTCTAGGGTTAGGGGTGGCCTCAACGACAACACTCTTTTAACTTGGTAAATTTGGGTGGCCTTAAGAGAGTTTGTCGATCGGGTAGGGGCGCGGCGGGAGGGGTAGGAGACCGACATCGTTTTTTTCTAGGGTTTGGGTGTCCTTGAGAGTTTTGGTCGAGCGAGAGGGCTGGGGGTGCTCCCGTGGTATAAGTTATCACGGTCGAGAGGGGGTATATCAACAACGACGACGTACGATGACCCCTCGACCCTCGAACCCTCGGCGACCCTCGACCCCTCCGTGACCCTCGACCCTCTACCCTAGCTAGTTCCCGACCCTCGCCCCTCAAACCCTCAGCGACCCCTCCCCCTTCCCCCTCATGTCGAAGTTATCGAGGAGGGGGTATATCGATAACGACATACCCGATAAAAAATAAGACAAGGAAGAAGAAGAAGAAAAATAAGAAGAAAAAAAGAGGAGAAGAAGAAAGGAATAGAGGAGAAGAGAAAAAAATATATTTTTCCTTCTTCTCCTCTTTTCCTTTCTTCTTCTCCTCTTTTTTTCTCCTTTTTTCCTCTTCTTATTTATTTCTCCTCTTCTTCTTCTTCTCATTTTTCTTTTCCTTCTTCCTAAACTAAACATATATAAACTAAAATAATCCTAACTTTTGCATACGAACATATATATAAACTAAAAATTCTATGAACAAAATAAAAATTCTGTGAACAAAATAAAAATTCTACGAACAAAATTACAACAGAAAAAATTAAAAAAAATTTTATAAAAAAATGACATATTCTTTGCATATGAACATACAAACATTTGCATATTCTACAATAATATCACCCCAAAAAAATCTATAAACAGAAAAAAATCCTAACTTTTGCATATATATGAACATACATACATCATCATCATCATCATCATCATCATCTACTACTACTACAATATGAACAAAAAATAAATATATATGGGAACAGGGGGCCTGCTTCGTCGTCGGCGTCGGGGCGGGCGGCGGCGTTGGGGCGCGGGGGAGAAGGGGAGAGGAGGGGGAACGGTGCGGTGAGGCGCTCACAGTGCACGCGAGCAGCGGCGAGGTCGGGGCAGGGCACGGCATGCGCGACGGCGAGGTATAAGTACTTCGGTACATACAATCATTATACATAAAATTCTTTTACCCAAGTCACTTGGGGGCTCTTAAAATTTATATGAGCTATTTTATAGTAAATGTGTTTTCTTCTTGGTCGTTGCAAAGTCTTTTTCTATCGCTCCTTTTTCGACGTGAGTGTGTGGTCAATAGCCGGATAACCCATTTTCTCTCTAGTGACCGCTCGAGTTTAGTTCGCCTTAGGGATAGGAGGCTGCAGCCGTAGGCAGACCCGCTTGAAGTCTTGAGATCGGATGTGTAATATTAATGCACGACAGAAACACAATTTTTTCCCCAATTTTCGTATTCGCACCGAACACATGATCTTGTTCAGACGTCAAGTTTTTACTGACATTTTTTGATTTTCCAAGCTTATGGAACTTTTAAACTATTTGTGTGTTTCCAGCACATGTCTCACAGTGCAATACCGGACACCTTTATAGATTTGGCAAAAACATTCTCGGATCTCACTATATATGCATTGGTTTCGAATTGTGTCTTCGGTCAATACTTGGGTTGCCCGGCTCCTGCGCTTGCCTCCTACGTTCCGCTTTGTTTGGCTAGGTGTCCAAAGGGAGAACCACTGCGAATGTGCTTCCAGCTCACATGGTTAAACACCTCGGTGGAGAAAGCCGAAAACTGACTGTCATAATAAGCGTAAACTGGTCAGCAATCCGATGACGGTGTTAAATGACTGGTCATTCATAACATTGGCCGAAGTGCTTACGGCTTGACCTCGACTGTCGCCGAACACTACCGGGGGCTAGTAACTGGCCTCCCAAACTAAATCCTCAATATTTTGCTCTTACATTAGAGCTGAGGTTTCATGATCATGCTCAGCATGACAACCCAAATAAAGGAACCGATAGCGGGATTATTTTCTTTGGAGGACATTTATTATGTTAAACAGTGATATAACATATCTCTCTGTGTACCTTTGTTTATAAAACCGTATGGCCAGATTGCCTTGTTTGTCGTAAATCTTTGCCCTCATAAAGGCTTTATAAAGTAGGACAAACACTCCTCGGCAACTGGCCGAGGAGGTGGAATCCGATGGTCGGTCAACAAAGTTTTGTACAATGCGGATCCGAGCATTAATGATGTAAAGTACTTGGATACATAGAATCATTACACATAATTTGTGATTTTACTCTGGATATCGATCCTTAATTTGGCCACCCGTGCCCGCATTAAGGCTCGGGGGCTACTGGGCTTCAGGCTTATCATTTACTAATTTTAAAGGGGCGTATCAATCCCCTGATCTAGTGTTGCCACCCGACCAGTGTCTCGGGGGCTACTGCATTAGCAATCTAGTGAAGAAAATTTAAGTGCAACATAGTTTTCGAGGAGATTATGATCCTCAGGTTGGTCGGCCGCACCCAACCTGAGTCTCGAGGACTCTGCACACCGCTCTTTGTGCCCTGAAGTATTCTGCTGAGCTAGGAGTTGATCCTCAGACCGATTTCGCAAATCAACCTGAGTCTCAGCGGCTACTGGGATCCGCGGTCTCATGTCATCCTTCAGGTGCATCTCGGGTTTTAGACCGATACACGCCTTGAGGGCTACTAGCTATATATCTCGGCAGAGAATAAATTGCACCAATCAAAAATATTGACAAAAAATTGGCCCACAGTCGGGGTGGTGCACCACCTCGGAAGCAGTCCGGCATAAAGCTCGGGCGCTATTGGCTGGCTCCATAGAGGGCATTTCCAGCATTAAGCTCGGCTAAACTCCTTCAACTCTTTTGGACCAAGATGATCTATGACATCTTGGATATAGTCCGGCGTTGGAGCTTCGACACAGTCCGGCGTTGGAGCTCGGATACATTTCGGCGTTAGAGCTCGGAAGCAGTTCGGCATTGGTGCTCGGCTGCAAAAGATACCTCGGATGCAGTCCGACGTTAGAGCTCGGACGCAAGAGGACACTGCCTCCCGGGAACAACTTCAAGCCCAAGGTGTGGCATAAAAATAACAAGGCATTGATAAAGGCCGGAAACTGAAAGGGGCTCCTCGGATACCCGACATGTAAACACGTCGAATGCATTTCGGCGATCCTCAAGATCGAAGATGGGAAGATTTGTTGAACCATTTTCCAAGACCGACAACCAAAGATGAAGAACAGTTCGGAAGAATCGAGGAGCGTCTCTAACTTGAAGACCGGTTCAGGGGCTACTGACGGTGTCCTGGACTAGGGGGTACTCACCACGTCATCTCCCGATCTGTTAGATTGGGCCGAGGACCCCCATGGCCGTATACTCATGGGCCAGTTCAGTACATGGAAGATTCTACAAGACTTGGTGATCAAGACAAGGACTCCTCCCCACCGGCGTATTCAGCTAGGACTCTTGTTATCCTAGGCCTCTGGTGCATTATATAAACCGAGGCCAGGCTAGTCGATAGATCATATACATACAATCATACTATAGGCTAGCTTCTAGGGTTTAGCCTCTCTGATTTCATGGTAGATCTACTCTTATACTACCCATATCATCAATATTAATCAAGCAGGACGTAGGGTTTTACCTCCATCAAGAGGGCCCGAACCTGGGTAAAACATCGTGTTCCCTGCCTCCTGTTACCATCCGCCTTAGACGCACAGTTCAGGACCCCCTACCCGAGATCCGCCGGTTTTGACACCGACAGCTGGCCTCGACGCTTCTCTAGGGTTTGGGGTGGCCTCGACGACAACACTCTTTTAACTTGGTAAATTTGGGTGGCCTTAAGAGAGTTTGTCGATCGGGTAGGGGCGCGGCGGGAGGGGTAGGAGACCGACATCGTTTTTTCTAGGGTTTGGGTGTCCTCGAGAGTTTTGGTCGAGCGAGAGGGCCGGGGTGCTCCCGTGGTATAAGTTATCACGGTCGAGAGGGGGTATATCAACAACGATGACATACGTTGACCCCTCGACCCTCGAACCCTCGGCGACCCTCGACCCCTCGGTGACCCTCGACCCTCTACCCTAGCTAGTTCCCGACCCTCGCCCCTCAAACCCTCGGCGACCCCTCCCCCCTCCCCCTCATGTCGAAGTTATCGAGGAGGGGGTATATCGATAACGACATACCTGATAAAAAATAAGAAAAGGAAGAAGAAGAAGAAAAATAAGAAGAAATAAAAAGGAGAAGAAGAAAGGAATAGAGGAGAAGAAGAAAAATATATATTTTCTTCTTCTCCTCTTTTCCTTTCTTTTTCTCCTCTTTTTTTCTCCTTTTTTCCTCTTCTTATTTATTTCTCCTCTTCTTCTTCTTCTTCTTCTTCTTCTCCTTTTTCTTTTCCTTCTTCCTAAACTAAACATATATAAACTAAAATAATCCTAACTTTTGCATAGGAACATATATAAACTAAAAATTCTATTAACAAAATAAAAATTCTGTGAACAAAATAAAAATTCTATGAACAAAATTACAATAGAAAAAATCATAATTTTTTTATTAAAAAATGACATATTCTTTGCATATGAACATACAAACATTTGCATATTCTACAATAATATCACCCCAAAAAAATCTATGAACAGAAAAAAATCCTAACTTTTGCATATATATGAACATACATACATCATCATCATCATCTACTACTACTACAATATGAACAAAAAATAAATATATATGTGAACAGGGGGCTTGCTTCGTCGTCGGCGTCGGGGCGGGCGGCGGCGTTGGGGCGCGGGGGAGAAGGGGGAGAGGAGGGGGAACGGTGCGGTGAGGCGCTCACAGTGCACGCGAGCGGCGGCGAGGTCGGGGCAAGGCGCGGCATGCGCGACGGCGAGGCGCGGCGAGGTTGAGGAAGGGCTCGGCGACGGCAAGGTCGGGGCAGGGCGCGTCGACATCGGGGCAGGGTGCGGCGAGGCCGGGGCAAGGGCGACGGTGACGGCGGACGGGTGCGCGCGGCAGCCTGGCAGCGTCGATGTCGTCGGGGCGGAACTGCAAGATGAAAATTTTCACAAGTCCTGCTTATATACTCAGAGCATTGGTTCCGGTTCATAGCACAAATCGGGACCAATGCACCCTTTAGTACCGGTTGGTACCACCAACCGGGACCAAAGGCATCTTTTCAGCAGCCCAAAGGGCGGGAAGTGGTGGCCTTTCGTCCCGGTTGGTGGCCCCAACCGGGACTAAAGGGGGGCATTGGCACCAACTGGGACTAAAGGGGGGCATTGGTTCCGGTTGGTGCCACGAACCGGAACCAATGCACCCCTTTAGTCCCGGTTGGTGCCACCAACCGGGACCAAAGACTTTGCATAGCGGGGTGGTGATGGTAGTTTAGTCCCACCTCGCTATTCGAGAGGGGCGCGCAGTGGTTTATAAGCCCCACTGTCGCACCCCTCTCGAGCTCATCTACATTGCAGGCTTACGGGTCTAATTGTGACTGCTATGCCTGATGGGCCTACTGGGCCTTCTGCGGGCCTGAATCCTGCCCCATGGGTGGGTTTCTAGTCGTATTCACGCCGTGGTGGCCCAGTAGTTGGCAATTTTTTTATTTTGTCCTACTTTTTTGTTTTCTTTTTTGCTTTATTTTTTTGTTTTGTTTCTACTTACAACAAAATACTTATTTATTTTATTTTATTTTGTTTCAAATTACTTATTTATTTTATTTTATGATAATTATTTTTTCTATTAATGTTTCTAACAAAAAAAGTTCTTTATGACAATTATTTTTGCTTTTAATGATTTTGAATAGAAAATACTTTGATAATTTTAGTTGCATCAATTTTATATAATTTTAGTTTCATAAATTCTAGAGGTTGCTTATAATGTTTTGAACAGAAAATACTTTGATAATTTTAGTTTCATCAACAGGCTGTGGGTTTCTAGTCGTATTCAGGCCGTGGTGGCCTAGTAGGTGATAATTTTTGTTTTTTCCAGTTTTTTTGTTTTCTTTTTTGCTTTATTTTTTGTTTTGTTTCTACTTACAACAAAATACTTATTTATTTTGTTTCTAATTACTTATTTATTTTATTTTATGATAATTCTTTTTGCTATTAAAGTTTCTAACAAAAAAAGTTCTTTATGACAATTATTTTTGCTTTTAATGATTTTGAACAGAAAATACTTTGATAATTTTAGTTGTATCAATTTTATATAATTTTAGTTTCATAAATTTTAGAGGTTGCTTATTTTCAATCCTTTCTGACTTCATTTTTTATTTTTCGTGCATTTACTGATTATTTTGAGCTATAAGACCCTGAAATTGAAAAACACTACAAATAAACTCTGAAAATGTTGAAAGTTGTCATGGTATCATCATTTCATCCACATAGCATGTGCAACAAAGTAGAGAGGCTTATGGCAAAAACTGGATGCACTTCGTGTACAAAACGGACAATCATTTCGAAGTATCAGGGTTTCATACGGAAACTCGTCTGTTACAAAGGGATTTCATTTTTTTGAACTTATTTGAACTCCATACTTTTTCTATGTTCAAAATGCACCATTCAAAGCCACATCATCAATTTTCAACCCTTTCTAACTTCATTTGTTATTTTTCATGCATTTACTAATTATTTTGAGCTATAAGACCCTGAAATTGAAAAGCACTACAAATGAACTCTGAAAATGTTGAAAGTTGGCATGGTATCATCATTTCACCCACATAGCATGTGCAAGAAAGTAGAGAGGCTTACGGCAAAAACTAGATGCACTTCGTGTACAAAATGGACAATCTCTTCCGAAGTATCAGGGTTTCATACGGAAACTCGTCTGTTACAAAGGGGTTTCATTTTTTTGAACTTATTTGAACTCCATACTTTTCTGTGTTCAAAATGCACCATTCAAAGTCACATCATCAATTTTCAAACCATTCTGACTTCATTTGTTATTTTTCATGCATTTACTAATTATTTTGAGCTCTATAAGACCCTGAAATTGAAAAGCACTACAAATGAACTCTGAAAAGGTTGAAACTTGGCATGGTGTCATCATTTCACCCATATAGCATGTGCAAGAAAGTAGAGAGGCTTACGGCAAAAACTGGATGCACTTCATGTACAAAACGGATAATCTCTTTCAAAGTATCAAGGTTTTATACGGAAACTCGTCTGTTACAAAGGGATTTCATTTATTTGAACTTATTTGAACTCCATACTTTTTATGTGTTCAAAATGCACCATTCAAAGCCACATCATCAATTTTCAAACCTTTTTGACTTCATTTGTTAGTTTTCATGCATTTACTGGTTATTTTGAGCTATAAGACCCTGAAATTGAAAATCACTACAAATAAACTCTGAAAAGGTTGAAAGTTGGCATGGTATCATCATTTCACCCACATAGCTTGTGCAAGAAAGTAGATAGCCTTACGGCAAAAACTGGATGCACTTCGTGTATAAAATGCACCATTCAAAGCCACATCATCAATTTAGTACATATAGCTCTCATGAATAGATAAGTGACTAAATTAATAGAAGTTCATCATCACATTAAAAACAAAGTATATATGTAGTTCTCATTGAACAACATATAGCTCTCCAGAGCATCTAGTCAAACCATACATTGAAACTATGTAAAACCTTTCAATGCAACAACAAATGCGATCATAATCACAACCAAGGTAAAAATTGATCCAACGACATAATGATACCAAGCCTCGGTATGAATGGCATATTTTCTAATCTTTCTAATCTTCAACCGCATTGCATCCACATTGATCTTGTGATCATCGACGACATCCGCAACATGCAACTCCAATATCATCTTCTCCTCCTCAATTTTTTTAATTTTTTCCTTCAAGTAATTGTTTTCTTCTTCAACTAAATTTAACCTCTCGACAATAGGGTCGGTTGAAATTTCCGGTTCAACTACCTCCTACATAAATAAAATATATGTCAACTTGATGGGCATAATTGTCATAAACAATAAATGAACCAAATAGTTATAAAAGATTATTTATATATATATACCACATCCGAATCATAACCAGGACGAGGGCCGACGGGGGCGGATGCCAAAACCATCGCACTATATAATAACAAGCAATAATGAAAATAAGAAAATTAATTAGACAAGTATCTATCTAAAGTAAGATTTTTTTTCTTTCAGAAGAAGATAAGAGGCTCACCACGGTGGTGCAGGCGACGAGATTGGTGCGGGCGATCGACGGCGGTGAGACGGGGACGGGACGTGATGGACCGCTAAACCTAGACAAATCTCGGAGAAAATGGAGCTTGGAGGTCGAGCTTCGAGAGGAGAAAGCTTAACTAGCGTGGTTTGGGCATTTCTTCGAACACCTCGTGTGCATAGGAGGTGAGCTCATGCACCCAAATGCCCTCTCCTCGCCGGCTAGAAAAAACAGAGCACTGTGGAGTGCTCTGCTGCGGCGACGGGGTATATATAGGCAACTCATTTGTCCCGGTTCATGGCTGGAACCGGGACTAAAGCCCAGCCTTCAGTCTCGGTTCGAGCCAAGAACCGGGACCAATGTTTGTGGGCCAAGAGCGAGGCCCATTGGACCCGGTTCGTGCCTGGAACCGGGACAAATGGGTCCATACGAACCGGGACCAATGCCCACGAGGCCCCGGCCGCCCCCCTGGGCTCACGAACCGGGACGAATGCATCCATTGGTCCCGGTTCATGGAAGAACCGAGACTAATGGGCTGGCCAAGCCCGAACGAAAGCCCCTTTTTCTACTAGTGGTAGATCTCAGTGGGGTGATTTTGACTTGATTAAAAACCACCCATGATTCCGTGAAGATGGCTGGTGAGTTTGAACCATTTCTATCTTGTGCGGACAAAGTGTTCCATGGACCAATTGAAAAGACCCCCAATGTTATTTCATCTTTGATCAATTAAGAAGGGCCATGGGTGCACGGTAGATTCCGGCCCTTGCTGGCAGAAGGGCTCCGTTTTCAGGTGCTTCTTTAAGTTTTGTTAGGGTTTGTCTCTTGCTCAGGAAGACGAGATGACATCGGCTTCTTGAAGATGGAATAAGGTTCTCCCCATCGAGCCCCCATCCCGATGATGTGTTTAGCATCGTCGAAGGACGTGTGGAGGTGTGTCTCTGGCGGATCTCGTGGGATTCGGTCGGTGGTTGTCTTTGGTGGATCCGCTAGGATCTGGTCTTTATTCGTCTTTGTTCATGTGTCTTTAGATTGGATCCTTCGGATCTAAGATTCTCTTCATCGACGATGGTAGTAGTTCTGGTGCGTTGGTCCTATAAGGCCTTAACACGTCGACTTCTCGACTGCCTACTACAACAAATTGTGTCCGACTCCGGCAAGGAAGGGGCGATGACAGCGGCGCGCCTTCGATTCGCTTTAGTGCTTGTAGTCGCAGGGCCGGTCCTGAGATTTTAGGGGCCCGGGGCGAAACTAAAACTCAGGGGCCCTCAATATTATATTGTTTGAATGGGCATATCGGGTCCTTAATATAAGCATCATATAATATAAGTTACAGTAATATATGCATAAATGTATTGGCAACATGAAATATTACCAACAAACATTATAATAAATCCACCCATAATTTTTTAACAATAAATCAATCAGCAATATTGATAGGAAATAGTTTATACAGAATGCTGAAAGTAAAAAAAAAATTGCATCAGAATTTTAACAATAAAAGCATGCATCATGTTGATGAAGATAAATTACTTAATTAGCAATACATGTGTAATATGGAAAAGGAATGATGATATGATCACTTGTTAAAGTTGCCAGAGAAAGGAAATTGCGGCAGCCAAATTTGCACTATCTCTCGCAATCACTGATCCCCCATGATTTTGACCTGTATGCAAATCATCGCGGATGATTTTCCAGCGGCGATTGTGCCGCAACCATGATCGTTTCACCTGTGATTTAGAATTAAGAATATGATAATACCTTGGACCAGTTCAATCTTTGTCGGTAATTGTCCGATCAGGGGCCCCGCGATGACGTGATCCGTATATATGTGCCTGCGGCATGCGCTGGGCGATGTGCTTGAGCACGTGTGTGCTGGAGTAGAGATGGAAGAAATGAGGTCCTCCATGAGACGGCGATTCGCGTACTCGCGTTCAGAGCTCATGCTCGTGGTTGCGGCCTTGCGGGGTACTGGAAGACGTCAGGCGGTCTATGAATCTGGATGTAATTTTTGTTATTTCTGGTGTTTGTAGTACTGTCATAGATAAATAAATCAACAGTTTCTCGAAAATAGTAATGAGGAGGCTTTAGTTCCCTTTATCGAGAAAAAAAGGTTTAGTTCCATGCGCTGACACGAGAGCACAAACATGTTCCAACCCGTACGTGTTGGCTTAGTACGAATGACCCAGCCACCAGCTCACGGTCTATTCCAACTTTTTCATGTATGTAACGAATGATATAGCCCGCAGCGCTCTATAATTCCTAGTAGAGGACTCGATCTATTTTGTGCACTGGTCTATCTCATGCATGCACGATGTACCCACGCGGTAAGCAAATTGATGCAAGGGTAGCACTCAATGACGACCATCGTCACTCGCTGAAGAAGAGATCCTAGTCCGAGCACGTTCCGATGTGAACCAGTTGATGACATGTGGCATTGACAGATGATGGCTGTGCGTAGACCAGTAGGGGTGCAACAATGTTTCCTTGAAGATACTGATCGAATAAAAACGTTGTATGTATAAGCAAGCGACAAAGGTTGAGTGTTTTTCCTGATACTTCCTAATCCCATGGCGCTCACCGGCCAATTGCCATGTGACCTATTTGTGTTCTAATACTGGCCGACGACCATCCCTCGTTCATAGAGGACGCAATTGGGGCTGAAAAACCTGAGAGCTCAACGGCGCTATATACGGTTGCTAGTCGGGATATGCACGTGCTAGTTCAGAATGCATTTGGTCATTTGGTAGATTGTTGGTTGTCCTCGGTAGTGGAGAGTTATGTCTGGCGGAAGCACACATCGAGTTCAAATTAATGCACACTCATTGCCTTGCTTCTTCTTTTTTTTCTGGGGGAAACTCACTGCCTTGCTTGGGTACCTTTGACCAATGATTTGCGGACAAGCACATTTGGCTGTTCGGTTTATATATACCCTAAATGAAAAAAAAGAATTAAATACACTAGAGATGTCTTAATTTCTCTTGCACAGTCAGTTTGGTGTCCAAAGTGGTAAAATACACAAAACCGGTGATTGAATTTGTCCGGCCATGTAAATACGGTGCCTCCTTACGTATTCGAATGAATGTCCAGCCCACATGGCGGTGATCCACCTGTTAGGGGCTGAGAGCGGGAAAGTGCTGGATGATCCGCGCGTGAGATTTCTTTTTATAGAAACACACTCATATAAACACACTAGAGGTGTCTAAACTTGTTTTGCACGGTCAATTGGCTGTTCAAAGTTGTAAAATACATAAAATCGATTCTCGAACTTGTCCGGACATGCAAATACGGTGCCTCCTTCCGCATTTGAACGTATGTCCAACCCATATGGTGTGTCAGCGTGGCGGTGATCCACCTGTCAGTGACTCAGAGCGGGAATGTTTCGAACCTTGCAGCTCCTGGTCATATGGCTCGATCTGTACACTCGGGCGAAATATGACATGCATTCACCTATTAGCTATGTAGAAAGCTATCTATACTTTCCATGTATTGCTGGACAATTTTCCCAATGGATTATCTATGGTTTTATTTTTATTTTTTTCCCAAGTTCCTGTTTAGTTTCATGGCACGTAAATTTTCCCATATAAAAATGCAATATGAAATTATTTATTATTTTTAATATTTATTTTCATTATTGCGTACTTTGAAGTGATAGACATGAACTGTTTCAAACATTTATGGGGAATGAAATAGTTCAACCCATATTAGAAATTATTGTGTCAATTTATGTATGTTCACTCTTGACAACAAGCACATTTTTTTAGGGGTGAACAACAAGCACATACTATTATTGTTTATCTTCATTGTATTTCGAAAATACCCAATTATTAAAAAATTGACAAAGTCGTATTTTGTAAACTATTCAACATGCATTAAAAATTATTTTGTTAAAGGTTTTAATACAATTATTCACAATGTTAAAAAATAATTTATTAATACAGGTCAAACTTTTTGTCAAATACACATTGCCAGCTTTTTAGTGCAAGACGAACATTTTTTGGAAACACGTTGTAATTTTTAATACATGTGAAACATTTTTGAAAAATATGTTTGAACATTTTTCAAATGCACTAACACTTGGCTGTTGTATTTTTTTTACATTTATTTTTTTCAACGGTAAAAATAATATGGAAAATAAAAAATAAGGAACTTGAAAAAAATAAAAATAAAACTTGTGCGGATGCATAGAAGCACCATATATACATAAAAATCACTTGAAGGGGTACATAGCAACCAAAGCGGATTTTCGAAGCATGGTGTCTGTTGAGCATACTTTTTGGAAAGGCTAAAAACTGGCACTTAAAAGTTTCAAAAGAGATGATTATTTTCTCAAAAAAACGTATGCATGTGCTCTAAGTGACTTTCAAATTTGGTTAGAAATGATGTTACATTATACCCTGCAAAAAAGACAAAAATTCGGCAAAAAAACAAGCTGATTTTTTTCATGTATTTGTCATTTTTTTATCTCCCAAGTACAAGCATAGATTTTGATGAAAAATCACATGGATATATTACACTTCTATGTGTGCATGTACAAAAAAATTCAGATTTTTTAACTGTAGAAGTCCGTTTCTTTGAACTTCGAAAAAAGGACACAATGTGTCCGTTCTCCAAAGTTAGTTTTCGCATAGCCATGCAATATATAGAGTTCAACCCGTCAATATCTACTGAGCAGAAAAAAAAAGTCAGTCGCACATCTAAAGACGCAGCCGCAGCCTCCTCGTCCTCCAAAAAAAAAACAGCTAGTGTTTCTGCCTCTCTCCGGCACCGACGCAGGTCCATCTCATCTCCGGTGGCGCTAGGGCCATGGAGACACGATGGATCCTGCCAAGGGCCGGCGGGAGGGCTTTCTTTTTAGTCGTTCTTTTTAGTTTTGTTAGGGTTTGTGTTCTGCTAAGGAAGGCGAAACGGCGATGGCTCCCAGTAGATGGAATAAAGGTATCCCCGCATAGCCCCCGTTCCAGCGGTGCATCTAGCATCGTTGGTGGGCGTGTGGAGGTGTGTCTCCAGTGGATCTATATTTGGTGGATTTGCTTGGATCTTGTTGGTGTTCGTCTACGTTTGTGTGTCTTCAGATTGGACACTAGTTTCATGTATTTTACAACTTTAGGCAATAAACGGACCGCACATAACAAGTTGAGCCCCCTCCTGTGTATTTAACTCGAAAAAATAAGTAAATAATAAATAAATAACCAAACAATCAAAAACTTTTTTTGAATGAACTTGACCTTATGTTGTACTCGTATAAAAAGTTTGGCCGAGAAATAGCTTTCATGGTATTCTTGTTATAAAAAAAATCAACATTGTATGCAAGTTACTCCCTCCGTCCCATGATAGTGTCAAAACCGCTCTTATATTACAGGACGGGGGTATATTATATTCACACTTTTTGTCTTTGGAACTTTTTTTCCTGAAGTCGATGGCAGTTTTTCCTTTGTGAATATTTTATACAAGTACTACAAAAGAAGGTCATGTTTATTTTACAAAAAGTTTCAGAATTTTTTGACTTCTTCGTAATTCTTATTTTTCCCATATAGGTGTATATTTTCCCCAGAGCCAAAGGGTATCTCCTAATGATTTGCCTGTTTCACAATAGTTTTGATTGCTGAAAAATCAAACTAGGTCCCAGGCATTAATGGTCCTCTTTCTTTCTTTCTTTTTTTGAAGAAACCAGACACATTACTCTGAGTTAACATTGCGCCTCCAATCTACGAGGCGTCCAAGCCAAAAAAAAACTGGAAAGGTGCGTGAAGCCCTTAACAATGATGCCTGGGTCTCCAAAATTACCATTTCAGCAACCTTCTCACTGGATCACTTGCATGAGTTTGTGACCCTCTGGGCAAAATATGTGGATTCCATCTTGACGCCCAAGCTGAGGATGAGATTGTTTGGAAACACACTGCTAGTGGGCAATACAACGTTGAGTCGGCTTATAAAGCGCAATTCCATGGTATTATTCAATCCCCTGTGGGACAAACCGCGTGGAAGGCTTGGGCACTGCCCAAGGTAAATTTTTTTTTGCATGGCTGACTATTTAATACAGGGTTTGGGCGGCGAACAGATTGGAGAAGCGTGGATGACCTAACTGTGGCCTCTGCCCTCTTTGCCAACCGGAGCAAGAGTCTGTGAACCACCTCTTCTACAAATGCCGCTTCTCCACCAGGCTATGGGGATTACTCAAAGACTGGCTCCAACTTGTGCACGTTGAAACTTCATTGTGGCACCTTTCGGACTCCATCAAAGATTGTCGGGTGGGCCTTTCTGACAATTATATCCCTAATAGGAAGGCAATGGCCTCGCTCACCATGTGCGTCACCTGGATCATTTTAAACGAGTGAAATGCACACGTCTTCCGTCACAAGAGTGCGCCTCCGACGGTGCTCCTCACCAACATTAAGGAGGACAAACTATGAGTCACCGCCGGTGCTGAAAAATTGTGTCAAATAATGCCACGAGAGTAGTGTCTTATGGTTGTTTCGAGGTGTTGTGGCACTGTCTGTGTTGTCACACAATCTAAAATCTATTCCTCTTCTTAATTAATGAATTAAGCAAATCTTTTGCCTCTTTAAGAAAAACCATGAGAAAACATTTTCTTCGAAACAAGTTGAAAATCTACACATAGATATACGAATGATGTATTCTAGTTATCACATATCACTTAATTCGCCGGAACATTGGCAACCGTTTGAAGAGAAGCAGCACAAAGATGTACATAAGACATGTATATGAACAAATAGGTGTGCATGTTAGTTCACCTTCGAAATAGGTTTTCGCTCCGCTTTGTATATAAACCAACTATCAAGTCCACACATAGACAGACGGACAGTCCAAGCGCAAGAAAGAAAATAAGAGGACCACTAGGGCATCTACACAAACTTGCCAAAAAACAAAGAAAAAAAACAGACACATGACTCCTCTGAGCCAACGATCTGTGGCTAGGGGGCGTAGCAAGATGATAGTTGAGGCCTAAAGAGTAAGTTTAGGGTGCTTAAACAGCCTTCACTTCACAGCGTGATCCTTCCTTCGGGTACTACTCCTTTAGAAAGGCTTTGACCCATACTGGATTGTAGAAGTCACGCAGCTCGTGTCCTCAGGATGCACCACGGTCAACATTAATGGGGAGATCGACCCCTATTTTCAGACCTCCAGAGGAGTGCGACAGTGGGACCCGATGTCCCCCTTCCTATTTAACCTCATGGTGGATGCCCTCGCGGCCATCCTTGACGTGGCCAACACGACCGGGCATATCCACGACGTATGACCCACCTCCTCGGTGGAGTGGGATTACCCACCTTCAATACGTAGATGATACCATCTTGATAGTGGAGGGCGCGTAGGAGGATATCCAACACCTAAAATTTCTCCTCCTATGCTTTCAAGAGATGTTCGGCCTGACTAATAACTTCGCTAAAAGTAAGCTCATGGTAATGGGATACTCAGATGTGGTGAAATTGTAGATTGCTAAGGACTTAATTGCCGTTTGGGCTCTTTCCCCACCATGTATCTCGGTATGCCCATTAGTGACACTCGTATTCAGAAAAGGGCCTTCATTCAACTGTAACCAAGGTCCAACACCGTGTGGAACCTTGGCAGGGGCGGTAGCTCTCCAAAGCAGCCAGGGTAGTCTTGATCAACTCTTCCATGACCAACCTCTTATGTATTTGATAGGATTTTACAGTTTTCAACTTTTCATCAATCGCTTCACCAAGACATAGCCTAATACCAGTCCTAGTTCTTTTGGGCGGCGACATGCGACCAATAGAAGTACCACATCGTCAAATGGACAGAAATCTGCAAGTGAAAGGACCAAGTAGCTTGGGAGTATTATCCTCCAAACGGATGAACATCGCCCTTCTCTCCAAATGGTTATGGAGGATAGCTAAGGGAGAGCGCGGGATGTGTGGCTAGACATCATCCTTTCAAAATACCTATGCGGCCAACCACTTGCATTTGCGCAACAGTCGGGAGGTTCTCGGTTCTGGCAATCCATAATATAACTCCTTCCGATACTCCATTTTGGCTCCTCCATCACGGTGGGATCTGGCGTCAACACCTTATTCTGGCTTGACCGTTGCTCGGTCCTTCGGCCATTCGTGGAACGCTTCCAGCTATTGTTTAACATATGCGCAATGCCCAACATCTCGATGGAGGCGGTTCATGCCAACTAGGCAACCTTGCCTTTAGACACACCTTCGGTCCCACGGAGCGGGTCCAATGGGAGGAACTCGTAGACTGTGTGGCCTTACTTACTGCCTCCCTCGAGAGTGATTCCATCTCATGTCATCTATAGCCGAATGAGTTATTCTCTTCTAAATGATTGCATAAGGCCATTGCGGCTGTTGGGGAACGTAGTAATTTCAAAAAAAATTCCTACGCACATGCAAGATCATGGTGATGCATAGCAATGAGAGGGGAGAGTGTTGTCCACGTACCCTCGTAGACCGAAAACGGAAGCGTTAGCACAACGCGGTTGATGTAGTCATACGTCTTCACGATCCGGCCGATCAAGTACCGAACGCACGGAACCTCCGAGTTCTGCACACATTCAACTCGATGACGTCCCTCGAACTCCGATCCAGCCGAGTGTTGAGGGAGAGTTTCATCAGCACGACGGCGTGGTGACGATGATGATGTTCTACCGACGCAGGGCTTCACCTAAGCACCGCTACGATATGATCGAGGTGGATTATGGTGGAGGGGGCACCGCACACGGCTAAGAGATCAAGAGATCAATTGTTGTGTCTATGGGGTGCCCCCTGGCCACGTATATAAAGGAGTGGAGGAGGGGAGGGGCCGTCCCTCTCTATGGCGCGCCCTAGGGGAGTCCTACTCCCACCGGGAGTAGGATTCCCCCTTTCCTAGTAGAACTAGGATCCCTTCCAAGTAGTATGAGTAGGAGAGAAGGAAAGGGAAGGGAAAAGGAGAAGGAAGGAAGGGGGCGCCCCCACTCCCTACTCCAATTCAGACCAGCCCATGGGGAGGGGTGCGGCCACCCTTTGAGGCCTTCCTCTCCTTTCCCGTATGGCCCATTAAGGCCCAATATGAATTCCCGTAACTCCTCGGTACTCCCGAAAACACCCGAATCACTCGGAACTTTTCCGATGTCCGAATATAGTCGTCCAATATATCGATTTTTATGTCTCGGCCATTTCGAGACTCCTCGTCATGTCCCCGATCTCATACGGGACTCTGAACTCCTTCGGTACATCAAAATACATAAACTCATAATATAACTGTCATCGAACTTTAAGCGTGCGGACCCTACGGTTTCGAGAACTATGTAGACATGACCGAGACACGTCTCCGGTCAATAACCAATAGCGGAACCTGGATGCTCATATTGGCTCCTACATATTCTACGAAGATCTTTATCGGTCAAACCGCATAACAACATACGTTGTTCCCTTTGTCATCGGTATGTTACTTGCCCGAGATTCGATCGTCGGTATCTTAATACCTAGTTCAATCTCGTAACCGACAAGTCTCTTTACTCGTTCTGTAATACATCATCCCGCAACTAACTCATTAGCTGCAATGCTTGCAAGGCTTAAGTGATGTGCATTACCGAGAGGGCCCAGAGATACCTCTCCGACAATCGGAGTGACAAATCATAATCTCGAAATACGCCAACCTAACAAGTACCTTCGAAGACACCTGTAGAGAACCTTTATAATCACCCAGTTACTTGTGACGTTTGGTGGCACACAAAGTGTTCCTCCGGTAAACGGGAGTTGCATAATCTCATAGTCATAGGAACATGCATAAGTCATGAAGAAAGAAATAGCAACAAACTAAACGATCAAGTGCTAAGCTAACAGAATGGGTCAAGTCAATCGCATCATTCTCCTAATGATGTGATCCCGTTAATCAAATGACAACTCTTTGTCTATGGCTAGGAAACATAACCATCTTTGATTAACGAGCTAGTCAAGTAGAGGCATACTAGTGACACTCTGTTTGTCTATGTATTCACACATGTATCATGTTTCTGGTTAATACAATTCTGGTGTGATCATGTTTTGCTTGTGAGAGAAGTTTAGTCAATGGGTCTGCCACATTCAGATCCGTAAGTATTTTTGCAAATTTCTATGTCAACAATGCTCTGCACGGAGCTACTCTAGCTAATTGCTCCCACTTTCAATATATATCTAGATTGAGATTTAGAGTCATCTGGATCAGTGTCAAAATTTGCATCGACGTAACCCTTTACGACGAACCCTTTTTGTCACCTCCATAATCGAGAAACATATCCTTATTCCACTAAGGATAATTTTGACCGTTGTCCAGTGATCTACTCCTAGATCACTATTGTACTCCCTTGCAAAAACTTAGGGCAGGGTATACAATAGGTCTGGTACACAGCATGTCATACTTTATAGAACCTATGGCTGAGGCATAGGGAATGACTTTCATTCTCTCTATATCTTCTGTCGTGGTCGGGTTTTGAGTCTTACTCAACTTCACACCTTTGTAACACAGGCAAGAACTCCTTCTTTGACTGTTCCATTTTGAACTACTTCAAAATCTTGTCAAGGTATGTACTCATTCAAAAACTTATCAAGCGTCTTGATCTATCTCTATAGATCTTGATGCTCAATATGTAAGAAGCTTCACCGAGGTCTTTCTTTGAAAAACTCTTTTCAAACATTCCTTTATGCTTTGCAGAATAAATCTACATTATCTCCGATCAACAATATGTCATACACATATACTTATCAGAAATGATGTAGTGCTCCTACTCACTTTCTTGTAAATACAGGCTTCACCGCAAGTCTGTATAAAACTATATGCTTTGATCAACTTATCAAAGCGTATATTCCAACTCCAAGATGCTTGCACCAGTCCATAGATGAATCGTTGGAGCTTGCATATTTTGTTAGCACCTTTAGGATTTACAAAACCTTCTGGTTCCATCATATACAACTCTTCTTTAATAAATCCATTAAGAAATGCAGTTTTGTTTATCCATTTGCCAGATTTCATAAAATGCGGCAATTGCTAACATGATTTGGACAGACTTAAGCATAGATACGAGTGAGAAACTCTCATCGTAGTCAACACCTTGAACTTGTCGAAAACCTTTTTGCGACAATTCTAGCTTTGTAGATGGTAACACTGCTATAAGCGTTCGTCTTCCTCTTAAAGATCTATTTAATCTCAATGGCTCGTCGATCATTGGGCAAGTCAATCAAAGTCCATACTTTGCTCTCATACATGGATCTCATCTCAGATTTCATGGCCTCAAGCCATTTCGCGGAATCTGGGCTCATCATCGCTTCCTCATAGTTCGTAGGTTCGTCATGGTCAAGTAACATGACCTCCAAAACAGGATTATTGTACCACTCTGGTGCGAATCTCACTCTGGTTTACCTTACGAGGTTCAGTAGTAACTTGATCTGAAGTTACATGATCATCATCATTAGTTTTCTCACTAATTGGTGTAGGAGTCACAGAAACAGATTTCTGTGATGAACTACTTTCCAATAAGGGAGCAGGTACAATGACCTCATCAAGTTCTACTTTCCTCCCACTCACTTCTTTCGAGAGAAACTCCTTCTCTAGAAAGGATCCATTCTCAGCAATGAATATCTTGCCTTCGGATCTGTGAGAGAAGGTGTACCCAACATTTTCTTTTGGGTATCCTATGAAGATTTACTTCTCTGATTTGGGTTCGAGATTATCATGTTGAAACTTTTTCACATAAGCATCGTAATCCCAAACTTTAAGAAACGACAGCTTAGGTTTCTCGCCAAACCACAGTTTATACGGTGTCATCTCAACGGATTTAGATGGTGCCCTATTTAACGTGAATGTAGTTGTCTCTAATGCACAACCCCAAAACGATAGTGGTAATCGGTAAGAGACATCATAGATCGCACCATATCTAATAAAGCACGGTTACGACGTTCGGACACACCATTACACTGTGGTGTTCCGGATGGCGTGAGTAGTGAAACTATTTCACATTGTTTTAGCTAAAGGCCAAACTTGTAACTCAAATATTTTACTTCTGCGATCATATCATAGAAAGTTTTATTTTTGTTACGATGATTCTCCACTTCACTCTGAAATTCTTTGAACTTTTCAAATATTTCATACTTGTGTTTCATCAAGTAGATATACTCATATCTGCTCAAATCATCTATGAAGATCAGAAAATAATGATACCTGCCGCGAGCCTTAATATTCATCGGACCACATACATCAGTATCTATGATTTCCAACAAATCTGTTGCTCGCTCCATTGTTCCGTAGAACGGAGTCTTAGTCATCTTGCCCATGAGGCATGGTTCGCAAGTATCAAGTGATTCATAATCAAGTGATTCCAAAATCTCATCAGCATGGAGTTTCTTCATGCGTTTTACATCAATATGACCTAAACGGCAGTGCCACAAATAAGTTGCACTATCATTATTAACTTTGCATCTTTTGACTTCAATATTATGAATATGTGTATCACTACGATCGAGATCCAACAAACCATTTTCATTGGGTGTCTGACCATAGAAGGTTTTATTCATATAAACAGAACAACAATTATTCTCTAGTTTACATGAATAACCGTATTGCAATAAACATGATCCAATCATATTCATGCTCAACGCAAACACTAAATAACATTTATTTTAGGTTTAACACTAATCCCGAAAGTATAGGGAGTGTGCGATGATGATCATATCAATCTTGGAACCATTTCCAATACACATCGTCACTTCACCCTTAACTAGTCTCTGTTCATTCTGCAACTCCCGTTTCGAGTTACTATTCTTAGCAACTGAACTAGTATCAAATACTAAGGGGTTGCTATAAACACTAGTAAAGTACACATCAATAACATGTATATCAAATATACCTATGTTCACTTTGCCATCCTTCTTATCCGCCAATTACTTGGGGTAGTTTCGCTTCCAGTGACCAGTCCCTTTGCAGTAGAAGCACTCAGTTTCAGGCTTAGGTCCAGACTTAGGTTTTTCACTTGAGCAGCAACTTGCTTGCCGTTCTTCTTGAAGTTCCCCTTTCTTCCCTTTGTCCCTTTACTTGAAACTAGTGGTTTTGTTTACCATCAACACTTGATGCTTTTCTTGATTTCTACCTTCATCGATTTCAGCATCACGAAGAGCTTGGGAATCGTTTCTGTTATCCCTTGCATATTATAGTTCATCACGAAGTTCTACTAACTTGGTGATGGTGTCTAGAGAATTCTGTCAATCACTATTTTATCTGGAAGATTAACTCCCACTTGATTCAAGCGATTGTAGTACCCAGACAATCTGAGCACATGCTCACTGCTTGAGCTATTCTCCTCCATCTTTTAGATATAGAACTTGTTGGAGACTTCATATCTCTCAACTTGGGTATTTGCTTGAAATATTAACTTCAACTCCTTGAACATCTCATATGGTCCATGACGTTCAAAACGTCTTAGAAGTCTCGATTCTAAGCCGTTTAAGCATGGTACACTAAATTATCAAGTAGTCATCATATTGAGCTAGCCAAACATTCATAACATCTGCATATGCTCCTGCAATAGGTTTGTCACCTAGCGGTGCATCAAGGACATAATTCTTCTGTGCAGCAATGAGGATAAACCTCAGATCACGGATCCAATCCGCATCATTGCTACTAATATTTTTCAATTTAGTTTTCTCTAGGAACATATTAAAAATAAAACAGGGGAGCTAAACGCGAGCAATTGATCTACAACATAGATATGCAAATACTATCAGGACTAAGTTCATGATAAATTAAAGTTCAATTAATCATATTACTTAAGAACTCCCACTTAGATAGACATCCCTCTAATCATCTAAGTGATCACGTGATCCATATCAACTAAACCATAACCGATCATCACGTGAAATGGAGTAGTTTTCAATGGTGAACATCATTATGTTGATCATATCTACTATATGATTCACGCTCGACCTTTCGGTCTCCATTGTTTCGAGGCCATATCTGCATATGCTAGGCTCGTCAAGTTTAACCTGAGTATTCTGCGTGTGCAAAACTGGCTTGCACCCGTTGTAGATGGACGTAGAGCTTATCACACCCGATCATCACGTGGTGTCTGGGCACGACAAACTTTGGCAACGGTGCATACTCAGGAAGAACACTTTTTATCTTGAAATTTAGTGAGAGATCATCTTATAATGCTACCGTCAATCAAAGCAAGATAAGATGCATAAAAAATAAACATTACATGCAATCAAAATGTGTGACATGATATGGCCATCATCATCTTGTGCCTTTGATCTCCATCTCCAAAGCATCGTCATGATTTCCATCGTCACCGGCATGAAACCATGATCTCCATCACCTTGATCTATATCAATGTGTCGTCACATGGTCGTCTCGCCAACTATTGCTCTTGCAACTATTGCTATCGCATAGCGATAAAGTAAAGCAATTATTTGGTGCTTGCATCTTATGCAATAAAGAGACAACCATAAGGCTTCTTCCAGTTGCCGATAACTTCAACAAAACATGATCATCTTATGCAACAACTTATATCTCATCACGTCTTGACCATATCACATCACAACATGCCCTGCAAAAACAAGTTAGACGTCCTCTACTTTGTTGTTGCAAGTTTTGCGTGGCTGCTACAAGCTTAGCAAGAACCGTTCTTACCTACGCATCAAAACCACAACGATAGTTTGTCAAGTTGGTGCTGTTTTAACCTTCGCAAGGACCAGGCGTAGCCACACTCGGTTCAACTAAAATTGGAGAAACTGAGTTGGAGAAACTGTCACCCGCAAGCCACCTATGTGCAAAGCACGTCGGGAGAACCGGTCTCGCGTAAGCGTACGCGTAATGTCGGTCTGGGCCGCTTCGTCCAACAATACCGCCGAACCAAAGTATGACATGCTGGTAAGCAGTATGACTTATATCGCCCACAACTCACTTGTGTTCTACTCGTGCATATAACATCAACATATAAACCTAGGCTCGGATGCCACTGTTGGGAACGTAGTAATTTCAAAAAATTTCCTACGCACACGCAAGATCATGGTGATGCATAGCAACGAGAGGGGAGAGTGTTGTCTACGTACCCTTGTAGACCGCAACGGAAGCGTTGACGCAACGTAGAGGAAGTAGTCGTACGTCTTCCCGATCCGACCGATCCAAGCACCGTTACTCCGGCACCTCCGAGTTCTTGGCACACGTACAGCTCGATGACGCTCCCCGGTCTCTGATCCAGCAAAGCTTCGGGGATGAGTTTCATCAGCACAACGGCGTGGTGACGATGATGATGTTCTACCGACACAGGGCTTCGCCTAAGCACTACAACGATATGACCGAGGTGGAATATGGTGGAAGGGGGCACCGCACACGGCTAAGGAACGATCACGAAGATCAACTTGTGTGTTCTAGGGTGCCCCCCTGCCTCCGTATATAAAGGATCCAAGGGGGGGGGGTGCGGCCGGCCTAGAGGAGGCGCGCAGGAGGAGTCCTACTCCTACCGGGAGTAGGACTCCCCTCCCGTTCCTTGTCCAACTAGGAGAGGTGGAGGGAGAGAAGGAAAGGGGGGGCGCCGCCCCTCCCTCCTTGTCCAATTCGGACTAGGGGGGAGAGGGGGCGCGTGGCCTGCCCTGGCAGCTCCTTCCTCTTCTCCACATTAGGCCCATATGGCCCATTAACCCCCCGGGGGGTTCCGGTAACCCCCCGGTGCTCTGGTTTTATCCGAAACTTCCCCGGAACCCTTCCGGTGTCCGAATATAGTCGTCCAATATATCAATCTTTATGTCTCGACCATTTCGAGACTCCTCGTCATGTCCGTGATCACATCCGGGACTCCGAACTAACTTCGGTACATCAAAATGCATAAACTCATAATAACTGTCATCGTAACGTTAAGCGTGCGGACCCTACGGTTCGAGAACAATGTAGACATGACTGAGACAAATCTCCGGTCAATAACCAATAGAGGGACCTGGATGCCCATATTGGCTCCTACATATTCTACGAAGATCTTTATCGGTCAGACCGCATAACAACATACGTTGTTCCCTTTGTCATCGGTATGTTAGTTGCCCGAGATTCGATCGCCGGTATCCAATACCTAGTTCAATCTCGTTACCGGCAAGTCTCTTTACTCGTTCCGTAATACATCATCTCACAACTAACTTATTAGTAGTAATGCTTGCAAGGCTTATGTGATGTGCATTACCGAGAGGGCCCAGAGATACCTCTCCGACAATCGGAGTGACAAATCCTAATCTCGAAATACGCCAACCCAACATCTACCTTTGGAGACACCTGTAGAGCACCTTTATAATCACCCATTTACGTTGTGATGTTTGGTTGCACACAAAGTGTTCCTCCGGCAAACGGGAGTTGCATAATCTCATAGTCATAGGAACATGTATAAGTCATGAAGAAAGCAATAGCAACATACTAAACGATCGGGTGCTAAGCTAATGGAATGGGTCATGTCAATCAGATCATTCACCTAATGATGTGATCCCGTTAATCAAATGACAACTCTTTTGTCCATGGTTAGGAAACGTAACCATCTTTGATTAACGAGCTAGTCAAGTAGAGGCATACTAGTGACACTCTGTTTGTCTATGTATTCACACATGTATTATGTTTCCGGTTAATACAATTCTAGCATGAATAATAAACATTTATCATGATATAAGGAAATAAATAATAACTTTATTATTGCCTCTAGGGCATATTTCCTTCATTCACTCCAGCAAACTTCTATATGTTGCAACATGATCTTAGAAAAATTGGCGGCATGGAGATTGTAGAAATTAAGCTGGGAGACGGATCACAGCAGTACATCATGGCCTGGAAGAATAACCGGAAGCGCCATTTTTGGGTGGAGTATACACTAGAAAATTCCGCAGAAACTATAAGGTGCAGTTGCAGAAGAATGATTCGAAAGGATCTACCTTGCAAGCACATATTCCATGTACTGAAGCACTTGAAATATCTGAAATACCAAATTCTTTAGTTCTTGTTCGATTCACGAAAGAAGCAAGGTTGGGACTACCCACAAGGCGCACAAGCGATCTGTTGGGATTTGGTTGGACTGGGGCCGGGGAAAGAATGAAATATAGCCAGGTCAGTGTGTTAGCGTCAGAAGCTATGCATGCGGCATGCAAACACCCTACTTTGTGGGATCAGTTACAAGAGAGTTTGAAGGCTGTGATAGCTAAGAGTCATGAGTATGATCTGCTATAGGAAAATTTGATCAAGCAAACAAATGACATCAGTAAGTGTGCAGTTGAATATGTGGATGATGGTGAAGGCAACATGATTGCTGTTAAAGATCCTATGAAAGTGTCAAGCAAAGGTGCAACAAAGGTAGATGAGAGCCGCCCTGTCTCAAAAAATGGTAGACCACTCTCTTTTGATGAGTTGAAAACCCGGTGCGGCGCTTGCAAATTGCCAGGACACACTATACGTAGCAAGAAATGCAAACTAAATCAGAAGTAAGTGTTTGTATGCATTGTGGAATATTAAATTTTTTATCATTCATTAACTTACCTTGTCTTTTATCATGTGCAGAAAAGTGGAGAAGGAAGAAGAGTAGAACACTTGCTTCAATTATTTACTGTGTTAATTGGGAGGCTCATGCTAAGGTAGCTGTAGGGGATTCTGTTTCTTTGGTTTGGAGGCTTTCGCCCCCTAATTGTATCCTTAGTGTATTAGCAGACGAGATCCCAGACTTTGTTTAAATAAAGTAAAATGTTTCCCTCAAAACAAAAATCAAAAAAATTTCTTTACTGTGTTATGACCGGGGCGGGAGGTAGAAAGAATATTGTACATTTCCCCTCCCCACGTCCTAAATGACATTAAATAAGTAACTGTACCACTCTCTTCCCCACCACACACTCACCCACCTCCCACGGGCGCCGGTTTGAACTCCCCTCTTATCCCCACCTATAGTAGATCGAGAAAACCCTCGCCGGCGACCGCTGCAGCCGCCTCCATGGAGAGAAGCCTCGGCTGGCAGAGAGCAATGGTGGAGCTCGCCGGTGATGACGAGGGGTGGCGCGCACAGTTGATGGAGGTGTGCGGCTGGTTCCCCAGCACGGAGATGTTGGTCAACCACATGTGTGGCCTCGTCAAAGTCCTCACCGACGCCAAGAAGAAGCGCGCCTTCTCCTACGGCAGCGGCGTCCCGCCGGCTCTCCTCCTTGTGTGGGCAATGTGAGAGGCTACGCTGAGCGACTCCCCTGTTCAGCGCGCAAGGTGGTGGATGTACCGCTCCACCACCATGATGTTGCGGCCAGATCCAGCACGTGTCGCGTCGAGGGCGGAGCGCGTCGATGTCGAGCTCGCTCTCCCTGCACCCGTCAGCCCGAACTACCAGGTCCGCCACGTGCCGAAGCCAGTCCTGCCGTTGGGCTCTGACATCGTGGAGGACGACGTGGAGGAGGTACTGGTCATCCCTGATGACCATGAGGAGGGCGAGGAGGACGCCGTGCAGATGGTAGCGCTGGTCGCCGTCGAGGGTGACAAGACAATGCCCATCGACGTCGAGCTCCTACCCCTCCTTCCTGATATAGTGAAGGTGGAAGAAGAGGAGGTGGCTCAGGATCAGGTGGCGCAGCTGTCGAACAGGACGGCGGTCAAGAAGAAGGCTTCTCCGTGTGTGGTGCGCCGCTCACCCTGCCTCAAATTTCCGAAGAAGTGAAGATGGGCACAGTTGCTGAAGTTGGAGGAAGTTGTTGGTTATCTTAAGTTAGTTATGCTGTTATATGTTTCCGCATATAAGTTAACATTATTTTGGGTTTGATGTTGGTTAGGTATGCTTTTATATGTAAGCATATAAGTTATGCAATCGGTACGGTTTGGTCGGGTTCTTTATGGCTGAAGAACTGAATATCTACTGCTCATCCTAAGTGTCAAGTTCAGTTAAATTACAGAATTTTGAATATGTACTGTTGCTCTGCTTCAGTGTTGCATCAAAGGTGTAGGTGCTGCTACATGTTGCTCCTATGTTGCAACAACACAATGAACTTGGCTTCTGCATAAATCAGTAGTGTTGCTAGGTGATGTGCCCATGTGCATCACTTACCAAATATAGAACATGCCAAAAGTGCATTGTCTGCCAAATATAGAACATGCCAAAAGTGCATTGTCTACCAATCATGATGGCCCCATGTTATTTATGCTGCAATCTCTCTTACACTTTGCCCATAAACTGAATACCAAATAATTCACCAGCATTTCATCATGTCAATTACAATGATGTCAATAACTTTATGAACAATCTACTTGCTAACTATGACATCAATCATAATGGCAAGCAGGCCAAGATATAGAAGACCTCCAAATCCTAAAATCCTATCCCTATAGAGCAATATTTCCTTGTGCATCTTAACCATTGCCCTCTTTTGTTTCTCATTCCTTTTAATTTCAGCTTCATATTCTGTAATCTTAGTCTCTAGTTTCTTGTTCTTCATGGCAAGATACTTAATGAATGACTTTGATTTGCTTTGTTATCCCACTCCCCATCAACCCATTCAACATACTCAGAAGTGATATCATCCTAAATAAATCATGAGCAATTCAAGTCATTTTGTAACTGAACTTGTCACTGCAACCGTTAAACACTGAACTTTTTTGCAGCTTGACCGCAATAGCAGTACTAGTTTGAAGATCATGCTCAGTAGACTAACCTCAAACACACATCCCTCGAGTGCGCTGCCAAAATTGTCTGCATCTATGCAGACACGGCCACCAGGAGTTTCCTGATGACCACATAGATGGATCTTGTCATGGTCACAGGTGATGGATTGTGGGCGATAATGCAAGGGTGTAAAGAACAACGGTAAAGAACTTACCTTTTTGCCACCAAAGTGTAGCACTAAAGAAACCCTGGCCGTGGGTTCTCCCGGCCCGCCGCCGCCCACGAAACCCCTGTCCCATGTTCCACTCGATCCGCCGCCGCTGGCTCCTGTGCCACTGAATCCGCCCCACCTGCTTGCATGACCCAGGGTTTGACCTAACTTGTGGTCGCCACCACTCTTCTCGCCGCAGCCGCCGCTGCCCGACGCCCAGCTCGCTGTCATGCTTTCGCCGTCGAGATTTGGAGGCGCAAATGGTGAGAGAGGGCTAGGGATTTGGAAAGGGAAACGAGAAAAGGGGAAAGATAGATGTGAACCTGGCAAAATGGGCTGGTGTAGCACTGCCAGAATTCCATGGGTGTTCGATTCATCACAATGTAACTAGATGATTGACTCTAGTGCAAGTGGGAGACTGTTGGAAATATGCCCTAGAGGCAATAATAAAATGATTATTATATTTCCTTGTTCATGATAATTGTCTATTATTCATGCTATAATTGTATTGTCCGGAAATCGTAATACATGTGTGAATACATAGACCATAATGTGTCCCTACTGAGCCTCTAGTTGACTAGCTTGTTGATCAACAGATAGTCATGGTTTCCTGGCTATGGACATGGGGATGTCATTGATAACGGGATCACATCATTAGGAGAATGATGTGATGGACAAGACCCAAACCTAAGCATAGCACAAAGATCGTGTAGTTCGTTTGCTGTAGCTTTTCTGGATGTCAAGTATCATTTCCTTAGACCATGAGATTGTGCAACTCCCGATACCGTAGGAGTGCCTTGGGTGTGCCAAACGTCACAACGTAACTGCGACTATAAAGGTACATTACAGGTATCTCCGAAAGTGTCTGTTGGGTTGGCACGAATCGAGACTAGGATTTGTCACTCCGTATGACGGAGAGGTATCTCTGGGCCCACTCGGTAATGCATCATCATAATGAGCTCAATGTGATCAAGTGGTTGATCACGGGATCATGCATTACGGTACGAGTAAAGTGACTTGCCGGTAACGAGACTGAACAAGGTATTGGGATACCGACGATCGAGTCTCGGGCAAGTAACGTACCGATTGACAAAGGAAATTGAGTACGGGATTGATTAGGTCCTCGACATCGTGGTTCACAAGTGTTGATGGTGAATAAAACCACTAAGTTCAAGAAAGGCAAGGGTAAGAAGAACTTCAAGAAGGACGGCAAGGGAGTTGCCGCGTCCAATAAGCAAGCTGCCGGGAAGAAGCCAAAGAATGGACCCAAGCCCGAGACTGAGTGCTTTTATTGCAAGGGAAGTGCTCACTAGAAGCGGAACTGCCCCAAATACTTAGCGGAAAAGAAGGCCGGCAAAACAAAAGGTATATGTGATATACATGTAATTGATGTGTACCTTACCAATACTCGTAGTAGCTCCTAGGTATTTGATACCGGTGCAGTTGCTCACATTTGTAACTCAAAGCAGGAGCTGTGGAATAAGCGGAGATTGGCGAAGGCGAGGTGATGATGCGCGTCGGGAATTGTTCCAAGGTCGATGTGATCGCCGTCGGCACGCTACCTCTACATTTACCTACGGGATTAGTTTTGAACCTCAATAATTGTTATTTAGTGCCAAGTTTGAGCATGAACATTGTATCAGGATCTCATTTAATACGAGATGGCTACTCATTTAAATCCGAGAATAATGGTTGTTCTATTTATATGAGAGATATGTTTTATAGTCATGCTCCTATGGTGAATGGTTTATTCTTAATGAATCTCGAGCGTAATGCTACACATATTCATAGTGTGAATGCCAAAAGATGTAAGGTTGATAATGATAGTCCCACATACTTGTGGCACTGCCGCCTTGGTCACATAGGTGTCAAACGCATGAAGAAGCTCCATACAGATGGACTTTTAGAGTCTCTTGATTACGAATCATTTGACACGTGCGAACCATGCCTCATGGGTAAGATGACCAAGACTCCGTTCTTAGGAACAATGGAGCGAGCAACCAACCTATTGGAAATCATACATACTGATGTGTGCGGTCCAATGAGTGTTGAGGCTTGTGGTGGCTATCGTTATGTTCTCACCCTCACTGATGACTTGAGTAGATATGGGTATATCTACTTAATGAAACACAAGTCTGAAACCTTTGAAAAGTTCAAGGAATTTCAGAGTGAGGTTGAGAATCAACGTGACAGAAAAATCAAGTTTTTGCGATCAGATCGTGGAGGAGAATACTTGAGCCACAAATTTGGTACACACTGAAGAAAATGAGGAATAGTTTCACAACTCACGCCGCCTGGAACACCTCAACATAATGGTGTGTCCGAACGTCGTAATCGCACTCTATTAGATATGGTGCGATCTATGATGTCTCTTACCGATTTACCGCTGTCATTTTGGGGCTATGCTTTAGAGACTGCCGCATTCACTTTAAATAGGGCTCCGTCGAAATCCGTTGAGACGACACCGTATGAATTATGGTCTGGGAAGAAGCCTAAGCTGTCGTTTCTAAAAGTTTGGGGATGCGATGCTTATGTCAAGAAACTTCAACCTGAAAAGCTCGAACCCAAGTCAGAAAAATGCGTCTTCAGAGGATACCATAAAGAAACTATTAGGTATACCTTCTACCTCAGATCTGAAGGCAAGATCTTTGTTGCCAAGAATGGATCCTTTCTAGAGAAGGAGTTTCTCTCGAAAGAAGTAAGTGGGAGGAAAGTGGAACTAGATGAAGTATTGCCTCTTGAACCGGAAAGTGGCGCAACTCAGGAAAATGTTCCTGTGGTGCCTGCACCAATTAGAGAGGAAGTTAATGATGATGATCAAGATACTTCTGATCAAGCTCCTACTGAACTTCGAAGGTCCACAAGGACACGTTCCGCACCAGAGTGGTACGGCAACCCTGTCTTGGAAATCATGTTGTTAGACAACGGTGAACCTTCGAACTATGAAGAAGCGATGGCGGGCCCGGATTCCGACAAATGGCTAGAAGCCATGAAATCCGAGATAGGATCCATGTATGAAAACGAAGTATGGACTTTGACTGACTTGCCCGTTGATCGGCGATCCATAGAAAATAAATGGATCTTTAAGAAGAAGACAGACGCGGATGGTAATGTGACCATCTATAAAGCACGGCTTGTCGCTAAGGGTTATCGACAAGGTCAAGGGGTTGACTACGATGAGACTTTCTCACCCGTAGCGAAGCTGAAGTCCGTCCGAATCATGTTAGCAATTGCCGCATTCTATGATTATGAAATATGGCAAATGGACGTCAAAACGGCATTCCTTAATGGTTTCCTTAAGGAAGAATTGTATATAATGCAAGCGGAAGGTTTTGTCGATCCTAAGAATGCTGACAAGGTGTGCAAGCTCCAACGCTCGATTTATGGGCTGGTGCAAGCATCTCGGAGTTGGAACATTCGCTTTGATGAGATGATCAAAGCTTTTGGGTTTATGCAGACTTATGGAGAAGCCTGCATTTACAAGAAAGTGAGTGGGAGCTCTGTAGCATTTCTCATATTGTATGTGGATGACATACTGTTGATGGAAAATGATATAGAATTCTTGGAAAGCATAAAGGCCTATTTGAACAAGTGTTTTTCAATGAAGGACCTTGGAGAAGCTACTTATATATTAGGCATCAAGATCTATAGAGATAGATCGAGACGCCTCATTGGTCTTTCACAGAGTACGTACCTTGACAAGATATTGAAGAAGTTCAAAATGGATCAGTCAAAGAAGGGGTTCTTGCCTGTATTGCAAGGTACGAGATTGAGCTTGGCTCAATGCCCGACCACGGCAGAAGATAGAGAAAAGATGAGTGTCGTCCCCTATGCCTCGGCCATAGGGTCTATCATGTATGCTATGCTGTGTACCAGACCTAATGTAAACCTTGCCGTGAGTTTGGTAGGAAGGTACCAAAGTAATCCCGGCATGGAACACTGGACAGCGGTCAAAAATATCCTGAAGTACCTGAAAAGGACTAAGGAAATGTTTCTCGTTTATGGAGGTGACGAAGAGCTTGTCGTAAAGGGTTACGTCGATGCTAGCTTCGACACAGATCTGGATGACTCTAAGTCACAAACCGGATACGTGTATATTATGAATGCTGGGGCAGTAAGCTGGTGCAGTTGCAAGCAAAGCGTTGTGGCGGGATCTACATGTGAAGCGGAGTACATGGCAGCCTCGGAGGCAGCTCACGAAGTAGTCTGGGTGAAGGAGTTCATTACCGACCTAGGAGTCATACCCAATGCGTCGGGCCCGATGACTCTGTTCTGTGACAACACTGGAGCTATTGCTCTTGCCAAGGAGCCCAGGTTTCACAGGAAGACCAGGCATATCAAGCGTCGCTTCAACTCCATTCGTGAAAGTGTTCAAAATGGAGACATAGAGATTTGTAAATTACATACGGACCTGAATGTAGCAGATCCGTTGACTAAACCTCTCCCTGGAGCAAAACATGATCAACACCAGAATTCCATGGGTGTTCGATTCATCACAATGTAACTAGATGATTGACTCTAGTGCAAGTGGGAGACTGTTGGAAATATGCCCTAGGGGCAATAATAAAATGATTATTATATTTCCTTGTTCATGATAATTGTCTATTATTCCTGTTACAATTGTATTGTCTGGAAATCGTAATACATTTGTGAATACATAGACCATAATGTGTCCCTAGTGAGCCTCTAGTTGACTAGCTCGTTGATCAACAGATAGTCATGGTTTCCTAGCTATGGACATGGGGATGTCATTGATAACGGGATCACATCATTAGGAGAATGATGTGATGGACAAGACCCAAACCTAAGCATAGCACAAAGATCGTGTAGTTCGTTTGCTGTAGCTTTTCTGGATGTCAAGTATCATTTCCTTAGACCATGAGATTGTGCAACTCCCGGATACCGTAGGAGTGACTTGGGTGTGCCAAACGTCACAACGTAACTGGGTGACTATAAAGGTACATTACAGGTATCTCCGAAAGTGTCTGTTGGGTTGGCACGAATCGAGACTGGGATTTGTCACTCCGTATGACGGAGAGGTATCTCTGGGCCCACTCGGTAATGCATCATCATAATGAGCTCAATGTGATCAAGTGGTTGATCACGGGATCATGCATTATGGTACGAGTAAAGTGACTTGCCGGTAACGAGACTGAACAAGGTATTGGGATACCGACGATCGAGTCTCGGGCAAGTAACATACCGATTGACAAAGGAAATTGAGTACGGGATTGATTAGGTCCTCGACATCGTGGTTCATCCGATGAGATCATCGAGGAGCATGTGGCAGCCAACATGGGTATCCAGATCCCGCTGTTGGTTATTGACCAGAGAGTCGTCTCGGTCATGTCTGCTTGTCTCCCGAACCCGTAGGGTCTACACACTTAAGGTTCGGTGACGCTAGGGTTGTATAGATATGAGTATGCAGTAATCTGAAAGTTGTTCGGAGTCCCGGATGAGATCCTGGACGTCACGAGGAGTTCTGGAATAATCCGGAGGTAAAGAAATATATATGGGAAGTTGTCATACGGTCACCGGAAAGGTTCGGGGGCATATCGGTATTGTACCGGGGCCACCGGAGGGGTTTTGGGGGTCCACCGGGAGGGGCCACCTCTCCCGGAGGGCCTTATGGGCTGTATGAGGAAGGGATCCAGCCCAAAGTGGGCTGGGGCGCCACTCCCCTAGGGCCCATGCGCCTAGGGTTGGGGGAAACCCTAAGGGGGGGCGCCCCCTTGCTTGGGGGGCAAGCCCCCCTCCCCTTGGCCGCCGCCCCCCCTCTAGATCTCATCTAGAGGGGGCCGTCCCCCTTCCCCCTTCCCCTATAAATAGAGGGGTGAGGGGAGGGCTGCAGAGGACATCCAAGGCGCAGCCCCTCCCCTCCCCAACACATCTCCTCCTCCATCACGAGCTTGGCGAAGCCCTGCTGGAGTACTGGTGCTCCACCACCACCACGCCGTCGTGCTGCTGCTGGAGCCATCTTCCTCAACCTCTCCTTCCCCCTTGCTGGATCAAGAAGGAGGAGACGTCACGCTGACCGTACGTGTGTTGAACGCGGAGGTGCCGTCCGTTCGGCGCTAGGATCTCCGGTGATTTGGATCACGTCGAGTACGACTTCCTCATCCCCGTTCTTTGAACGCTTCCGCGCATGATCTACAAAGGTATGTAGATGCAATCCGATCACTCGTTGCTAGATGAACTCATAGATGGATCTTGGTGAAACCATAGGAAAATTTTTGTTTTCTGCAATGTTCCCCAACAATAACTGCTCCAGCTTTGGACAGAGCACTATCCATGTTGCAGCTCGACGACAATGGATCATCTCGTGCGATAGCACGATCTACAAGGAATTTGGACTCCACGCTGGACAGAGGTAACGATCATGACCAACGTGCAGCTCCAAATGTCCCATATAAGCATCAATTACCGTCATAGAATATCAGGGCATTACATGTTGAAAGTTGAGACATAGATTATTGAGAATTTTAATAACAGGACATGCAAATAGTACTTACATCGTCCGACAACCATCTGTGACTTAGTACCGGTCGAATCCTTTCGGAAGTCAGAGATATGCCACGCCCTTCACTGTAGTAAACTCTCTTCCCCTTATTCTTCTCGGTGCTAGCAGCTAACTCTACAAATGAAACAGCTGCATCAATTATTTCTAGCGTCAACTCATCTGCCACAACCTCGGCTCATGATTTTCAGAAAACAGAGCTGCATGAAATAATATGAATGTCAACAATGGTGATCATATGCATTCGTAGCATATAACAAAATAAGAAAGTTAGTTACGATACCTCTAGTAGCAGTCGAAGTACCGGAGGGTTTCTGACCACGGTTGGGATGCCTGTTGGGCTTGTCAAGTGTGTAGGGGGGTTCAAATTTCTTAGGAACGGTCCTCTTGTGCTTACCGGACATAACTTCGTCATCCTTATCGATTGTTGCACCCTTTTTCCATTCGCCTTAGCCATGAACTTGCTGACAGAAGATAGACAAATGTCTATGTCCGATGAAGGTGCTTGAGTAGAAGTACCAACGACCCAAGGGTTTCCGGGTGTAGCGCCACATTCATCATTACGCCTAATAGGTGAAGCTTCCTTGTGTCCATTCATCTTCGGTGGGGTTTTCTGTTTGGCAAACAAAATCGTGTGAACATTTCAGCACGTAAATAAATTAAAGGAGAAAATTATAGACAAAAATATATATACATAGTACCTCAGGTACGGTTTTATGGTTCGGAACCACTTCATTAGGCTGCGTCATGTCAATGACAGGCTCTTCGCGTGAGTGTATGTCATCCTTGTACATGAATTCCTTCTTTTCATATGGACCGTTCTCGAACGAATCCAGTTCTTCATCCACGTCATTGTCTGCGGATGGCATGACAAGCAGCCGGCTTGTACATGACACCTGATTTGTTCAGCTTCTTCAACAACCTCTGCAATAGAAATATAAATTTAGTAATGCTAGCATGGTTTAAAACAGCAAACATACTGTAAACTATAAAGTTTGGGTGTGACACCTCAGCAACTTGATCAGGGATTTGCCTCATCTGGGTGTGTATGAAGTCCATGCACCGCTTCATTAGAAGCTCCATCAAATCTTCCAACATTGGGGTTGTCGTCGACTTCTTTGCGTTTCCATTTGCAGGCTTGGTTTTTGGCTTCATGGTAGGCGCATTATTTGGGATGTTGGGCTCCTGAGCCCTATACTCCTGGGTGATATTATTTTCGATCTGCATGCGATATTGAAGTACATGTGATGAATAAAAAATAAATATTATTAAGTTACAAAACATTTAAGAAAAACAGAACACAATGACTTACCCTGACGTTACCACGGCCGCGCCCATTGTCATAGTCGAACCGATCTCTCCTAGTGGCTGCACCTTCGGTCCAGTTCCTCATAAGAGGTTGTATGGACAAGTTGGGATTATAGGCGCATTCGCCTTCGACCGGTTGCACCTTCTCCCAGTACAAGTACTACAAAAAATATATAAGGATTTAGAGTTAGTACAATACATCACATAAAATTGCAATGATATGATAATTGACATTATGCAACAGGTCTCATATGTGTACCTGCAAGAGAGACAAATTGCCTTTCGGTCGTTGGCGGAGGTGTTTGCCTTTCTTCACTATGCGAAGGCAATCAAGGAGAACATGCATGGTGAAGGCATTCCAGTTAATCTTTGAAATACGTTTCACATCATCGACCAAAGTGTAGTACTGCTTTGGCCCAATCTTGCTCGACATGGGAGCAATAATTGTTCCTAACAGGACAAGCACTACTTTTCGAAGGAAATCGTCGTCGGTGGCTTTACTTTTAATTATGTCCTCAATGAGATTATCTATCACTATGTTTTCCGATGTCTTACTAAGAAATTGTGGCGGCACCCGCTCCTTGATGTCCTCGCCTTCTTCAGTCAGAATGTCCGAAGCGGACAGTCCTTGGTTCTCGAGGTTAAAGATGCACTCGACGTCGACCGCATCGAGAGTCACCTCCCCAACCTGCTCTTGTATAATGAATCCGGCCATGCTGGCCTAAAAATTCTCAATCATATACCTAATCAATAGGGTACGCATCTTAATAGATGGTATCTGCAGCATGCTGTGCAATGTTGTATCAGCCACTCTAGTGCGTTGACCGCTCGGTAGAGCTGCAACAAGCTTGCACCATTTCTCAACGGCGCATACTATTTCTCCATTTAGCTCGTCCATCCTGTTGAAAGAAAATATATAACTTCGTGACATTAGTGAACACTAAAGCAAAAATAACAATAGACATGCAAAAATATAAAACTTTCTGGCAGTAGCTAACACTAATGCAAAAATAACACTAATGCAAATACAAAACTAGCACCATGTATACTCCAACATGCAGGCAAGTGTGTGCTGACATGAAGCAATAAAAAAATAACTACAATTGGTAATTGAATTTACTTGCATCTGATCAAGTTCTTATTAACAGGGTGACAAATTGATCAGCTGTAAATAACTAGAGTCTATAGCAATGGTACCTATTTGAGGTTCATCAACATCTAATGCTAATAACTCTTTAATTTTCTATGTGCACAACAATATAATTGGATCGTGTGACAAAAATATAATTGGATCATGTGACAAAAAATCTATTGCATCATGCTTCTTGAGAAACAACATCTTATTCTACCATGCTATGAAATAACCAAAGATTGTTTTCATCTACGCCATCTGGTCAAAACGCATCTAGTCGAGTTGATACTAGTTGAAGATAGGTGCTAAACCTAAGTCCATCAAAGCAACAAGATGGAGGAAGTAGCTTGCTATGAAGGCGCGAGGTAAGGAGGACAATTTACTTGATCGGTCGACGACGATGAAAGAAGTCGGCGATGTGTTGTCAACGTAGTTCGTCGAGGTCGGCCTGCACGTGTGGACGACCTTGATCTTCTCGGGGTTTTTGTGGCGTGTGGGATGCGGCGGACGGAGCTATCAACGACTCGCCGGCAGGAGGCGATCTAGTCGACGACATGTGCGAGGAGGAGGAGATTATATACGAGGTCGACTCCTAGGTCGTCGTAACTTCCCTGTGGCCAATCTTGCGATCTATAATTTCCTCCGTTGAAGCGATGCTGAATGTGCTCCTCAATCATAGGGATTAGGAACATATGGATTAGCACGATCCCAGAATTGTGTAACAGAACGACAACTACTCCCGTGATCGACGTGCACTAGTAGAAAAATGGTCAAATGTGAAGCACATTAGTGTCGGTTTGAATTTGAGCTGGCACTAATGTGTTCATTAGTGCAGGTCCCAACGGCTAGGCGGGCGGACATCATTAGTACCAGTTCGTGGGGAACCTTTAGCACCGGTTCATGCCACGAACCGGTACTAAAGTGAGTGGTGGCAGGATGTTGTCAGTTCGGGGCCCCTCCAGCACCTTTAGTACCGGGTCGTATCACGAACCGGTACTAAAGGTCGTCCTACATACACCCTTCGTCCACCCGAGCTCGCTCTGTTCTTCCCCTTTCCCCTCTCCTCTCTGTTCTTTCCCTCTTCCTCTCAAGCTCATCACACATTTTCCCAAAATTTGTCAAGATTTGAAGGCCCCCATCCATTCAAATGATCACAAAGGTTAGCAACTTTGTCCTTTCATCTCTCATTGCTAGATTAGCTCATGCAATGCTTTATATAGTGATTGATTTTTGAGTTTAGTAATTTGGGAGGAATTATATATATGTGCTAGTATTTGATTTATATGCAATTTGAGGTAAAAAAAATAACACTTAGTTTGCATATGTAGGTGTGGTTTACTTAGTGCCTTCTAAATCTCTGTCGTAACCACCGTCGATTGCCCGCAACGTCCCGTCACCGGCACCACCTTGTAGTGAGCCTCTTGTTCATGAATGTTTTATATTAAAAAATTGATGTTTGTGTGATTTGGATATATAGTTACTTGTATAATTATCTTACCCATACGTTGTTTGTTATACATAGTGCCATGGTTTTGATATCCGCCCCCGTCGGCCCTCGTTCGGGTTATGATTCGGATGTGGTATATTCTCTTTTAAAAATATTTGTTGCATTTCGTGTTTATGACAAATTATGCCCATCAAGTTGACATAGATATTTGTATGTAGGAGGTAGTTAAACCGGAAATTCCAACCGACCCTATTGCGAGAGGTTAAATTTAGTTGAAAGAGAAAACGAGGATTTGAAGGGAAAATTGAAAAGAATTGAGGGGGAGAAGATGGAATTGGAGTTGCATGTTGCCGATGTCGTCGATGATCACAAGATTAAGATGGAGAAAATGCGCTTGAAGATTAGAAAGATTAGAAAATATGCCATTCATAGTGAGGCTTGGTATCATTATGATGTTGGATCAATTGTTACCTTAGTTGCGATCATGATTGCATTTGTTGTTGCATTTAAATTCTTTAGCTAGAGAGTTATTTGTTTGTTGCATTTAAGTGTTGTATGAACTTTATGTATTGTGTTAATTTGGTGTTTTCGGTGCTGTGTATTGAAGATGAGACGGCAATGGATGTACGATGACCGATGCTCTCCCGAGTTCATTAATGGTGTGCATACTTTTCTGCTTGCGGCTGAGGCAAACAAGTGGGCGGATGGTTTTATGCCTTGTCCATGTGCTGGCTGTAAGAATGGTCACAATTACTCTATGCCAAGAACCATTCACGTCCACCTGTTTGAGTCCGGTTTCATGCCCCACTATAATGTTTGGACCAAGCACGGAGAAAGAGGGGTTATGATGGAAGACAATGAAGAAGAAGAGGACGACGACATGTATCCTGGCCATGGGTTCCCTGAATACGATGATACAACAATGAGGGAAGAAGCTGAGCCAGTAATGCGGGAAGAAGCTGAGCCAGCAATGCGGGAAGAAGCTGAAGAAGAGGCATCGGATGAGCTCGTTGATGATCTAGGTCGAGCCATTACCGATGCAAAGAGAAACTGCGCAAGTGATTTGGAGAAGAAGAAGTTGCAGCGCATGTTAGAGGATCACAAAAAATTGTTGTACCCGAATTGCGTAGGTGGCAAGAAAAAGTTGGGCACCACACTGGAATTGCTGCAATGAAAGGGAGAGAATGGTGTATCTGACAAGGGATTTGGAAAGTTGCTGCTAATGATAAAGAATATGCTTCCAAAGGACAACGAATTGCCCGAGAGTACGTACGAAGCAAAGAAGGTTGTCTGCCCTCTAGGGTTAGAGGTGCAGAAGATACATGCATGCCCTAATGATTGCATCCTCTACCGCGGTGAGTACGAGGATTTGAACGCTTGCCCGGTATGCGGTGCATTGCGCTATAAGATCAGCCGCGATGACCCTGGTGATGTCGAGAGAGTGGATGACATCGTGGGAGTGGATGACAAGACAGACATGTCAGAAGATTATGAAAAGTTTGATGAAATTGCTCTGTTCACAGTGAATATTGACCCGAGCATCCAGTTAAATGATGAAGATTTTCCATAGCTACGGCGCAAAGGGACACACGCGAAGAAAAAGTTTCACACCCAAAGATCTGGGATGTGATCGGCTTCACTATCATCACTTTCTTCTGTGTTTCACACCCAGGAGGGAATCTCTGTAATAGTTAGGGTAGTTATGTGTTTTGGCATTTTAAACGCGAAGAAATTTTATGTGCAAACAAATTCTTTCATGCATTTATTGATTTTTTTCACCTAAATGACCCTGAAATTGAAAAGCATTTCAAATGAACTCAGAAAAGGTTGAAAGTTGGCATGGTATCATAATTTCACCCACATAGCATGTGCAAAACAAAAGAGAGGGTTACCGCAAAAACTGGATGCACTTCATGTACAAAATGGACAATCACTTTCGAAGTATCAGGGTTTCAGACGAAAATTCATCTGTTACAAAGGCATTTCATTTTTTAAATAACCTTAGCATTACCAAATTGAATATAATGATAAAACACACTAATATTAAACATAAGGAAAAATAATCACTGAAAAATCTATTTTCAAAGTTAAGTTATTCACAAACTAGTGATCCACACAAATTTCAAATAGTTCAAAATTTAAACTATTCAAATTTCTAAACTACCGGCACTAACAGAAAGTTTGTAATTTTTTGTAAACTACCGGCACAAAGAAACTCTAAATACAGCAAAAAACAACTCAAAAATAAATAAAACAAAAATAAATAAAACAAAAATAAATAAAGCAAAAAAATAAGAAAATAAGAAAGCCCACCTATTGCGCCACAGCGGCCTGCATACTGCTACCTCTTGAGCTCTGCGTTGGATTTCCCCGAAGAGGAGAGGATGATGCAGCAAGGTAGCGTAAGTATTTCCCTCAATTTTTGAGAACCAAGGTATCAATCCAGTAGGAGGCTACGCGCGAGTCCCTCATACCTACACAAAAACAATAGCTCAACGCAACCAACACGATTAGGGGTTGTCAATCCCTTCACGATCACTTACGAAAGTGAGATCTGATAGAGATGATAAATAATATTTTTGGTATTTTGGTATAGAGATGAAAAGTAAAAAGTAAAAGCAAAGCAATAATAAAGTGATGGAGATTAATATGATGAGAAAGAGACCCGGGGGCCATAGTTTTCACTAGTGGCTTCTCTCAAGAGCATAAGTATTCTACGGTGGGTGAACAAATTACTGTTGAGCAATTGACAGAATTGAGCATAGTTATGAGAATATCTAGGTATGATCATGTATATAGGAATCACGTCCGAGAGAAGTAGACCGACACCTGCCTGCATCTACTACTATTATTCCACTCATCGACCGCTATCGAGCATGCATCTAGAGTATTAAGTTAAAAAACAGAGTAACGCCTTAAGCAAGATGACATGATGTAGAGGGATAGTTTCATGCAATATGATAAAAACCCCATCTTGTTATCCTCGATAGCAACAATACAACACGTGCCTTGCTGCCCCTTCTGTCACTGGGAAAGGACACCGCAAGATCGAACCCAAAGCTAAGCACTTCTGCCATGGCAAGAAAAACCAATCTAGTAGGCCAAACCAAACTGATAATTCGAAGAGACTTGCAAAGATAACAAATCATACATAAAAGAATTCAGAGAAGATTCAGATATTATTAATAGATAGACTTGATCATAAACCCACAATTCATCGTTCTCAACAAGCATACCGCAAAAAGAAGATTACATCGAATAGATCTCCACGAGAGAGGGGGGGAACATTGTATTGAGATCCAAAAAGAGAGAAGAAGCCATCTAGCTACTAACTATGGACCCGTAGGTCTGAAGTTAACTACTCACACTTCATCGGAGGGGCTTAGATGATGATGTAGAAGCCCTCCGTGATCGATGCCCCTCCGGCGGAGCTCCGAAACAGGCCCCAAGATGGGATCTCGTGGATACAGAAAGTTGCGGCGGTGGAATTAGGTTTTTGGCTCCATATATGATCGTTTGGGGGTACGTGGATATATATAGGAGGATGAAGTACGTTGGTGGAGCAACAGGGGGCCCACGAGGTAGGGGGCGCGCCCTAGGGGGGCGCCTTCCACCCTCGTGACTGCCTCATGGCTTTCTTGACGGAGGGTCCAAGTCTCCCGGATCTTATCTGATGAGAAAATCACGTTTCCCAAGGTTTCATTCCATTTGGACTCCGTTTGGACTCCGTTTGATATTCCTTTTCTTTGAAACCCTAAAACAGGCAAAAAACAGCAATTCTGGGCTGGGCCTCCAGTTAATAGGTTAGTCCCAAAAATAATATAAAAGTGGATAATAAAGCCCAATAATGTCCAAAATAGTAGATAATATAGCATGGAGCAATAAACAATTATAGATACGTTGGAGACGTATCAAGCATCCCCAAGCTTAATTCCTGCTTTTCCTCTAGTAGGTAAATGATAAAAACAGAATTTTTGATGCGGAGTGCTACTTGGCATAATTTCAATGTAAATCTTCTTAATTGTGGTATGAATATTCAAATTCAATAGATTCAAGATAAAAATTCATGTTGACATAAAAATAATAATACTTCAAGCATACTAACAAAGCAATTATGTCTTCTCAAAATAACATGGCCAGAGAAATCTATCCCTACAAAATCATATAGTCTGGCTATGCTCTATCTTCACTACACAAAGTATTTAAATCATGCACAACCCCGATGACAAGCCAAGCAATTGTTTCATACTCTTGACATTTTCAAAACTTTTTCGATCTTCACGCAATACATGAGCGTGAGCCTTGGATATAGCACTATATGTGGAATAGAATGGTGGTTGTGGATAAGAGAAAAAGAGGGGAAGATAGTCTCACATCAACTAGGCGTATCAACGGGCTATGGAGATACCCATCAATAGATATCAATGTGAGTGAGTAGGGATTGCCATGCAACGGATGCACTAGAGCTATAAGTATATGAAAGCTCAACAAAAGAAACTAAGTGGGTGTGCATCCAACTCGCTTGCTCACAAAGACCTAGGGCATTTTGATGAGCCCATCATTGGAATATACAAGCCAAGTTCTATAATGAAAAATTCCCACTAGTATATGAAAGTGACAAAATGAGAGACTCTCTATCATGAAGATCATGGTGCTACTTTGAAGCACAAGTGTGGTAAAAGGATAGTAACATTGTCCCTTCTCTCTTTTTCTCTCATTTTTTGGGCCTTTTTTTATGGCCTCTTTTTCTTTTATTTTTTTCTATTTTTCGTCCGGAGTCTCATCCCGACTTGTGGGGGAATCATAGTATCCATCATCCTTTCCTCACTTGGGACAATGCTCTAAAAATGATGATCATCATACTTTTTATTTTTCTTACAACTCAACAATTACAACTCAATACTTAGAACAAAATATGACTCTATACGAATGCCTCCGGCGGTGTACCGAGATATGCAATGAATCAAGAGTGACATGTATGAAAGAATTATGAACGGTGGCTTTGCCACAAATACGATGTCAACTACATGATCATGCTAGCAATATGACAATGATAGAGCGTGTCATAATGAATGGAACGTTGGAAAGTTGCATGGCAATATATCTCGGAATGGCTATGGAAATGCCATGATAGGTAGGTATGGTGGCTGTTTTGAGGAAGGTATTTGGTGGGTGTATGATACCGGTGAAAAGTGCGCCGTATTAGAGAGGCTAGCAATGGTGGAAGGGTGATAGTGCGTATAATACATGGACTCAACATTAGTCATAAAGAACTCACATACTTATTGCAAAAATCTACAAGTCATCAAAAACCTCGGTACTACGCGCATGCTCCTAGGGGGATAGATTGGTAGGAAAAGACCATCGCTCGTAAGGAAGACAATCAAATAAAACCTCATGTTTCAAATTTGTTGCATAACATTTACCATACATGCATGCTACGGGACTTGCAAACTTCAACAAAAGTATTTCTCAATTTCACAACTACTCAACTAGCATGACTTTGATATTATTACCTCCATATCTCAAAACAATCATCAAGCATCAAACTTTTCTTAGTATTCAACACACTCATAAGAAAGTTTTATTATTAATCTTGCATACCAAGCATATTAGGAATTTAAGCAAATTACCATGATATTAAGACTCTCAAAATAATCTAAGTGAATCATGATAGATCAATGGTTTCTATAAAACAAATCCACCACCGTGCTCTAAAAGATAAAAGTGAAGCACTAGAGCAAAACTATAAAGCTCAAAAGATATAAGTGAAGCACATAGAGTATTCTATCAAATTCCAAATCATGTATGGATCTCTCAAAAGGTGTGTACAGCAAGGATGATTGTGGTAGACTAACAAGCAAAGACTCAAATCATAAAAGACGCTCCAAGCAAAACACATATCATGTGGTGAATAAAAATATAGCTCCAAGTAAAGTTACCGATAGAAGTAGACGAAAGAGGGGATGCCTTCCGGGGCATCCCCAAGCTTTGGCTTTTAGGTGTCCTTAGATTATGTTGGGGGTGCCATGGGAATCCCCAAGCTTAGGCTCTGGCCACTCCTTGTTCCATAATCCATCAAATCTTTACCCAAAACTTGAAAACTTCACAACACAAAACTTAAGGTAGAAAATCTAGTGAGCTCCGTTAGCGAAAGAAAACAAAAGACCACTTCAAGATACTGTAATGAACTCATTACTGTTGAGCAATTGACAGAATTGAGCATAGTTATGAGAATATCTAGGTATGATCATGTATATAGGAATCATGTCTGAGACAAGTAGACCGACTCCTGCCTGCATCTACTACTATTACTCCACTCATCGACCGCTATACAGCATGCATCTAGAGTATTAAGTTAAAAACAGAGTAACGCCTTAAGCAAGATGACATGATGTAGAGGGATAGTTTCATGCAATATGATAAAAAACCCATCTTATTATCCTCGATGGCAACAATACAATACGTGCCTTGCTGCCCCTTCTGTCACTGGGAAAGGACACCGCAAGATCGAACCCAAAGCTAAGCACTTCTCCCATGGCAAGAAAAACCAATCTAGTAGGCCAAACCAAACTGATAATTTGAAGAGACTTGCAAAGATAACCAATCATACATAAAAGAATTCAGAGAAGATTCAAATATTATTCATAGATAGACTTGATCATAAACCCACAATTCATCGGTCTCAACAAACACACTGCAAAAAGAAGATTACATCGAATAGATCTCCACATAAGAGGGGGAGAACGTTGTATTGAGATCCAAAAAGAGAGAAGAAGCCATCTAGCTACTAACTATGGACCCGTAGGTCTGAAGTAAACTACTCACACTTCATCGGAGGGGCTTGGATGATGATGTAGAAGCCCTCCGTGATCGATGCCCCCTTCGGCGGAGCTCCGGAATAGGCCCCAAGATGGGATCACGTGGATACAGAAAGTTGCAGCGGTGGAATTTGGTTTTTGGCTCCGTATCTGATTGTTTGGGGGTACGTGGATATATATAGGAGGAAGAAGTACGTCGGTGGAGCAACAGGTGGCCCACGAGGTAGGGGGGCGCACCCTAGGGGAGGGCACCCTCCACCCTCGTGATCGCCTTGTGGCTTTATTGACGGAGGGTCCAAGTCTCCTGGATCTTATCTGATGAGAAAATCACGTTTCCAAAGGTTTCATTCCGTTTGGACTCCGTTTGATATTCCTTTTCTTTGAAACCCTAAAACAGGCAAAAACAGCAATTCTGGGCTGGGCCTCCGGTTAATAGGTTAGTCCCAAAAATAATATAAAAGTGGATAATAAAGCCCAATAATGTACAAAACAGTAGATAATATAGCATGGAGCAATCAAAAATTATAGATACGTTGGAGACATATCACATACGACTAGAAACCCAACCTATTGTTGGGCCAGGATGCAGGCCCGCAAAGACCCAGTAGGCCCACAGGGCAACACAGAACATTTAGGCCCAGTAGGCCTGCTTTGGAGAGGAGCTCGAGAGAGCTACCGCACTGGGGCATATAAACTAGTGCGGACGCCCCTCGGCTAGTGAGGTGGGACTAAACATGACACACCGCACCTGCGCCAGCGCACCCCATTTAGTACCGGGTGGTGGCTCAAACCGGTACTAAAGGGGGGGGGGGTCTTTAGTACCGGTTGGAGCCACCACCCGGTACTAAAGGGGTGACGTTCCCGCCGCTTGGCCTGGCCAAAACAGACCTTTAGTACCGGTTGGTGGCTTCAACCGGTACTAAAGGTTGTTCTATATAAGAAAACACTTCAAAAAATTTGTCAGTTTCTCATATCTCCCTCTGTTTCTTTCTCCTCTGCCCCGTCGCCGCCGCCCCTCGTCGCCGTCCCCGTTCCTGTTGTCCCCGTCGCTGCGCCGTGCCCCGTCCTCCCGTCGTCCCCGCCCGGCCCGTCCCCGTCCCCGTCGTCGCCGCCCCGTCCCCATCCCCGTCGTCACCGCCCGTCTCCGTCGCCGTTGTCGCGCCTCGCCGGTGAGCTCCTGCCCCGGCCGCACACACACACACTGTGTTATAGAAATATTAGAAATGTTAGTTATATAGAAATTTTTTTACTTATAGAAATATTAGAAATGTTAGTTATATAGAAATATTAGAAATTTTAGTTATATAGAAATGTTAGTTATATAGAAATGTTTTTTAGTTATAGAAATATTAGAAATGTTAGTTTTAGTTATAGAAATATTAGAAATGTTAGTTTTAGTTACAAAATTTAGAATTTGCATATATGAAATCACAATCCATCATTTAAAAATGTTACTTTACTTTTGCGGCATATAGTATTTGTTGTCGACGATGCCCGGCCCGCATCCTCACCGTCGACCAGTTCGCGACGACGTCCTGCTTCAGAAGACCCATGTCCGGGACTGGGCTCCGTCGGGCTGGCACTGGGAGGTGCTACCTTCAGGGGCGCGGCGCTTGGTGAGGAACCCGGCCCCGGGTCCCGTTGTCGACCCTGATCTCCTTTGGTGGCGTTCGCGTGGGCCACGTTCGGTGCAGAGGGAGCCGGGATAGGGAGGAGGACGAGCACGTCCATCGCTACATGGCTACTATGGACGTCGGGTTCTCCAATACCTGGCAGGTTCTTTGGGGAGATCACCCGAGCTATGATCCAGTGATGGTTCCTTCACTTTGGTTGTCCACCGCCTAGATTACTCTCTAGTATTCGATCTTTATTAGCTAGCTAGCTAGCTAGTGATGTATTCGATATATAATATTCAAGATGATTTATTCGAGATTATATATATTATTCGAGACGATGTATTCGAGATTATATCTATTATTCGAGACAACGTATTTGAGATTATATTCGATGATGCTTATTATGTACTATGATTGATTCAGTTTTTCCTTATTAATTGATTGCATCCATGTATTGTAATTTGAATATATTTCTTTTGGATTAGTTAAATAAAACCTATGGCGGACAATACTGGCAGAGAGCGAGAAGAGGCCCCGTTCAATATCATACGCAATCCTCGCGGGCCAGATGATGATCAGAATGAAGAAGATTATGACGGCTCCGAATATCTAAACAACACCGGGGAGGGTGATATGATATTCGATCGCGACGACCGAATTGATGAAGTCATGAACTATGAACATGACGAAGAAAATGTTGAGCTTGAAACAACAAAGATCGGCGAGGTATATTTATATAAGCAGGCATCTGGTGATCATCACATGTTTTAAATGACTTGAAGATATATATTAGCGAATCGATCTTTCTTCTTTCAGCCATCCGGATCGAGCAAATCTTCAGGCAGCAGGACAGTACGAGGCCCGAACAAAAAGTTGAAGGAGGGCGTAAAGTACAATATCGAGGCCATCAAACGTAATGGTGAACCATTAGCGCCTAAGAAGATTGCGGACAAGTTCATTCGCCAGTGCGGAGTTCTTGTCAAGGACCAACTCCCGATCTCCCTTCAAGAATGGAGAGAGCCAGCAAAGCCACGTCCAGATCTTACTATTGTCGACGACAGACAAAAACTTCTGCTTTGGGAAACGCTCATGGAACATTTCACCCTGCCAGATCATTTCATGGATGCAGATGTGGAGAAAGTCAAGGACGCTGCTCTTAGGAAGATGGCGGTTGCATTCAACAACCACAAGAATCGTGTATGGGACCAGTACGTCAAGGGAGGAAAGAAGACTCCAGTATTCAAGGGAACACTAGAGAAGCAAAGTGCTCATTGGGACGATTTCGTGAAATTCAAGGAATCGGAATTATCTAAGGAACGGTCGAGAATAAACAAGGCCAATGCCGCAAAAAAGGATAAGTTCCATAAGCTGGGGCCAGGTGGCTACGCGGTGGGAATGCCTAAGTGGGATAAGTCTAAGAAAGAGATGGAGGATGCAGGTGTCACTCCAGAAACATTGAGCTGGCCCCCCAGGTGCAAGACTAGGTTCTATGTGCATGGGGGGAGTTGGACCCGAAGACAGGCAAAGTTTCGAAGAAGGCATGTCTGGACGGAGCCGAAGATAAGCTACTTGTTGCAATAGAAGAGGCTCGATCGGGGGTGTTCGAGCCCAACAGAGAGAACGACGAGCTTGCGAGTGCCCTGGGAAATCCTGAACACCCGGGAAGAACATGAGGCAAGGGCGTTATTCTGTGGTATGAGGGGTTTTCGGACTGGAACGCCAACTACAGAACCCGTGTGAGAAAGAAGATTGCGGAGGAGAAGAAGAGGAAGATGGAGGAGCAGAGGAAGCTATACTATGAACGCATTCAAGGCCTAGAATCAGCGCACGTGGACTTGGCAGTCAAATTCCAGCGGCAGCAGGAGCAGATCGACTCGCTTAGCCAGCAAAGGGGGTCTCAACAGCTGCAGCAACTAGCGGATGATCCAGCATTATTGGATAGCACCGTCACATCCATGCCGAGAAGCAGCGTGGGTTCCGCCCCGGGCGACGCATTGCTGGATAGCTACCAAGTGGATGACATCATGGAGAACACTAACTGTGAGCTACACTTCAAAATGAAGAACATATCCATGAAGGTGGCAGACGCCATTGCTTTTACAAATCCCCCCGAGGCAACCTTCCATTGCAACCCGATTCCAGCGGGCTATGCTCGTGTCTTGGTTGATGAGGTGGTGGACTAATATTCGGGGCTAGAGCTTGACATTCCTGGAGGTGACGAGGAGCACACACTGGGAGAGGCCAACCATCATATCATCCTATGGAGAAAGGATTGCATCATCTTTCGAAGGCCACCGACACCGCGTCATCCGACTCCTCGTCGAAGTCCGCCACCGAGTCAGCAGACTCCCGCTCCTCTAAGTCCACCAACGCGTCAGGCCACTCCTCCTCCAAGTCCAGCATAGCTTCAGGCCACTCCTCCTCCTCCAAGTCCGGCAAAGTGTCAGGCCACTCCTCCTCCAAGTCCGGCACAGCTTCAGGCCACTCCTCCTCCTCCAACTCAGCCACGTCAGCCGTCTTCGCCGCCTCAGCAATCACGAAAGAGAGCCACCTGAGCTATGGTGTGTAGCGGTACAAGTCGAGGTAGTACTGGAGGTACAGGCGGAGGCAAGTGATTTCAATATGGTCCAAGCAGCCTCGCGCCTCTTCCGCAGAGGCCTTACCACAAGTCTGAGGAGGAAAACGTAGCCATATCGAAGGCCGAGGTGGAAACCCATTTTGCACCAAAACCGCCACCGCCGCCAAGGGAGAAAGTGCCTGAGGAAAAGATTGACCACTTCATTCGTATCGCTAGACCACTAGCTCCCAAGCCTGTTGACACAGACTATGAGCGCCACCTCAGGAAGTTAAATCGAGCACGTCTACAGAAAGAGGCGAGCTCGAGCTCGAGCAAATCAGCTGGCAAAAGGAGCGGTAAAACCGTTCCCCAGCTGGGAGAACAGGTGGCGCAATCAATCCCCCCGCTTGCTGTGCCAACAACACATGAGAGTACACGCGCCAATATTATTGTGGGCAAACCGTTAACGTTCCCGGGCTGGGCGATGTGGTAATAACCGAGGAGCATATTGAGCAGGTTGAAAGGCTCATGATCACTGTTGGACAACTCCTCTACATCGAGCCCATGTCTCAGCTTAGAGAGGAGGAAATAAAACAGAAATATGTCCGGGGCCAACCATTGGTCGAGCCAGACGAGGTCAAGAAGCTCCCAACGAGAATGTATGAATTGCATCAATGGTACATGGACATTACCAAGATTTCCAATCGAGAGTCCCTCATGGTGAATGTCAAGAAGGATCATTACTACCATGAGAAAGCTGTGTCCGTTGAGTATTCAGAACTATTTCAGTTATACAATCAAGACGCACTCAACAAATCTATCGTCAGTTGCTATTGTCTGTAAGTGATTTCTTTCTGTAATTTAAGTCTCAAGCTAGCTGTAGTGATCATTTTGATCAATCATTACCTGTAATTATCCTCACTATATTCTTTTCTGTGGTATTATCCAGGATGAAGATTTATGAAATGAAAAAAGGTGGACGCTATGGCATTGGGTTCATTGACCAAAATGCCATTAATGAATACACATGGAAATTAGATCCATATTATGAAAAAAGTGTAGAGGAAAGCATGCTAGAGTTCTTCAAGCGCATCAATACGAATGAAGATATACTACTTCCTTACAACTTCGAGTGAGTCACACTGTCTTGTACTATAAATTCTGTTTTTGCCTACTAGCTAGCTACATGTTTTTGCTTACATATGCCTTCTTAATTAAAACATGCAAACGTGTGTGCATGCAGATTTCACTGGATCTTGTTAATCATTAAAGTTGATGAAGGAAGTTGAAATACTGGACTCACTACTTAAAAAAGCAAGTGACTACACCATCTTGTTTGGGATAGTCAACAGGTAATTTCAATCATTATTAACTATATCTCGGCCTATTTAGTTCGTCATTTCCTGATATGAACTATTTAATAACCCCTTTATTCATTTTGTTTGTCGGCAGGCATGGCTTGGGCAAAGTTCATCAGTGTCACTCCAGGCCAATGGAAACCAAAGCTGAAATGGTATCGACCCAAGGTAAGTAATTAAGTATTACTAGCTAGCTAGCTGCCATCTCTTCAATTATCATGCTTGATTAATTATTATCTGATCAAATTCCATTCTCGTAAAGGCCCTGAAGCAGGCGCCGGTGAATAATCTGTGTGCATACTACGTTTGCGAGAACATTCGCATGATGGCGTCTGAAAGGAGAAGATCTCAAAGACAGGAGTGGGTACGTTTGTCAAAATACTATTTACAATTTTTACACCATTATCAATATCTAGTCACACAACTAATACACATGCATATTGATCTCCTTCTTAACAGTTCAAAGAGGTGCTGGAGCAGCTCCTAGCAGAGGAGCGCATAGAAGCAATTCAAGAGGAAATAGCGGGATTTTTGCTCGACCAGGTCATAGATCCCAAAAGAGAATACTATTACCCGCTACCGCCCCCATGCACCACTTCCAATTGTCATCGTGCTCCGAAGGCACCAATTAGGCTAATGCCACTGGCTCCGAGGGCACCAATTAGGAGAAATTGTATATAGCTAGCTAATTGTATATATATATACATGTGTGTATATATATATACATGTGTGTGTATATATGTGTGAATTAATTAATGGTGGTTGTGAGACATTCGATGATATATATATATATATATATATATATGATCGGCTCTACTAGAAATTCTATTTATATATATGCATAACGTGTACAATATGTAGTATCGTAAAATACCAGCAAACGAAAAAGAATTAAATGGAAAACACAAAATTAAATGAAAAGGAAATCGTAAACCCAAACCCCCCCCCCCAACCTTTTAATACCGGTTGGTGTCTAAATGGCTCCCTGCACCCGGAGCTGGCTCGTGCCACGTGGTTGCTCTTTAGCACCGGTTCGTGCTGAACCGGTACTAAAGGGGGGGGGCTTTAGTGCCCACACTTTAGTGCCGGTTACCGAACTGGCACTAAAGGGCCTTACGAACCGGTGCTATTGCCCGGTTCTGCACTAGTGGTGCGTGTGATCAACGTGCATGGAAAGCGCAGCGTTCTGGGCCCTAACAATATGGATCCGACAGTTATTTATGGTCTGGGTCGGCCCACCTACCTGCATTGTTTCTTCCCTCAAAATAAATATCATTGGTTCTTCCCTAAAAAAACTCGTTGTGACACCTATTAGTTATTGTATACTTGTATATGTTCGACAATATTTATAGTATGTCTATCATTTCTACAATATTATACATTCAAATGTATTGTTCCTCTTTCCCTTTTAATTTGGTTTTCCTGTTATTTTATGTTTTCTCCTTCTTATTCCTATTTTTTGTTCATGTTTCATAATTCCAGATCACTTCTTCTCATTGTTTTCAATTTCATTTCTAATATGTACGATTAAATGATGTCCTATTTATGACATCCTAATTGGTCTGACCGGCAAGGAAAACCACTTTCAGACCCGCCCTCCGGCAGACCCGAATGGTCCTGCTTGTACATGGTGCATGTGGAGGAATGCATGAGATGACCCCAACTTTTGGGACCATGTGGGCATGGCCAATGTGGTCCCCCAGGGAAGGTGTGCACAAATTCGGACACAAAACGCACGTTGCGTCACGTGGGCGAAGTGTTGTAGGGTTCTGTCGCCGGAGAAACCCTAGAAAATGCATCGAGTGTCGGAAATGAACGATACTTGTCATGCATGCATGCCACGGTCATCCTAGGGTATGCATAAAGTTTGGGATCAGTTGGTGGGACCGTCAAGGAAAACCACTTTCAGACCTGCCCTCCGGCAGACCCGAATGGTCCTGCTTGTACATGGTGCATGTGGAAGCATGCATGAGATGACCCCAACTTTTGGGACCATGTGGGGTCGGCCAATGTGGTCCCCCAGGCAAGGTGTGCACGAATTCGGACACAAAACGCACGTTGCGTCACGTGGGGGCAGTGTTGTAGGGTTTTGTCGCCGGAAAAATCCTAGAAAATGCACCGAGTGACGGAAATGAACGATGCTGGCCATGCATGCTTGCCATGGTCATCCTAGGGTGTGCATACAGTCTGGTCTCAATTGGTGAGACCGAGAAGATAAACCTGCTTCTAGTACATGGTGCGTGTGGAGGCATGCATGCGATTGTCCCAACTAGATTTGATTTAATAATATTTCAAGTATCAAACAAAAAATAAAATTTATAATTAGGAAGGACAACATATTATCTTACATTTAAAAAATAATTCAAATGTAAAAAAGATAAGATCTATCAGAATGAAGAAGTGCAATAGAAGATAACATATTATCTTACATTTTGGAAATATTTCAAATATAAAGAAGAGAACAAATATTAGAATGAAGAAGTGAAATAAAAGATAACATTTTATCTTACAAACTAAAAATATTTCAATAATAATAAAGATAAGAAATATTAGAATGAAGAATTGAAATAAAACACACCATTTTAGTTTATATTTCATAAATATTATCAATATACAAAAGAGAACGAACAAATAAAATAAAACACAACAGAATTTGGCATATTTTTTAAATTTTAGTAAACACTATTAGAAATAATATAGAAAAAATAGATTTGATTTTAAATATTAGAAATATAAACAAGAAAATAAATTTTGGAGTTAAGAAGTAAAAAACAAAGAAAATACCAAACAAATCAGCGCGCGGGTAAGACTGCCCTGGGCCAGCACGCCCGAATTGGGCCCAAGGCGGAGCCGCGCAGGGCACATCACAGCGCACAGCCGTTGGGTGGTGGGAGTTTAGTCCCACCTTGCCAAGTGAGAGAGCACCGCACCGTTTTATATACCCGGCTGCGACTCCCCTCCCAAGCTCCTATCAATTGCAGGCAGCACATTGCCTAACTCTTGTCCCCTCTGCCCCGTGGGGCCTACTAGCAGCAGAGATATTCTGCACCACGGGCCTGCATCCTGGCCCATGCACGGCAGGGTTCCTAGTCGTATGCAGGGCGTGGAGTATGAATTATCCGGCTCTGGTAGGTGGGCACATTTTTTTGGCATATTTCCATGTGTATTGATCTTCAAAACACACACTAAATTATACACATGCTCACTTGCATCCAATACACATTTTTTGCATATTTGACAAGTTAATGTTTTGACCTTCAAGTCATCTAATAAATTTTACACATGCTCACTTACATGTAATACACATGGATATTAATGGGATTTCAACAAATATAAGGTCGTGGTGTATGAATTCTCCTCCCACATATATGCCATGGTCATGGTAGGGTGTGCAAAAAGTTTGGGATCATTTGGTGGATCCAGCAAGGAAAACCTCTTTCAAACTTGCCCTCCGGCAGACCCGAATGGTCCGGCTTGTACATGGTTCATGTGGAGGCATGCATGAGATGACCCCAACTTTTTGGAAGCACGTGAGCATGGCCAATGTGGCCCCCCAGGCAAGGTGTGCACGAATTCGGACACAAGACGCACGTTGCGTCACGTTAGGGCACTGTTCTAGTGTTTTATCACCGCAAAACGCCTACAAATTTCATAGTGTCGGAAATGAACGGTAGTTGCCAGGCATGCTTGCTATGCTCATCGTCGGGTGTGCATAAAAGTTTGGTATCAATTGGTGAGACCGAGAAGAAAAACCTGTTTGTGGTACATGCTGCAAGTGGAGGCATACATACGATTGTCCCAACTATATTTGATTTAATAATATTTCAAATATGAAACAGAAAAGAAAATTTATAATTAGGAAAGAGAACCATGAAAAGTGAAATAAAAGACAACATTATATCATACATTATTTAAATTTATAACTGTCAGAATAAAGAAAAGAGGAGAATATAGAAAACAGAAGGAAAATTTGAATGAATAAGTGCAATAAAAGACAGCATATTATCTTACATTTAAAAAATAATTCAAATATAAAAAAGATAAGTTCTATTAGAATGAACAAGTGAAATAAAAGATAACATATTATCTTACATTTTCAAAATATTTCAAATATAAAGAAGAGAACAAATATTAGAATGAAGAAGTGAAATAAAACAGAACATTTTATCTTACAAACTAAAAATATTTCAATAATAATAAAGATAATAAATATTAGAATGAAGAATTAAAATAAAAAACACCATTTTAGTTTATATTTCGTAAATATTATCAATATACAAAAGAGAACGAACAAATGAAATAAAACACAACAGAATTTGGCATATTTTTTAAATTTTAGTAAACACTGTTAGAAATAATATAGAAAAAAATAGATTTGATTTCAAATATTAGAAATATAAACAAGAAAATAAATTTTGGAGTTAAGAGGTGAAAAACAAAGAAAATATCAAACAGATCAGCGCGCGGGTAAGGCTACCCTAGGCCAGGCCGCCCGAATTGGGCCCAAGGTGGAGCCGCGCAGGGCACATCGCAGCGCACAATCGTTGGGTGGTGGGAGTTTAGTCCCACCTCGCCAAGCGAGAGAGCGCCACACCGGTTAATATACCCGGCTGCGACTCCCCTCCCAAGCTCCTATCAATTGCAGGCAGTACATTGCCTAACTCTCGTCCCCTCTGCCCCGTGGGGCTTACTAGCAGTAGAGATATTCTGCATCACGGGCCTGCATCCTGGCCATGCACGGCAGGGTTCCTAGTCGTATGCAGGCCGTGGAGTATGAATTATCTTGCTCTGGTAGGTGGGCACATTTTTTAGCATATTGCCATGTGTATTGATCTTCAAAACACACACTAAATTATACACATGCTCACTTGCATTCAATACACATGTTTTTGCATATATGACAAGTTAATGTTTTGTCCTTCAAGTCATCTAATAAATTTTACACATGCTCACTTACATGTAATACACATGGATATTAATGGGATTTCAACAAAAATGAGGCCGTGGTGTATGAATTCTCCTCCCACATGCATGCCATGGTCATGGTAGGGTGTGCAAAAAGTTTGGGGTCATTTGGTGGGTCCGGCAAGGAAAACCTCTTTCAAACTTGCCCTCCGGCAGACCCGAATGGTCCGGCTTGTACATGGTTCATGTGGAGGCATGCATGAGATGACCCCAACTTTTTGGGAGCATGTGAGCATGGCCAATGTGCCCCCCCAGGCAAGGTGTGCACGAATTCGGACACAAGACGCACGTTGCGTCACGTCGGGGCACTGTTCTAGGGGGCATTGTGAAATTTCCTTTTTCAAATTTTCTTTCATAGGCATGACTGGCACATGTGGGTCACCATGTGCAAGAAAGTTTGGGTGATTTGGAGGTGGTGGGAAAAATCACATTTGTTCAAAAACTAGCTTAAGTAATGGCCCCTCCGAAATGCGGTCATTTTTTCGACCACCTCCAAATGACCTCAACTTTTGCACACATGATATCTTGCACAAACAAAGCTAGGTTTCCAAGGTTTTATATTTTTTTTAAAATTTTTATTAATTTATAATGCCCTCTAGGCTGACTGGTCAAAAAATCGGTCTATACCTCAGTGGGGCATTGTAAAATTTCCCTTTTCCAAATTTTCTTTCATAGTCATGATTGGCACATGTGGGTCACCATGTGCAAGAAATTTTGGGTGATTTGGAGGTGGTGGGAAAAATCACATTTGTTCAAAAACTGGCTTAAGTTAAGACCAAATGGCCCCTCCGGAATGCGGTCATTTTTTCGACCACCTCCAAATGACCTCAACTTTGGCACACATGATCTCTTGCACAAACAAAGCTAGGTTTACAAGGTTTTATAATTTGTTTTGAATTTTTTATTAATTTATAATACCCTCTAGACTGACTGGTCAAAACATCGGCATATACCTCAGGCGGGCATTGTAAAATATTCTTTTTCCAAATTTCCTTTCATAGGCATGATTGGCACATGTGGGTCACCATGTGCAAGAAAGTTTTGGTGATTTGGAGGTGGTGGGAAAAATCACATTTGTTCAAAAACTGGCTTAAGTAATGGCCCCTCCGAAATGCGGTCATTTTTCGACCACCTCCAAATCACCTCAAGTTTGGCACACATGATCTCTTGCGCAAACAAAGCTAGGTTTCCAAGGTTTTATATTTTTTAATTTTTTTTTATTAATTTATAATGCCCTCTAGACTGACTGGTCAAAATATCGTTCTATACCTCAGGGGGGCATTGTAAAATTTCCTTTTTCCAAATTTTCTTTCATAGGCATGATTGACACAAGTGGGTCACCATGTGCAAGAAAGTTTGGGTGATTTGGAGGTGGTGGGAAAAATCACATTTGTTCAAAAACTAGCTTAAGTCCACAAATGGCCCCTCCGGAATGCGGTCATTTTTTCGACCACCTCCAAATCACCTCAACTTTGGCACACATGATCTCTTGCACAAACAAAGCTAGGTTTCCAAGGTTTTATATGTTTTTAAATTTTTTATTAATTTATAATGCCCTCTAGACTGACTGGTCAAAAGATCGGTCTATACCTCAGGGGGGGGCATTGTAAAATTTTCTTTTTCCAAATTTTCTTTCATAGGCATGATTGGCACATGTCGGTCACCATGTGCAAGAAAGATTGGGTGATTTGGAGCTGGTGGGAAAATCACATTTGTTAAAAAACTGGCTTAAGTTAAGACCAAATGGCCCCTCCGGAATGCGGTCATTTTTTCGACCATCTCCAAATCACCTCAATTTTGGCACACATGATATCTTGCACAAACAAAACTAGGTTTCTGTCGGTGTACAAAAAGAGGGGTACACTTTTTGTACCCCAATAACTGTGCACGGGCAGTCTGATCCACGGGCACCACCACACCAAGCAAGGCAAGGGAGGTGAGCCAGGGTAAGTCCGAAGCTCAAGAGAACTAGAACGACGCCGAGGCCAAGACCACGAAGAGCAAGGGGGACGAAGCGGACTCCCCCGGCAAGATCCTTGCCGGGAGACAGTTCTAGCAGCCCCGGCAAGACCCTAGCCGCGGCGACTCATCCCGCGCCTACGAAGCAAATCACCCTTGAGTCCCCTGCCCCCAAAGGGCAAGGATTCGGGAGACATCCCCGTGGAGGCATGCAGATCTTTGTAAAGACATTCAAGATCAGATACGCACTAAGGAGACGACAACCCTTGGCGGGATCCCAGCCGAGGAAGACCACAAGGCCCCCGGCAAGCGCCTTGCCAGGGATGACAGCAGGCACCTCGGCAAGACCCTTGCCGGGGCCCCGGCAAGGCCCTTCCCGAGGACACCCGCGGGGCCACCATCAGGCCCACGCCGACTAAACCTCCACCACCGCATGCATGCAGCTGCCGACCCAACCAGCTGGGCAGGCACCTGCATGGCGGCATGAGATCTTCGTGAAGACCCACCACTGCGCCACCTCAGCTGCCTGCCTACCTACGTGGCATCTCAGGCATCGCTGGCCAGGGCGTGTGTCGACATAAGAAGGAGCGGCGACGGACGAGACAGATCTCTCCCCCGTCCCCGATAAAGCAAGGACACCTAAGCAAGACGCATTAAATGCGCCTTGTCATGTAATGCGAGGGATAACCTCGCATCACTGTACCCTTTCCACCTCATGTGTGCCACTGTGGCAACCCCTTTTTCTATAAAAGGAGGCCCGGGGCGACCAGGAGAAGGATTCGGCTTTTTGGTGCTCCTCACGCCCCATAGCTAGCTCAAGAACACAGATATACAATCCACCAAAGCAGGAGTAGGGTTTTACGCATCCTCGCGGCCCGAACCTGGATAAACGAACCGCGTGCTATCTGTTTGATCCGCTCTTCTCACGACCCCGTGCCCCGCTAACCACAGTAGGGATTCTTGTGATCCCATAGGTGTCGTTCCCACCGACAGTTTCCAAGGTTTTATATTTTTTGAATTTTTTATTAGTTTATAATGCCCTCTAGACTGACTGGTCAAAAAATCAGTCTATACCTCAGGGGGGCATTGTAAAAATATTCTTTTTCCAAATTTTATTTCATAGGCATGTTTGGCACATGTGGGTCACCATGTGCAAGAAAATTTGGGTGATTTTGAGGTGGTGGGAAAAATCACATTTGTTCAAAAACTGGCTTAAGTTAAAAGACCAAATGGCCCCTCCGGAATGCGATGATTTTTTCGACCACCTCCAAATCACCTCAAATTTGGCACACATGATCTCTTGCACAAACAAATCTAGGTTTCCGAGGTTTTATATTATTTTTGATTTTTTTTTATTAATTTATAATGCCATCTAGACTGACTGGTCAAAACATCGGTCTATACCTCAAGGGGGCATTGTAAAATATTATTTTTCCAAATTTTCTTTCATAGCAATGTTTGGCACATGTGGGTCACCATGTACAAGAAAATTTGGGTCACAATTTTTGGATTTTTACTTAATTTTTTATGCCCTCCCAATGCCGGTTCGAAACATGCGGCTTCATGGAGCCACTATAAATTGTACAAAAGGAGATCTTTCATATTATAATTAATCAACTTGCATTTCATGAAAAAACTCCTTCATATTACAAATAATCATTACATCTTTATTCAAATGTTGTTTTTTGCACACACACACCATCTTTAACTACTTTTTTGTTATTATTTGATGAAATGATGGAATATGTGCTCAGTTATTGGAATATTTGATCATATGGTGGAGTATTTGCTATTTTTGATTACTCAAATTATGGAAAGATATCATGTGTTGATGAACAATTTCCACTTAGTTCACTAAAAACATTAATTAGCTTAACGCAAAGTTTTACATTTGGTCCGATTTGCTTATGGGCAGAGCATGTTGCACATGGCCACAATATGGGAATTTATTGCACCATTGCCACAGCATGTTCCACATGGCCACAACATGGGAAGTGTTTGCAGCATGCCTGATCAGTGAAGCAACACTGATGCGGCATGTCTGATCAATGCAGCACGTAAATTCAAGCAAATCATACATCTAAGGAACCATAATGGCAAATTTAAGGGACACAAATATAGATAGCAATATATATATTACTACCATAGATAGCAGCATCCACACAGCACACTTGCTGATGCAGACACCTCCAAGTTCAGACCACTAGCATATTAGATAAGTTTAGACCACACATCACAGTACTACACATAGATAAAGTTCATACTACATTACCACTAAAAGTTTCCACCATCAGACTACCACATAAAGTTCACCAAAAGAACTGAGGCTTCCTCCATCATACGACAACCAGTGTCTAGGGCAACTACATGTTAGGGTTTCTCAGGACCTTGTGGAGGGAAGAATGCTGAGCCCTGATCTTGTACTCATGACTGCTGATGGATGTAGCCCGACAATGTCCCATAAGATGCTCCAGCATCCCAGACCTGGGCTTGGGCCTGCTGCAGTAGGGGCAGCGGTACTTGTCCGTCCTCCAATTGTAGTACATAGCAGATCCTTGGGCCCTGATCTTCAACACCTCCTTCTCTTCAAAGGACTCGACGTTCCCCTCGACCACATCATCTCCAGATTGATACTGCACACATTAATGACTGACATTAATACATTATGCATTCAAATACTATAAACATCTAACACTAACTCAATGCACAAATAACATTTCATCTAGGCCTTACCTCGTACGGCTCATCTTCATCACTGTCATAAGGGTAGTACCCAGTTGCGTCCCACTTCCTCTTGTTGCCAACAAGATCCTCCTTCTGCTATATTGTCAACCAAGCAAGTCATTTACAAGGAATTGAATTGCAGTTCAAATAATGTCATTACAAACAAGTTGATTTTGCATAATGATGGAAAGCTCCTAACTATATTGAAAAGGTGCACATGTTACACATGGTATGTACATTTCAACAACTAATTCATAGACTATAAATGAAGCTATATAGATACTAACCAATAGGGTTATGAACATAAAAGTTCATTCATATGGACATACAAATTCAGATTTTGCTTTTGAACATGCATATGAAGGTATAAATGATATCATTCCTCTCTTATTAACCAATGAAATAGCAGCTTTTGACAGACAATGCAAATAGGACCTTTATATATAACTTCACAAACATGTCAGGTTTTCATTTCATTTGTAAATATTAATAAATATTTAGTTCAGAGCAGTTCTCAATGAGCACTCATATGTCAGAATAAGTGAAATGGTGAAGCCTAACTCCTACATCTAATTAAAATACCCTAACTCTAGCATCTAATTAAAAAACACTAACTCCTAGATCCACTGGAACACTGAATCACAAAGTTTACTTACATATATCATTGGATATAAATGAATCTAGTACAAATAACACTAACTCATACATCTAATTAAAATATCATAACTCTTACTTCTACTGCATCATTCAGTCACACCATTTAATTACCTTTATCTATGCCTATAAATGAATCCAATACAAAAGAAACCTAACTAAACATCTACTTAACAAACACTAACTAGCACATCTACTACATCATTCAATCACAGAATCTATATAACTGTATAAATGAATAATACAAATAAACCTTAACTAATCAACTAATTTAAAAACCATAACTACTACATCTACTGCATGATTCAATCATAGATCCTACATATAACTGGCTATAAATGAATCCAATACAAGAAAACCCTAACTAAACATCTAATTAAAAAACCCTAACCAGTACATCTACTGGATGATTCAAACACTGATTCTATATATAACTGTCTATAAATGAATCCAATACAAATAAACCTTAACTAATTAACTAATTAACTAATTAAAAAACCATAACTACCACATCTACTGGATGTGATTCAATCACAAATTCTACTTATCAGTGGCTCTAATTGAATCCAATACAAAAATCCCCAACTAAACATCTAATTAAAAAACCCTAACTACTACATCTACTGGATGTGATTCAATCACACATTCTACATATCAGAGGCTATAAATGGATCCAATACAAAAAAACTCTAACTAAACATCTAAACCCTAACTACTACATCTACGGGATGTGATTCAATCACAGATACAACATATCAGTGGCTTTGATTGAATCCAATACAAAAAATCCCCAACTTAACATCTCATTAAAAAAACCCTAACTACTTGATCTACTGAATGATTCAATCAAAGAATCCAAACTTAACCTTCACTATAAATAAATCAAACATCTAAAAACCCTAACTATCAGAAGGGGATGCAGCAACTTGCAACAACAAAAAAACCCTAACACCTAAATCTACTGCTTAAAGGGGGTAACTAGCAATGGAGGGGACTACTGGCCAGGATTACCTACAGGTCCACGTGCTCGCCGCCGGCCTCCGCAGGTCCATCAGACGGGCCGCTCGACGCCGTCACGCCAAGTTCCGGCACGGCTGAGTCCGCCACGGCCACCTTTTTCTCATCCAGATCCGCTGCCGCAGCGACCGATCCAGCGCGTGGGGATGCAGCACCTCCTACACCCGCACCGCCAACGAGGGTCTGCACGGCATCTGCCACGGTCTCGGCGCCCGTCTTCTGCAGATCTCCGTCCGCGACGGCGGCTTCGCCACGGCCTTGCTCCATCCGAGCCAGAAGCAAGCAGGAGAAGAGAGGGAGGTGGCGGTGGTGAGCGAGCAGGTGGGGTGGCTGGTGAGGGAGACGATGAGGTAGAGCAGAGGGGAGGGAGAGGGAGGCGATTTGGGGGAAATGGGGTGGGGGATGCGGCCGGTGCCCGTTCCCCTCCTCTTATACTAGGGGCTTTTTTTGGAAACTATCCACGCACACGTGCACGCGCACGACCGCGGGGAAACGCAACCGCCAGCGTATTATACACGTACACGCCCGGCGTACAATAATACACAGGCCAGCGCGGGCTCATACAGGGCTCTACGACTGGTCTACACGCGCTCTACACCCACCTAAAATGACCATCGTGCCCCTCGTTACAAACCGCCATGGACGCATCTAGACCGTCCTTGTGTTTTTTCCACTCGCGTTCAGCCCGGGGGGAGCACCGGAGCAGAAAGCCTTCATCGTCTGCTGCTACCCCGACAAGGCAGCATGGATCTGACGTCTCCCAGCCGTCCTGACGCAGCCACCAATGGGATCCGAGCGACCAAGGGGCCTCGCGATGGCCTTCGTTCTCCTCTTATTCGTCCTCTCATCCGTGGCAGCTAGACCTTGTTGGCCTCAAGCACCACCACCAACATGATCCAGGCGAGCATACGACTGCTCCTCCACCGTCCTGTCGCGTGTGTAGCGGCCGTTCACTGGACGAGACCTAGCTCAACGATCACCGCCACTTGACGTGCAGGTACGGCCAACCACCCCATCTCCCTCTTAACCCTTTTTGTCTGCCCTCACAGGGCTGTGCAGAGGTAGAGATTAGAGAGCGTGCAGTTGCAAGCATTCCGTGTAATGAAGGTGCTTAGGATTGGAAAGTAGCTGTAATTACTCTTCAGTAGTTTCCTATTTATATATTTTCGTGACAAATATTTCCAGCATCCTCAAATGGCGCTACTTGCACGAGATGCCAACCATATCCATTTTTGGAGGATCGTGTATTTAGAAATCGACTGATTTGAGTTTGTGCCACATTCAGATCAACACAACACACAAATTTCCCTCTCTATAGACAATCAAACACAGCAAGAAAACACCACAAGAAAATCATTTGAAAAATGAAGAAAGTAGAAGAGCATAGGGAGGAGATAGCAAGAAGATCAAACAGGATTGTTAAATGAAACAAAGTAGCACGAGGTGAACAAATACATCAACCAAAAAGTTAGGCCGTGAGCTAGCTGGGACAACAAAATATTGTCCTCGCATCTTTATTAATTCAGAATATAAAACATAAAGTCGCATACAAAATGGAAAATAGAAAATAAACAAAAATTATGCACCAAGGGATCATAGCCCAAGCTCAAATGATCGCAAAACTAATTAGAAAAAAAAGTATACTTAGTACATAAACATAACAAACTAGATTTATTTCTTGTTCTTCTTCTGTAAGGGAGAAAACGCATTAATCTTAAAAACACACCAAGCTTTGTATAGCATTAAAAAGGAAGATTAAAAGCTGTTCAAGTTCATTTTTGCTGGTTCCACATCACACATAAGGGAAGTACTTCCTCCCTTCGGGTTTAAGGGCCCAATTCAAAAAGGAAAACACCTAAGTTCAACCGATTGATGACTTTAAGCATGTCGGCCATCTCCGTGGTCATTCGATCTGACTTAGATTGTATGGCGATAGCACAACACGGACGACCTCGCAGTTTGCAACATGCACCTTGTTGCAAGCACAGGTGGCCCAACACGGTGTTCGTTGTTGTCTGTGTCGGACGCCTCCTGCGTGTGCTATGCACTTCAGGGAGTGCAACATGGCTCCTGTTGCGAAGCGCCGAGCACAACAGGAGCCTCTTGTTGCATGGGCTGACTCAGCACAACTGGAAACAGGAAAAAATAGTTTTCATGGGGAGCGCCTCCTGTTGCAAGGCGCAACACGAGCCTTGTTGCAAAGGCGAGCGCACATCCACATGAAAAAAATTGAAAAAGGGCGGGGAGCACAACATGTCACCTATTGCAAAGCGTCGAGCGTAACACGACCCTTGTTGCAAAGCTCAGCCCACATTAGCAGGAAGAAAATGGCTAGGGAGAAGCACAAATGTGCTACTGTTGCAAAATGATTATCGTAACAGGAGACTTGTTGCACAGGCCGGTGCACCTCGGCGATGAGAACGGACAGCTCCCTCATGGTCCATCTAATGTTAGAGAAGGCGGTCGATATAATAGATTCTTGACCCGACAGACGCGTAGCACACCCCAAATCTCCACAACCTAGGCAGTGGTGAGTGGTGGAATAATTTCCGTAGTTTGGAGAAGTACTTAATTAGTGCGCTTGTTTTTCTTTAAAAAATGTTTTTTTACCGATGCATCAATTTCAACATATGCATGCATGACCACTAAATGACCAAAAACTGAGAGGAGGGGAGGGGCTAGTAAAATTAGGACTTGCAAATTGGGTAACAAAAAAATTAAGATAGACCCTTTAAACCGGAAGGGAGGGAGTATGAAGTTCAAACTAGAAAAATTGTTACGAATGAACTATACGATTGTAAGAATTTATAGAAATCACATCCGACAAGTATGAAGTTAAAGCTTGGAAAATTGTTAGGAATGAATTATACGATTGTAAGAATTTATAGAAATCACATCAGACGATTTTTTTTGAAAAGGAGGATGTACCCTCGGCCTCTACATATGGGCAATTCATGCAGTCATTTTATTAATTATTCATAAAGACCTTACAAAATAATACATCAGTAAGCCCTAAGTCACAATCTTGGCAACACCTGTCGCTACTCCTATCCCCTTGATGAAGGGGTGCTCAATGTCCAAGTCTAATACCAAACAAACATGGTACCAAAGCCTAACATGTAAAGCCGGATGCCCTATCCAAGCCAAAATGACGGGACTGGGTGAAACAATGGTCCGGCGCACTCTCAGTGGGCACCATACGTGCACGCTGCAAAGGCCATGACCTCCATATTCAATCGATCCATCCGGAGAGTAGATACTAACGCATCGACCTTGCCAGACCTCTGTGCCATCGACGCCACCACGACGCCAGACAGCGTCGTCCTACTGCGCGAGTCCATTGCCACACATCGGATGCCGAGCCTCCACTGCATAGGATGTCGTCCACTTTGTCCCTCGAGTCTGTGTACACCTCCAAGAATGACGCCCTCAAGGGGGAAATGACACAAGAGTGCCGCCGTCATCTGATTTACTGATCTAGGGTTTCCTCTGGAGGTGTTGGGTGGAGCTAGGAGCTTCACCTCTATAATACCGTCATGAAGGAAACGATGCCAAGGCCCCGCCATCATCGGCTACGGCTATCGACCGAAGACCGGGCTTTCACCCAATTTGTCCCAAGAAATCCACCCGACAACCTGTGCACCATCCCGACTGCCTTCAAAGCCCTAGATCTAGCCGTCTAGATCCGGCGACCATCCACAATAGCACTGCCACCGTAGGAGCCCTGGCGCACTGGCCACTGCCTGAGTGTGCCACCACTGGATCCTGGGAGGAGGGCTCCCACCCACCTCGCCAAACTGCGAGAGCCACCGAGATGGATCCTGCGCGCTCGTCACCATCTCTGATCCGTAGCAAAAACCACCAGATCGCCGGCGCAGATCTGCCTTGGACAAGGACATCACCACGCCATGCCTCAGTGGAGGGCCCGAGCTTCACCTGCCGCCACCTTCCAGGGCCGCCGCTCTGGGATCCAGGCCGCGTCGCTGTTGGCACCGGCCATGTTCCGCTGCAGCCGACCCGACGAGCCGCCGGCTACCACGACCATGGCCGTCGTGACCACGCGAACACGCCGAGTGGCCAGCACCACCCGATCTTCCACGACGCTTTGCAGCTCCGCCTCCGCCAAACACGACAATGCCACCTTGCACCACCATGATGCAAAATAGGGGAGAAACGCACCGGCGCCATGGGGTGACCCGCCTCACCCGATCTCATGCGGGAGGGAAGATGTCCTTTGCCACCACCGTCAGCCGCCCGGGGCTTCGCTCGGCGGCTTTCTTCGGCAGCGACGGAGGGGAGGATGGGGCTGGAGGCGCCCGGCGGCGCGGCTTAGGGTTTCCACCCGAGCCAGCGGGAGGCGACGCGGAGGGGGGGGGGGGGATAGAAATCCCTGGTTTGGGGCCTTTATCTAATAAAACCATGTAATAATAAATCTAGGAGTGTCAAGGATGTAGAATGATCCCAGCAGATTGGGAAGGTCGTAGACATATTTTACGCAAATACATAATCGTGCACGCGCTAGTTGGTTGAAACGAGTGGTCGCCGTCACATGCATGCATGTGTAGATAAATTTATCCGCTAGTGCTTGTCCGTGGCACTAAATGCATTCACACCAGTCAATTTGATTTAAAGAAAACAAATGTACATGTATTTATTGCAGGTTTCCAAATTTTTTAAAAGCAATATCTTTCAAATCGTTTGTCCGAATCCAAATCTGTTTTCATTGTTGAAATCCTTACGACGATATCTTTCAAACTAGATCCCGCATAGGTATATTTTGACGAGTTTTTTCCGATGCCAACTGTGATGCTATATGGTGCAACTCTATTACTGTATGGTGGAACTTTAGAACTGCATGGTGTAACTTTTTTTTTCAAAACTAATTTTTATAGCTGGATGATCCAATTTCCTATAAGCGGGCAACCTAAGAACCATGAAAGCAACTTTTTATGATGTGCAAGTAGTCTACTGCCGCGGCCAACTAGCTAGTAGTTAATGGGCACCCCTCTAATCGTTGATGTCTAATTTTTTATGCACACCATGTACTATCCACGCTACCCGCAATACGTGCAATGTAGTCTATTATTTCAGCCAACTGCCTAGTAGTCGATGTGCAACTCCTTCCCCTTTCTACTGCGTGGATGTGTAGTTTCAGTTGGCGGGGGCAACATATGGAGTTGCACATAATCTGCTAGGCAGTTGGCTGAGACAACAGACGAAGTTGCGCATCTCATCGACAACGATCGTAGTATGATGAAAATTGCACATCCATCGGGGGACTGAAAAAATGCATCACAGATGGGGTGCTAAAGTTGCACATCAACCTAGTAGGGCTGGTTCAAACGGGGCGCTAGCAGGAAAAACTACACATCAACGAGGGGTACAGAGGAAAGTTGCACATCCATGTTAGGTAGTTAGACGAGGCAGTATCCGAAATTGCACATCCACTTCTAGATAGTTAGCCAAGACAACAAATAGTGAAATACGCATATCCACGGACAGGAAGAAGTTGCACACCAACTACTAGGCAGTTGGCCTGAGCAACAGATGAAGTTGCACATCTGAGTGTTAGGGGGTAGGTTGGGTGGAGGTGCCACTAGTGAAAATTGGCGTCCACAGGTAGGGGAAAAGTTGCACGTTGATTGTCATGTACTTGCTCATTAATTGCTAAGCAGTTGCACCAAACGAGGACTAAATTGCACAAATATTTTTTCTCAAAAAACACCTTTAAAGGATCTAGTTTTGAAGAGCATGTCGTGCGGATTTCCACGATAAAAGCGGATGTTAATTTCTGTTCAGTTCAAAAGTTGTGACTTTAAAAAATATAACCACATTTAATGCGTTCACAATTACTCCCTCTGTCCTAAAATTCTTGTCTTATATTTGCCTAAATATGGATGTATCAAGTCATGTTTTAGTATTAGATACATTCGTATCTAGACGAATCTAAGATTAGAATTTTGGACGGAGGGAGTATTTTGCATTAGTGAAAACTGCATGCCCTCGAGTTAGGGGAAGTTGCACTCAACAGTAAAATAGTTGCACATTGACTACTATGCAGTGGAACCAAACGAAGACTAAATTGAACAATTTCTTTTTGTCGAAACATACCCATGCGAGATCTAGTTTCAAAGAGCACGTCACGAGGGTTGCAACGGTGAAAACGGATCTTAATTTTGACATGTGGTTTAAAAGTTATGAGTTTTTAAAAACTCTGAAACCCAAATTAAATGAGCCACATCTAGTTTTTTTCTATATGCACTGTATTCATTAAGGATTTGACCACTTTTCTTCTATGGACGAGGGGGCCAGGAAATTTCCAATTTAATCGGCCGCTCATCAATCCTTCCTGGGCGCACATGCGCCCACCAGACGCATCCCATATTTTAAGATATAAAATAGATTCCTAAATATTTTCGGACGCACATGCACGATTTTGTTGAACCGAGCGGCCGCGTTTGAACCGCTCGTTGCAACCGCATCGTGCGGCCCATGACCACCAGGTGTTTTCTGGTCGGGGCGAGACGTGGTTCGCTTGTGCGCTATCCGACAAAGCAGGTGTGACTATGTCGCACCAAGACTGAAGCCGCGTGGTTCGCTTGCCAAGTCCAGATCGTCACACGCGCGCGGATTCGTCGGGAAGACAAGGAACCAACGAACAAAGATTCGCCTCATGTAGAAATTGTCTACCAGCAAAGGCGTGGCGACCGAAACCTGTGCCGAAAGGAGCTCCTCGAAGATGAAGGATTTCCTCTTCATCTCCTGCTCCAGGATGTCAATGCACAGGTAAGCCTTGCTTCTCTCCTTGCATTTCTCCAGCTTCTTGTTGCAGTCCTTCTCCGTTGTCAGTCTCCTGCAGATGGTAAGTGCGTCGCGCCCATCGTACGTCCTCTCCACCACGTGGATTATCACGAGTGCTTTTTTGCCTGAGTAAATTATCGAATAGTTGTAGTTGCACATGTAGTGCTCTTTAGTTGTATATATGATTTAGAAAATTGCACAACACGGTGATATTAAGTTGGCTAGATGATGTTTTTGCTTAAATTGATCTATTTTTGCCGGTCATATTTTTAGTTGGCATCCGTTATAGTAGTAATCGCACACATAGTAGTTCTCAGTTGGATAGGATCATTAGAATGTTGCACAAGACGACAGTACACCGGCTGGGGAATGGAGTTATTTTTGTGGGCACCTGCTCGTGTCGCTTAGTTCATTTGTGGAGATTTTAGCCACAAATAGTTAGTTGTACAACACGAACAGTTAGTTGGCATATCTAGTAAATGTAGTTGCACACATAATAGTTCTCAGTTGGATATGACCATCCAGTAGTTGTATAACACGTGATACTAAGTGGCTAGATGATGGCACTGCAGTTGCACACTCGTCTGCATAGTCTGGTTTGCATAGTTGCACGTGAATTGTCATGGCTTGTAATTTAGTCTAGTTGCACACACATTAATATTTAGTTGGCTTGTAATGTAGTGTAGTTGCACACACATTGATATTTAGTTGGTAGGACGACTAGTTGCACACACATATGCTCAGTTGGCTTGTAATTTAGTCTAGTTGCACACACATTGATGTTTAGTTGGCAGGACACTAGTTGCACACACATATGCGCAATTGACGCGACAATGTAATCTAGATGCACACACATTGATATTTACTTGCCAGGACTAGTTAAACACATATATGCTCAGTTGGCGCGGCAATATAGTCTAGGTTCACATACATTGATGTTTAGTTGGCAGGACTATTGACACACACATATGCTCAGTTGGCGCGGCAATGTAGTCTGCCTGCACACACATTGATGTTTAGTTGACAGGACTATTGGACACACACGTATGCTCAGTCGGCGCGGAAATATAGTCTACTTGCACACACATTGATGTTTAGTTGGCAGGACTACTGGCACACACATATGCTCAGTTGGCGCGGCAATGTAGTCTAGTTGCACACACATTAATGTTTAGTTGGCAGGACTATTGGCACACACACATATGCTCAGTTGGCATGGCAATATGCATTTTCTGCACTGCTCAGTTGGCATGGCAGTTGACTACCAGGCAGTTGCCCAGGGCACCGAGGCAATAGACGAAATTGCACATTTCACTGTTGGAGAGTAGTACGGGGTGGTGCCACTAGTGAAAATTGCATAGTCTGGGCAACAAACGTAGTTGCACATCTCACTGAAAGCAACCAGTTCGGGGGTGGAGGTACCATAAAGGAAAACTGCACGTCTACGATGTACGAGAAAAGTTACACATCTCTGTCAGGTAGTTGCACATCGAAGGCTAGTCAGTTGCACAAAGCAGAGACAAAATTATATAAAATTTTTTTTGTCAAAACATATCCATGCAGGATCTAGTTTCGAAGAGCACATCGCGACGATTTCAGCTGTGAAAACGATCTTAATTCCGACATGCAAATTAAAAGTTATGCTTTTTTAGTTTTTGAAACCACGAATTAAATGCATCAAAAAATAAAACACATGCTTCGAAGAGATGGTTGTGCAGATATTGAAGGACCAGATGAAAAGCTTTTTTAATTAGGATGATTAATTAGAAAAGGACATAAAATTTCCAGTTTAGGCCGGCCGCTCGCCTAGCCTAAGCAAGCAGCGGGCCGCTCGCTAGACTTGGCCAAATAGATTGAGCTCATGCATGGCACACAGGCAGTTTTTGAGAAACTAATTAGAAGTACATAACGGAACTTGAAGTAGGTATATCCCTTTCGCTCTCAGCTGCTTCATCAAAACAAACTTTACCATTTTGACACAATGCTTCCAACCACGAGAGCGGCGATGTTGCACACGGGCTCGCCTGCTCACGCTAAGTGTGTCAATCGAACACTGGCGAGTGTAAACGGGCATTGAATGAGATCGGAGGGCCAAGACATATGTACGTACAGTCGAACAGTCGTATACGATGAGCTCGCCGCTTAAAATAACGATCCGTCACGGCAGGATGTTACCTGTTCCAATTGTACATAGCGGGGTGCATCTTGCATGGCCCATGCGTTATGTACTGTACGGATACATGCCTAATCTGTGTCCTGTGGTAAGATTGCATGCGTATTCTTGGCCGCATGCACGCATCAAATTGGGTCAAGTGGGGCTCCACTACGTAGGCAGGGCTCATACGTACGTTCCCGGATACCTGCAAGTCGGCCGGCAAATACGTGTACGTAAACCTGAATATCCGATCGATAGTTGCCGTGTTGCAAGCCGACTGAAGAGATAAACATCGATACTGTTTTGCCATCTGTATCTCTTCCATCACCCGAGCCTTGGTCCTTTGCCTATAAATACAGGGGACACACACATCAGAGAGCACCGGTGGAGCTTCAGCAAGGCTCAAAGAGCCATGGCCCCCCTGGGCTGGAGCAAAATAAAGTTTTACTAGTGGCTGGGGCGCCACCTGGTGGCGCCTCTTGAGGCAAGATTGTACGTGCTAATCAAGCTGCCATATTTGTTAACATGATTGTATGACAGTAGGCTTAGTTTAGTGAGAAGACAAACAACCCAAATGATATGGCAACAGAAATGCGTTACGGGCAATGCACATACACAAATGCATCTTCCTGCTGGGGAAAATAAGACAGCATTACAGAAATGCATAACGGACAGTGCACATGTATATAAGAGAGCTTTCTCTACAGCCACCAGCAATGCCACTGTCGCAAAGAACACCAAACTCCGCCTGTGATGCGAGATTGTGTTAAGTACATGAGCTGAACCTTTGTCTATAACAGAATAATTGTCCACTTCAAAAAGTACAAATTGTCACTCTGAATCCCAGCAATAATCTGTACATGCTACTTTTTTCACAATGAATAGCTTACTAACCGATTAGCTGCCCATCATTCATAATAATGCGTACATCTCTCGAGGGAGTTCTTCGCCATTTCTCTTCTACTTTCGGAAGTGTCTGGGCAGACAGTACACAGAAATATCTGTCAATAATCTGCAATCTAGAACCAAATCAAACATCAGAAGGAAGCCGCCGTTCATGGTGCCAAAGTCTCGGCTCGATTAACCAACAATGTTTGAAGCAAAGACCTAATATTGGGCATGTTGAAACTTTCAATGGAGGGAGTAATAAAGTTCCCGCCTAACCCGACTAATGTATCGGCAGTGCAAGAGTTGATACTACAACTGTAACTGAATATGCATGACAAAAGGTAAACATGCCATGATTCAAGGGCACAGAAATCAAATTAAGAGTTGATAATGGTTGTATGGAGTACTTGATTATAATCATTTCTGGAACAATACCCTGGGAAGAGAACAAGTATGTGCAAGTACAGCTAGAACAAAAATCGATGGAGGATATCTAACCTTTGTATTTATATGCCCTGTAGAAGTCTGAATTGGATTGTCAATTACTCTTGCTTGATTCATAGACAAGTCCCAAAGCTTGAACGAGTTGTCAGTGGAACCAGATACTATGGTCGATGCATCTACATACTCGACATAGCTTTTAGTCTTTGTGTGGCCAATAACGAGCTCGTATGCCGAAATTCATTATTATGCATTAAAAAGTGTAAAAGACGAGGGAGATTGACAGTAAAACGTATACATACACAGCAGTACCAACGTGAAGAGGAGAGACATTAGGAAGGTGCGTGACAGCATGAGGTAGATTCCCAAGCGTAAGTATTTTCTCATGTAAACTCTAATCAGTACTACAACTAAGACATCGAGTCAAACATTTTAGCATTGAGTCATCTGAATATAAAAATAATTTTCCAAAACATTTGAAGATTCAAACATTTTAGGCCACACTAACGCATTGAGCACTGTACATATACCAAGATAAAAGGGGGCACTCTACTCTAGACAAACATTTCTAATCCTTTGAAATGCTTGCATGTTCTAGTGCACCTCTGAAATGACACCAAAGGAATAGGAAACAGAAGAACAATGATTACCAAATAATCTCAAAGCTCGCATGTGATGAATGGGTGCCTCAATCCGCCGAATAGGCAGCGACGGAGTCAATGCCTGCAAGCTAGTGAGGAGCACCAGCAAACCACTGTGAGAAAAAGAAGGGAAAAACAAGCAGTGGAAGGAAACAAGTACATAATGTTCACCCTACCTAAGCAATACACCTAAGTTTACTAATCAAGACATTCACTTACCACAAGCCAGAACAAAAGGATGCCAGGTAAGAAATCGTACAACATCCAATTTACTATTACCAATTTCCTTCTTCTTTCTTGTGATGAAATTCACCCAATTCAAGAGATTGCGAACTAATCTCAACAATCCCATGACTCAAGTTACCAATCCATTTATACTTTTTTGTGAGAGGCGTGTTTTAAATAGTTGGCATCCATCTTTTTGAATTCAATATTACCATCTAACCTTCCGTGGTCAGACATGATATACAAGCTGAAAGTGAAATAGTTTTCCACTTGGATCGTCTAGTAGTCTTGATCAGATTTTACCTACAAGAGGAGTCATCAGTAAGATAGGAGTTGCCAACAATCATTAATACATACTCCCTCCTTAAAGAAATATAAGCCCTCCGTAAAGAAATATAAGAGAGAGTAATCACTGACTACGTACCTAGAAATTTGACTTCTGATATGTCTTTAAGGCACACATATATCTTCAACCGAAGCAAAACCACATACATATACAGATGTATCTTAGTAAGAACCATCCATCTCCAACTAGATCATCAACTGTATCCTGAGATAAATCATCAACTCTGGTCAGAACAAAAGGTCCCAATGTATAGCCTATCTAAATTGATATAAGATCAAACGAAATAAATCTGTGCAAAAATCAAACACTAATCATACTCCACTCAGAGATAATCACATAGCCGAACAAGCGCTCCTTCCAAGTAGCTTAATGGGTTTGATAGCCGAGTATCAGAATATGAGATTCATTGGCAGAGTATGAACCACAAAAAATATTTAGAACTGACAAAAGAAAGGGGATAATATTGCATAATTTTCACCTTTTAAGAGTGCCACCTCATTACAAACATGAACTTTACATGAATTAAAAAGGATTGGTTTCTTTGCTTTAGTTTATCCCCTGTAGAAATATAATGATACATCTACTAATAAATCTAATGGTTCCAATAATTGTTTTTTTCTGGTTGACAACATGGAAAGTTGTGTCTGAACTCTGAAGTCTGAACTACAACTATAAGGAAATTGATTAAAAGGTGAACAATCATCTACAAAAACATGCATCTATACAGTGCAGCAACTGAATGTGTTGTTGCATCTGCTCCAACCTCTTGCTCTCATGCTGAAGTTATCTGTATGTATATACAATAAAATCTATGAAATAGAGACAACAGAACCTTAATTCCTATAGTATGTAGACATTTGAAGCAAGCAAGTAGCTAACAAATAACTGAATATGAAGCTCCACAGGTCATCTGTTGATCCTGACCACTCGTGGCTTTCTGTTACCTATGGGCTTCTACAATAAGTAATTTTCTTCTAGTATACTACTACCTTACTTGGCTTAGCAAGTTATATTGGAGGAATCAAGAAGGTACATACATGAGATGAATTTTGAAGAAGGATGACCTCACCTGGCTGAAGGCGCACTGCAAGACGAGGGTTTCCTTGCCCCTGGTGGCCTCGGCGATCTCCGGCAGCTGCTCCGTGAAGCCGTCGCGAGCGTAGTGGTGCGACCCGGCGATCTACGCATCACAGATCCTCTCCTTTTCCCCACAGAAACCCCAAAGCACCCACTCCAGACTGAAGGATTGGATTCATAGAACACACACTGATTAGCAACGAACACACACATGGAATTGCAGCGGCAGAGGAGGGAGAAAGATAAGATACGTGCACGCCAGGAGATGAGGAGGAGAGAAGTGGAGGGGCCGGCGCTAGGAGATTTCGAAAGAGAACACCACTGGTTCTCCAGATCGCGCCCGGCCGCCGCGCCGACTTCGCTCTGATTTGCATCGTGACGGCCGCCGTGTCCGCTCCCGTGACGCGCCGATCTGCCGCCGGCCACTCTGCTCCTCTGCGGGCGTTGTTGCGGCGAAGGATGGGGATGGGAGGACCGAAGGAGGTGGTGGCGGCAACCCTAGCTGGAGCTGGAAGGAGAAAAGGAAAGAGGACGCTGGGTGCGGGCTGCGACGGCGAGGGCGCTGGCGTTCTGTTTCTTTCCTCCTTCGATACAGTAAAATCACGACGGTAAAAATTACCTAGGTGGATAGCGCGAGCGTACACCCATGATGCACACCTTATTGTTTTGGATGTGAAGTTCAGCCGAAATAAATCATTGATTTCTCATTCGATAGCATTGTTTGTATTACACGGCCTGCCCTGGAGCCAAGTTGAAGTTGAGATGCGCCCACGGCGGTAGCGGTAACGAGATGGACTCATTAGTAGAAAACAGGGTTTTCGTTCGGGTCAGATAAGCCCATTAGTCCCGGTTCAGTCACGAATCAGGACTAATGTGAGCATTGGTTCCGGTTCGTGCGGCTAAAGGCATTAGTCCCGATTCAAATGAGCCCTTTAGTCCCGATTTGAGACACGAACCGGGACTAAAGGGTGCGATGCCCTTTAGTCCCGGTTCGTATCTCAAACCGGGACTAAAGATTAGACCTTTAGTCCCGGTTTGAGACACGAACCGGGACTAAAGGTCCCATTTTCAAACTCTACCCCCCTCCCTCCTGTGAATCGCCTTTTCAGTTTTGTAAAAAGCAAAAGAAAATGATAAAAACTTCAAAAAATAAAATTTTGACAGTCTATGGCCTGTTTGTAAATTTTTAGAATCCTCAAATTCTAAAAGGAAAAAAAAAGTTATGCTCAAATTTCAGTTTTTTTTTGAAATTTTGGTTAAATCAGGTCAAACTTTGGTCAAACTACTTATTCAAGAAGTATTAGTTTTACTAAATAATTATTATAGTTTTTTTTTGAATTTTGGTTAAACTGTGGTCAAACTACTTATTTAAGAAATATTAGTGTTACTACATAATTATTCAAGAATATTAGTGTTACTAATAATTATTTTAATTTTTTGAATTTTGGTCAAATCTGGCCAAACTGTGGTCAAACTACTTATTTAAGAAATATTAGTGTCACTAAATAATTATTATTTTTAGAATAATAGTTTCAAACTCAAACAGTGAAACGTGTGACTTCATGCTCGAGCTAAACTCCTGAGGGTTAATAGGATTGACATCTTACTATTGTCAGGACAACAACAAGTGCAGACTTGAAAACGAGGGGGAATATAATCGGGAAGTTAAGCGTGCTCAGGCTGGAATAGTGAGAGGATGGGTGACCGGCCAGGAAGTTAGATGATTTGGAATGATGAGGGGTGATTAGAGATTAGAGGTTAAATAGAGAAGTGATGAGGGGTGATTAGATATTAAATTGGAAAATAATTCAGAAATTTGAAAATAAAAAAGTAAAAGCAATTCAAAAAAATTAAAAATAATACGGAAAAAATACTTTTACCAACCGGGACTAAAAGTGAAGCTCGAGACAGCGGCCACATGAACGGTCTTTAGTCCCGATTCGTGTAAGAACCAGGATGACGGTCTTTAGTCCCGATTTATATAAGAATCAGGACTAAAGGAGAAGGATTTAGTAACGACCCTTTAGTCCCGGTTCCAAAACTAGAACTAAAGGCCCTCTAGAATCAGGACAAATAACCCTTTTTCTACTAATGACTGAGGTGGCTGAGGAGTGGACGTGCCCACGGCGACGACGCACTTGCCCGCGGCCTGGTGCTGTCCGGTGGAGGCAGCACGTGCGCCGAGGAGAACGCACGGCAGCGAGCAGAACACATCGGCAGCTGCATCTACAATCCGGTATAGATCGCAAGTTAAGCACCATGCCCACTCGAAGGTGGCGTGCACTAGTGCACATCCTGCGCGGGACGCCTGACGATCGTGTTATCGATGGCACCACGTGGACGAATGACGATCGTGTTATCGATGGCACCACGTGAAACTTCGTCCAGGTCAACATAATTTTTATACATTCATCTATCTCTTGTGTACCCAGCCAGGATATCATGAGTATCCGGGAGCAGCACCTCCAAGACACGGAGGAGGGAGACGGGAACGTATCTGATGCACTGAGGCAATTGGTGCTACCGGTGCACCGGACTTTGTTGCACACTAAAAAATATTTAAAAAAAATCTAAAAAAGCAGTGCATCGACGGAACATCTATGTAAGTTGTTACAAAAATTTGAATCAAAATTTGAAATATTGCTTAAGATACAAAAATGACAAATTTACATGATTGTGTTGATTGGCCAAAACTGAAGCCCAACTTGTGTTATGTACTATTCGGTGTCCAATTTGTCATTTTTGTACCTGGAGCATTGTTTCGAATTTTGATTTAAATTTTTATGACGACTTACATTGAAGTTGTGTCAATGCACTAAATTTTTTATGATTTTTTTAAATATTTTTGAATGTGTAACGGGGGGTTGGTGCACCGGTAGCACCAATTGCCCCGGTGCACCAGATACATTCCCGAGGGAGACGAGCCCATGCAGCTGCGTTGAGGAGATCGTATCGACGGTGACAACTCACATAAGAGAAGATGGCAACACAGAGGGCGCCAGCCGAGAAGGAGATGCACCCACGGCGGCAACGCCGAGGAGACCCGGAAGGAGTGCCCACGGCGGCAGTAGCACGTTTGGCATCGCGGTGACACCGGCGCCCTCGCACACACCACTCCTGTGTGTCGGGCCGGACAAGCCCGCGACGGATACGTCGGGCGAAGAATATGCCATGCAATTGCATCGTATCATTATCTAAGCGAGCCACGATGTAGAGCGCGGCCGGTGGAGACACGCCGGCAGTATCTCCTTCCATGTACGTTTCCATGACAACGGCCGCGAGGCCGTTACCAAGTAGCTCGGCGCGAACTCCACCTCAGCAGCGATATCGAAGGGACGACCGGCGTGTGGCCCGACAACATCTAGACCACCACCACGATATCAGAGCTGCCAACGGGCGGCCCGGCGCCATTGACTCTTCCTTGAACCCCTGCACGTACACAACGGTGATAGACGCACGCCGGAGAATGACCCGACGATGCTTTCTTATATCTGCACCAATACTTGCATCCTGAAGTAGCCGGCGGTGCCTTCTCCTATCTACATCGACGCCATAGACGATGTTGGAGGCCAGCTGGCGGTACCATCTTCCATCTGCACAAACACACTACATCGACCACCATCCAAGAGCGGTGACACCAAGAGCGCCCCAGACAGAGCATCCACACACGTGTCCCAAGGTGGCCACGAATGGAGCGCCAACGACCAGGGTGTAAGTTGAGGTCGTCTACATCGGCGCTACTGGACACCTACATCTACATGATGATGTAGGGTAGGAACCCTATAGGCCGATCTTTCACGAAAGGAGCGGATCCCGCGATGAACACGAGGAACACGAGGAGGGAAACGAGGGGGAAAGCACAAGGGGAACACAAGAGAACACTCAAACTAACAAGTATGATCACACATGCGCTAGATCCATGAACACAAAGGAAGATACAAGATCCAAAGTCAACAACGGACGATACAAGAGGTTACCGGTCTTCTCCGTGAGGAGGTCTTGATGTTCTTCTCCGAGAGGAGGTCTTGAATCCAACGTGGATCTTCTCCGTAGAGGGGCCGCGGTCTCTCTCGTGGAGTAGATCCGATGTGGATGAGCAATGCTCTATCTCTAATATGAGCTAAACCAATGCTGGCCCTAACTAGGCGGAGGTGGAGGAGTATATATAGTCTAGGGCCACGAAGGGGTAAGTGGGGGATACATGGGCCTCGGCCCGATACTCTGCGCACAGACAGGCGTTGGTCGTCCGACGGGTACCGGACATCTGGTGGCTCGCGAGGGTCCGGTCGTCCGGTACTTATCGGACGTCCGGCGTTTTGGCTCGGGATAGCCCTTGTCGGATTTCCGGACGTTGTCTGTCGTCCGGTGGCTGATGGTCGTCGGACGTCCGGCCTTGGTCGGTCGTCCGGCCGCTGTAGCTTTCGTCGGCTGGTCCATCTAGCTGGTGGAGACTCTAGGCGTCGGACGTCCGGTGACTGTCGGACGTCCGGGAGCTGATGCTTCCTGGCAGCTCTTCCTCTTGTTCCGTGTGCTTGGTGTCGTCGCCGTCTTGTCCATGGTCTTCCTCTTTGTTCCTGGTCATGCATAACACATATATTTGAGGTAGTAGCCATGTCTCATATGTGGAAAGTGATGGTTCGAAGAGGAGCGAGTTCACCTTTGTGTCCAATGGTGTATAGTCAAGGTCTCATCTTATGTATCCTTGGGTCTTGGAGAGTAGTCGGAGTGTACATGGGGATGAACCTGGGATGCTCCGCATCATCTCCCCCCCCTTGGGAAAGATCCGACCTCGGATCGTGATCCTCATAACCATGGAAACGGTTGTCATGGACGGACTTGTAGTTGGACGGAGTTGAAGGCATGGCGCAATCCAAGTACTCCAAGGTGTCTCCGGTATGTGGTACATGCAAAATGAGCAAACACAAAGTACACTTGGAAATACAATGGTTAGCGCACACAAAGTGTCCATCAAGTAAACATGTGTCCGTGCGACAATATTGATCCTGACAAGGTGCATGAAGCTTATCCAAAAGATATGGAAATGTATGCACAACATTCATGGGAGCGAAAGCAAGAATATGATCAATGCAACCATGGTGCAAAATGATGTCATAGAGAGACGGTTTATCAATAGCATGAATATGGCAATGGATGCTCAATGTGATGTGATCATGCAATTGATGGTGGGCAATAAGATCATGATGTATGAATATGCCATCAAGGTATATCACAACAAATTTGCTAAGGAAATGCACAAGCTCATATATCATGGATGACATAGAAAGACAAGATGCAACAGGGCAGTCATAATATGAGTCAATCCATGCATAAGATGCAAATTTGTCATGTTTATGATATGTGCATTGAGCATGACATGTGAGACCACAAGCAACAAATATGGAGGTGTTGGTGTACCAATGCTCGATGTCGTGGCATGAGTGGAGGTTCGAAGGTGCATCCAAGAAGTCCGAGCGCTCCTCAATGCGAAGGTCCATATAGCCAATCTTCAATGTCGGTCCTCCATCCAATAGGTGCAACATGTAGACAAGAAGAGGGAAACAACAATGAAAGAATGACCCATCCAATGTGCGTATTTGAGGATGGCTCAAAGGGAAAGAGTTCACCTTTAGGAGTTTGTCGCAAATGTTGGTGTTGCACATCATGTATGCCTTTGCATGACCAAGTTGTCGCATAACGACACCGCCTTGTGAATCCTCCAAAATGAAAGAACATGACAAACACTCGAAAAAACAAATGAGGTTAGCAGAAGTGCAAAACCTATCATTCGTGTGGTAAAATACCCAACAAGTGTATGCATCATGCTCATCATAAGAAAGGACAACGGAGCATTTCATAGTATGGAGGCATATGATGCGAGAACAACCAAATACAATAGGCTCAATCAAACAAACATGCAACACGAGTAATATGTCCGAGTCTCCAAGAGATGCAACAATTGGAGGTAAGCAACAATGAACAAGATATATCATGTGAGAGGCATGAACATATATGTCATCAACCCAAGAAAGCGAGTAAGAATTGAACATGGGTGATGTAATAAAGCAAGCAATCATGGTGATCAAGTCAAGCAAGCTAGTTGTGCGAAGATGCAACATACTAGAAGGAATCATGGCAAGCATGTCATGGGTGCAAATAGTGTGCATGAATAATTCACATGACATAGCACAAGCATGAAAGGAGGATATGAGCAAAATAGCATCAATAGCATGAGGCACAGGATAAACATGGCAATAGCAACAAGGATCTCCATCGAGCATGCAAATACACATAGGAGTAGCATAATGGTGAATCATGGGTAGATGCAAGCAAGGGTCACAATTGCATGGCAAAGGGATAGAAGTAAGCATAGCATGCAAAGTTAACACGGTAAAATGAGCATGAAGCGACAAGCGGTATATAGCCCATAGCCGTGTGAGAGCCAAGTGAGAGAGATGCGCGTAGTTGTTGCACGAAGAGGGCGGTGGGAGGGATAGATCACGGGATCCCAAGTCATCTTTGCTCTCAAGAGCTCGTTTCATCAACTCTTGGGATTGAGAGATTGACGAGTATACGTGAGTACCTACACAAAAGAAAGACAAAGGGAAAATTGTGTGTGCGTGGTAGATGTACACATCATCCATCATGATGCGCACGTGCTTGTGTTGGTTAGCACAAAATATCCAATGCTCAAATAAATGAGATGCGTGATATAGAAACATGTCATCCATCATGATAGGTTTCTTGTTATGTATAGCATAATGGAGATTTGCTACCTCTTGAACACTTGCGTTGGTTTTCCCTTGAAGAGGAAAGGGTGGTGCAACAAAGTAGCGTAAGTATTTCCCTCAATTTTTGAGAACCAAGGTATCAATCCAGTAGGAGGCTACGCGCGAGTCCCTCGCACCTACACAAAACAAATAAATCCTCGCAACCAACGCGATAAGGGGTTGTCAATCCCTACATGGTCACTTACGAGAGTGAGATCTGATAGATATGCTAAGATAATATTGTTGGTATTTTTATGATAAAGATGCAAAGTAAAATAAAAGCAATGAAAACAACTAAGTATTGGTAGATTAAATATGATGAAGATGGACCCGGGGGCCATAGGTTCCACTAGTGGCTTCTCTCAAGAGCATAAGTATTTTACGGTGGGTGAACAAATTACTGTTGAGCAATTGACAGAATTGAGCATAGTTATGAGAATATCTAGGTATGATTATGTATATAGGCATCACGTCCGAGACAAGTAGACCGACTCCTGTCTGCATCTACTACTATTACTCCACACATCGACTGCTATCCAGCATGCATCTAGAGTATTAAGTTCAAGAGAACAGAGTAACACTTTAAGCAAGATGACATGATGTAGAGGGATAAACTCATGCAATATGATGAAAACCCCATCTTGTTATCCTCAATGGCAACAATACAATACGTGCCTTGCTGCCCCTACTGTCACTGGGAAAGGACACCACAAGATTGAACCCAGAGCTAAGCACTTCTCTCATTGCAAGAAAGATCAATCTAGTAGGCCAAACCAAACTGATAATTCAAAGAGACTTGCAAAGATAACCAATCATAGATAAAAGAATTCAGAGAAGATTCAAATATTGTTCATAGATAATCTTGATCATAAACCCACAATTCATCGGTCTCAACAAACACACCGCAAAAGAAGATTACATCGAATAGATCTCCACAAGAGAGGGGGAGAACTTTGTATTGAGACCCAAAAAGAGAGAAGAAGCCATCTAGCTAATAACTATGGACCCGTAGGTCTAAAGTAAACTACTCACACTTCATCGGAGAGGCTATGGTGTTGATGTAGAAGCCCTCCGTGATCGATGCCCCCTCCGGCGGAGCTCCGGAACAGGCCCCAAGATGAGATCTTGTGGATATAGAAAGTTACGGCGGTGGAATTAGGGTTTTGGCTCCGTATCTAATCGTTTGGGGGTACGTAGGTATATATAGGAGGAAGAAGTACGTCGGTGGAGCAACAGGGGGGCCATGAGGGTGGAGAGCGCGCCTGGGGGGTAGGCGCACCCCATACCCCGTGGCCTCCCTGTTGGTTGCTTGACGTAGGGTCCAAGTCTCCTGGATCTTGTTCGTTCCAAAAATCACGTTCCCGAAGGTTTCATTCCGTTTGGACTCCATTTGATATTCCTTTTCTTCGAAACCCTAAAATAGGCAAAAAAACAGCAATTCTGGGCTGGGCCTCCGGTTAATAGGTTAGTCCCAAAAATAATATAAAAATGGATAATAAAGCTCAATAATGTCCAAAACAGTAGATAATATAGCATGGAGCAATCAAAAATTATAGATACGTTGGAGACATATTAAGATTCAACTTGTGTAATGCATCACAAGAAATATGTAGAGCATTGTTATTCATGGAATGCATACGGTGCAAGCAATCATGGCAAACATGCAAAGTTTGGAATGCAACAAAATCTCCTAATATGCATGAGGAAACTATGGGGGTCTCCTCATGAGAATTAATGGGAACATCACATGGAGAATATTGACAACATCCAAAACAAAGCATATTTGGTTCTATGTGATCATGGCATGGCATAGTAGATGAATTGTGCAAATCATGTAAAGGAAGCATGGCAATATCATCACATGAAAAACAAAAGACAATGACCATCATCTCGTCAGCTATGCCATAAGTGAAATGGAATTTATTTTAATGGGGCATGCATAGCTACTATGTTGAGATTGAAATGATGCAATATGGTATATCTCACTCATAGCATATGACAAGGTTAATGGATTGTCAAACATGATGTGACCAATAGAGTTTTCACATGATATCCTATGTAGCATAACATCACAACTAGGCAACTCGACATGCTCGTCATCATATGCATCATAAATAGGTAAGTCATGACATGAAGAAGTGGAACTAGCATGAAGCATGGGAATAGGTGTGTCAACATCATGCAAGCAATCATTCATAAAATAGTCCATTAGTGGGACAAGAGAAGCACCATCACCTATGTTACCTTTGGAGCATCGCTCATGTGTTGTAGGTGAGGTGTCAAAGACCGAGTCGTGGTCATCTTCATCTTGATGGAACCATGTGGGGGGTGCATCATCGTCCACCATGGCCATCGTTGTCTCCATTGGAGGCATGGACTCGTCGAGCATAGGCGTGTCGTCATGTAGGAGACCTAGCACCAAAGAAGAAAACACATTCGGAGTAGAGGTTAAGTCGTTAGAAATCATAGTGGCCTTACATGCCGTGTTAACTACCTCACTCACTCCCTCTCGGATGCTCTCACTCATATGGTTGGTGGAGTCACTCAAATGGCTATCAACCTCACATAGGATGTGTGGCATGCTCTCATGTGTGGGGGTAGTGGTGGTCACACTCATCCTCTCATAGGAAATGCACTCAATGTCACAAATGGTGGAGTCACTCATATCACTCATGGTGGGTGTGATACGTCCATTTTGCATCATGCTTTTATATCGATATTTATTGCATTATGGGCTGTTATTTCACATTATGTCACAATACTTATGGCTATTCTCTCTTATTTAACAAGGTTTACATAAGGAGGGAGAATGCCGGCAGCTGGAATTCTGGGCTGGAAAAGGAGCAAATATTAGAGACCTATTCTGCACAACTCCAAAAGTCCTAAAACTCCATGGAACACCTTATAATAAATAATGAAAAATCCTCGCCAAAGATGAAGACCAGGGGGCCCACACCCTTCTCACGAGGGTGGGGGACGCCCCCCCTAGGGCGCGCCCCTGCCTCCTGGGCCCCCTGGTGGCTCTCCGATGACCATCTTCTCCTATATGAAGTCTTTCGTCGAGAAAAAAGAGGAGGCAACCTTTCGGGACGAAACTCCGCCGCCACGAGGCGGAACCTTGGCGGATCCAATCTAGAGCTCCGGCAGAGCTGTTTTGCCGGGGAAACTTCCCTCTCAGAGGGGAAAATCATCTCCATCGTCATCACCAGCGCTCCTCTCATCGGGAGAGGGAAATCTCCATCAACATCTTCATCATCACCATCTCATCTCAAAACCCTAGTTCATCTCTTGTATCCGATTCTTGTCTTCAAGTCCGGGATTGGTGCTAGTAGGTTGCTAGTAGTGTTAATTACTCCTTGTAGTTGATGCTAGTTGGTTTAATTGGTGGAAGATCATATGTTCAGATCCTTTATGCATATTAATACCCCTCTAATTATGAACATGTTTATGCTTTGTGAGTAGTTACGTTTGTTCCCGAGGACAAGCGAGAAGTCTTGTTATTAGTAGTCATGTGAATTTGGTATTCGTTCGATATTTTGATGAGATGTATGTTGTCTAGCCTCCAGTGGTGTTATGTGAACGTCGACTACATAACACTTCACCATTATTTGGGCCTAGAGGAAGGCATTGGGAAGTGATAAGCAGATGATGGGTTGCTAGAGTGACAGAAGCTTAAACCCTAGTTTATGTGTTGCTTCGTAAGGGGCTGATTTGGATCCATATGTTTCATGCTATGGTTAGGTTTACCTTAATAATTTTGTTGTAGTTGCGGATGCTTGCAATAGAGGTTAATCATAAGTGGGATCCTTGTTCAAGTAAGAACAGCACCCAAGCACCGGTCCACCCACATGTCAAATTATCAAAGTACCGAACACGAATCATATGAATGTGATGAAAACTAGCTTGACGATATTCCCATGTGTCCTCGGGAGCGCTTTTCCTTATATAAGAGTTTGTCCAGGCTTGTCCTTTGCTACAAAAAGGATTGGGCCACCTTGCTGCACTTTATTTACTTTTGTTACTTGTTGCTCGTTACAAATTATCTCATCACAAAACTATTTGTTACCACTTATTTCAGTACTTGTAGAGAATACCTTGCTGAAAACCGTTTATCATTTCCTTCTGCTCCTCGTTGGGTTCGACACTCTTACTTATCGAAAGGACTACGATAGATCCCCTATACTTGTGGGTCATCAAGACTCTTTTCTGGCGCCATTGTCGGGGAGTGAAGCGCCTTTGGTAGGTGGAATTTGGTAAGGAAAAATTTATATAGTGTGCTGAAATTTACTGTCACTTGTTACTATGGAAAGTAATCCTCTGAGGGGCTTGTTCGGGGTATCTTCACCCCGAGCAGTAGAGCAAAGAGTTGCTCCTCAACCTACTGAACCCATTGAAAATGAAATTCCTTATGAGTATCCTTCGAGTATAATAGAAAAACTGCTAGCTAATCCTTTTACAGGAGATGGAACAAAGCATCCTGATGAACACCTAATATATGTGGATGAAGTTTGTGGATTATTTAAGCTTGCAGGTATTTCCGATGATGTTGCTAAGAATAAGGTCTTCCCTTTATATTTAAAAGGAGACGCATTGACATGGTATAGGCTATGTGATGATATGGGATCATGGGACTATAGAAGATTGAAATTGGAATTTCATCAAAAGTATTACCCTATGCATCTTGTTCATCGTGATCGCAATTATATATATAATTTTTGGCCTCGCGAAGGAGAAAGCATCGCTCAAGCTTGGGGGAGGCTTAAATCAATGTTATATTCATGCCCCAATCATGAGCTTCCAAGACAAACAATTCTTCAAAAAATTTATGCTCGGCTTTCTGATAACAATCACACCATGCTTGATACTTCTTGTGCTGGCTCTTTTATGATGGAGACTATTGAATTTAAATGGGATTTATTGTATAGAATTAAATGCAACTCTGAAGATTGGGACCTCGACAATGGTAAGGAGTCAGGTATGACACCTAAGTTTGATTGTGTTAAATCTTTTATGGATACTGATATTTTCCGTAAGTTTAGCACTAAATATGGACTTGATTCTGAGATAGTAGCTTCTTTCTATGAATCTTTTGCTACTTATGTTGATCTCCCTAAGGAGAAGTGGTTTAAATATCATCCTCCCATAGAAGTTAAAGTAGCTGCACCTATTAAAGTTGAAGAAAAGACTGTCATTTATAATGATCCTATTGTTCCTACTTCTTATGTTGAGAAACCACCTTTCCCTGTTAGGATAAAGGATCATGCTAAAGCTTCAACCGTGGTTCGTAAAAGCAATATTAAAACATATACACCTCCTGAGCAAGTTAAAGTTGAACCTAATATTGCTATTGTAAAAGATCTCTTGTCTGGTAATATTGATGGGCATGTTATTCAGTTCTATGGTGAAACTGCTAGAATTGCTAAACCTTGTGCTAAAGATAAACATAGACCTATGGTAGGCATGCATGTTATTTCTGTTAAAATAGGAGATCATTGTTATCATGGCTTATGTGATATGGGTGCTAGTGCTAGTGTTATACCTTATGACTTGTATAAAGAAATCAAGCATGAAATTGCACTTGCTGAGTTAGAAGATATTGATGTCACAATTAAACTTGCTAATAGAGATACTATTTCAGCAATGGGAATTGTTAGAGATGTTGAAGTCTTGTGCGGGAAAACTAAATATCTTGCTGATTTTCTTGTTCTTAGTTCTCCACAAGATAGCTTTTGTCCCATTATATTTGGTAGACCCTTCTTGAATACAGTTAATGCTAGGATAGACTGCAAAAAGAATGTTGTTACTATTGGCTTGGATGATATGACTCATGAGTTTAATTTCTCTAAATTTAGTAAACAACACCGTGAAGAAGAATTGCCTAGTAAGGATGAAATTATTGGTCTTGCTTCTATTGCCATACCTCCTAATGATCCTTTAGAAAAATATTTGCTAGACCATGAGAATGATATGTTTATGAATGAAAGAAGAGAAATAGATGAAGTATTCTTTAAACAAGAATCTATGCTAAAACACAATTTTCCTGTTGAAATCCTAGGGTATCCTCCTCCACCTAAGGGTGATCCCGTGTTTGAGCTTAAACCATTGCCTGATAATCTTAAATATGCTTATCATGATGAAAAGAAGATATATCCTGTTATTATTAGTGCTAACCTTTCAGAGCATGAAGAAGAAAGATTATTGAAAACTCTGAAGAAGCACCGTGCTGCTATTGGATATACTCTTGATGATCTTAAGGGCATTAGTCCCACTCTATGTCAACATAAAATAAATTTGGAAGCAGATGCCAAACCAGTTCGTGATCCTCAACGACGTCTGAATCCTAAAATGAAAGAAGTGGTAAGAAAAGAAATACTAAAGCTTCTAGAGGCAGGTATAATTTATCCCGTTGCTGATAGTCAGTGGGTAATTCATGTTCATTGTGTCCCTAAGAAGGGAGGTATTACTGTTGTTCCTAATGATAAAGATGAATTGATTCCACAAAGAATTATTACCGGTTATAGGATGGTAATTGATTTCCGCAAATTAAATAAGGCTACTAAGAAAGATCATTACCCCTTACCTTTTATCGATCAAATGCTAGAAAGATTATGCAAACATACACATTACTGATTTCTAGATGGTTATTCTGTTTCCCTCAAATACCTGTGTCGGCTAAAGATCAATCAAAGGCTACTTTTACATGCCCTTTTGGTACTTTTGCTTATAGACGTATGCCTTTTGGTTTATGTAATGCACCTGGTACCTTTCAAAGATGCATGATGGCTATATTCTCTGACTTTTGTGAAAAGATTTGTGAGGTTTTCATGGACGACTTTTCCGTCTATGGACCTTCTTTTGATGATTGCTTGTGCAATCTTGATCTAGTTTTGTAGAGATGTGAAGAAACTAATCTTGTCTTGAATTGGGAAAAGTGCCACTTTATGGTTAATGAAGGTATTGTCTTGGGGCATAAAGTTTCTGAAAGAGGTATTGAAGTTGATAAAGCCAAGGTTGATGCTATTGAAAAGATGCCATGTCCCAAGGACATCAAAGGTATAAGAAGTTTCCTTGGTCATGCCGGATTTTATAGGAGGTTCATTAAGGACTTCTAAAAAATTTCTCGGCCTCTGACTAACTTATTACAAAAAGATATACCATTTGTCTTTGATGATGATTGTGTAGAAGCATTTGAAATACTTAAGAAAGCATTAGTCTCTGCACCTATTGTTCAGCCACCTGATTGGAATTTACCCTTTGAAATTATGTGTGATGCTAGTGATTATGTTGTAGGTGTTGTTCTAGGGCAAAGAGTTGATAAGAAATTAAATGTTATCCATTATGCTAGTAAAACTCTAGACAATGCTCAAAGAAATTATGCTACTATTGAAAAAGAACTTTTAGCAGTTGTATTTGCTTGTGATAAGTTCAGACCTTATATTGTTGATTCTAAAGTAACTATCCACACTGATCATGCTGCTATTAAATATCTTATGGAAAATAAAGATGCTAAACCTAGAATTATTAGATGGGTTCTCTTTCTACAAGAATTTGATTTGCATATTGTTGATAGAAAAGGAGTTGAGAACCCCGTTGCAGACAACTTATCTAGGTTAGAGTATGTTCTTGATGACCCACTACCTATTGATGATAGTTTTCCTGATGAACAATTAAATGTCATAAGTACTTCTCGTAGTACCCCTTGGTATGCTGATTATGCTAATTACATAGTTGCTAAATTTATACCACCTAGCTTCACATGCCAACAAAAGAAAAAGTTCTTCTATGATTTGAAACATTACTTTTGGGATGACCCACATCTTTATAAAGAAGGAGTAGATGGTGTTATTAGACGTTGTATACCTGAGCATGAACAGGAACAGATCCTACGCAAGTGCCACTCCGAAACTTATGGAGGATACCACGCGGGAGATAGAACTGCACATAAGGTATTGCAATCCGGTTTTTATTGGCCTACTCTCTTCAAGGATGCCCGTAAGTTTGCCCTATCTTGTGATGAATGTCAAAGAATTGGTAATATTAGTAGACGTCAAGAAATGCCTATGAATTATTCACTTGTTATTGAACCGTTTGATGTTTGGTGCTTTGATTATATGGGACCATTTCCTACCTCTAATGGATATACACATATTTTAGTTGCTGTTGAGTAAGTTACTAAGTGGGTAGAAGCTATTCCAACTAGTAGTGCTGATCATAACACTTCTATTAAAATGCTTAAAGAAGTTATTTTTCCGAGGTTTGGAGTCCCTAGATATTTAATGACTGATGGTGGTTCACATTTTATTCATGGTGCTTTCCATAAAATGCTTGCTAAATATGACGTCAATCATAGAATTGCATCTCCGTATCACCCACAGTCTAGTGGTCAAGTGGAATTGAGTAATAGAGAACTCAAATTAATTTTGCAAAAGACTGTCAATAGATATAGAAAGAATTGGTCCAAGAAACTCGATGATGCATTATGGGCCTATAGAACTGCATATAAAAATCCTATGGGTATGTCTCCGTATAAAATGGTATATGGAAAAGCATGTCACTTACCTCTCGAACTAGAACATAAGGCATATTGGGATATTAAAGAGCTCAACTATGATTTCAAACTTGCCGGTAAAAAGAGGTTATTTGATATTAGCTCACTTGATGAATGGAGAAACCAAGGTTATGAAAATGCCAAGTTGTTTAAAGAAAATGTTAAAAGATGGCATGACAAAAGGATACAAAAGCATGATTTTAATGTAGGTGATTATGTATTGCTATACAACTCTCGTTTAAGATTTTTTGCAGGGAAACTTCTCTCTAAATGGGAAGGCCCCTATGTTATCGAGGAGGTCTATCGTTCCGGTGCCATAAAAATCAACAACTTCGAAGGCACAAATCCAAAGGTGGTAAACGGTCAAAGAATCAAACATTATATCTCAAGTAATCCCATAAATGTTAAAACCAACATTATTGAAACCGTAACCCCGGAGGAATACATAAGGGACACTTTCCAGAATGTTTCAGACTCCGGAAAGGAATAGGTATGTGGTACGGTAAGTAAACCGACTCCAAAACAATTTTTAAGGCAATATTTCTCCATTTTGGCATATTTAGAAAAATAGAAAAATAAGTAGCAGTCCGGGAAGGACACGAGGGCCTCACGAGGGTGGAGGGCGCGCCCTACCCCCTGGGCGCGCCCCCCTACCTCGTGAGCTCCTCGTGTGCCCTCCGGACCCCGTTTTCTTGCACGATACATATTTTGGTCGGTAAAAATTCATTATATAATTTCCCGGCAGTTTTGACTCCCGTATCACGCAAAAATTTCCTATTTTGGTTTCGAGCTGTTTTTTTGACAGATCTAGATTATCATGACGTCCCCAAGTGCTTCCAAGGACAAGTTCTTCGAGAAGGTCATCAACCCTTACCTCGCAGAAGTTCACTAACAACTACAAGACGGATGCCAAGAACACCGAGGAGGCCATCTTCAAGCTACATGAGAAGATCGAGAACCTCCAAGCCCAAATCTATGGCCTGCAAAACCAAAACTGTGAGTATGAATATAGATTCAAAAGAATGAGTTTGGCTGCAGATTTGAGGATTCCGGAGACTTGATCATCTTTCTATGATGGTGAACCTATGCCTTGGAAGATGGATGACAAGCCCGCATCATCAACAACACCTCCACCATCTCCTCCAACAAAGAAGAATTGAGTATCTGGGTATGGGCACTCCACTTGGCAACTGCCTAGCTTGGGGGAGTGCCCCAGTATCGTATCACCCTCACCTTTATCTTTACCGTTTTCCTTAGTTCGATCCTATTAGTAGTATTTTGATCTAGTAGAATAAAGTTTATGGCATGACCTAGTTGTGAGTTTTGCTTTATTATCCTTCTATGTAATCGAGTCCGTGAGCTATATAATAAAGATTAGCGTTGAGTCAAGGGCTTGATTGTTTTGCCATGATCCTAAGTGAATAAAAGAAAAGAGAAAGAAATAAAAAGAAACAAAGAGATCATATGGATCTCATGGAGAGTAATGAGCTCACATAGAAAAAGTATGATGAATAAAAGTTGTTGAGAGTTGACAAGCATAGTTTTGGTCATCATTGCAATTAATGGGAAGTAATAAAGAAAGAGAGGTCTTCACATATAGATATACTATCTTGGACATCTTTTATGATTGTGAGCACTCATTAAAATATGACATGCTAAAGAGTTGACATTGGACAAGGAAGACAACATAATGGGTTATGTTTTCTTACATCTGAGATAAATTATATTGTCTTGGATCTTCCAACATGTTGAGCTTGCCTTTCCCCCTCATGCTAGCCAAATTCATTGCACCAAGTAGAGATACTACTTGTGCTTCCAAATACCCTTAAACCAGTTTTGCCATGAGAGTCCACCATATCTACCTATGGATTGAATAAGATCCTTCAAGTAAGTTGTCATCGGTGCAAAGCAATAAAAATTGCTCTCTAAATATGTATGATTGATTGGTGTGGGAGAAATAAGCTTTATACGATCTTGTGATGTGGAAGTAATAAAAGCGACGGACTGCATAATAAAGGTTCATATCACAAGGGGCAATATAAAGTGACATTCTTTCGCACTAAGGTTTTGTGCATCCAACCATAAAAGCGCATGGCAACCTCTACTTCCCTCTGCGAAGGGCCTATCTTTTATCATTATCTTCTACCTTATGCAAGAGTCATGGTGACTTTCACCCTTCCTTTTTACACTTTATCCTTTGGAAAGCACAGTATGTTGGAAAGATCCTGGTATATATGGCTAATTGGATGTGAGTTTTCATGAACTATTACTGTTGACATTACCCTTGAGGTAAAACGTTGGGAGGCAAGACTATAAGCCCCTCTCTTTCTCTGTGTCCGATTAAACTCCATACCCATAAGTATTGCGCGAGTGTCAGCAATTGTGAAAGATTATATGATAGTTGAGTATGTGGACTTGCTGAAAAGCTCTTATACATTGACTCTTTCCTATGTTATGATAAAATGCAATTTCTTCAATGACCGAGATTGTAGTTTGTTAGTTTTCAATGAAGTTTATGATTCATACCTGATATTGTGATTGAATTATTTCTCTAGCATTAGAGATCATATGACAAAAATTATATAAGTTGCTGTTATAAGAATGATCATGATGCCCTCATGTCCGTATTTTATATTTATCGACACCTTCATCTCTAAACATGTGGACATATTTTTCGATTTCGGCTTTTCGCTTGAGGACAAGCGAGGTCTAAGCTTGGGGGAGTTGATACGTCAATTTTGCATCTTGCTTTTATATCGATATTTATTGCATTATGGGCTGTTATTTCACATTATGTCACAATACTTATGGCTATTCTCTCTTATTTTACAAGGTTTACATAAGGAGGGAGAATGCCGGGAGCTGGAATTCTGGGCTGGAAAAGGAGAAAATATTAGAGACCTATTCTGCACAACTCCAAAAGTCCTGAAACTCCATGGGACACCTTATAATAAATAATGAAAAATCCTTGCCAAAGATGAAGATCAGGGGGCCCACACCCTTCTCACGAGGGTGGGGGTGCCCCCCCTAGGGTGCGCCCCCTGCCTCGTGGGCCCCCTGGTGGCTCTCCGATGACCATCTTCTCCTATATGAAGTCTTTCATTGAGAAAAAAAAGGGGAGGCAACCTTTCGGGATGAAACTCTGCCGCCACGAGGCGGAACCTTGGCGGATCCAATCTAGAGCTCCGGCAGAGCTGTTTTGCCGGGGAAACTTCCCTCCCGGAGGGGGAAATCATCGCCATCATCATCACCAACGCTCCTCTCATCGGGAGAGGGCAATCTCCATCAACATCTTCATCAGCACCATCTCATCTCAAAACCCTAGTTCATCTCTTGTATCTGATTCTTGTCTTCAAGTCTGGGATTGGTTCTAGTAGGTTGCTAGTAGTGTTAATTACTCCTTGTAGTTGATGCTAGTTGGTTTAATTGGTGGAAGATCATATGTTCAGATCCTTTATGCATATTAATACCCCTCTGATTATGAACATGTTTATGCTTTGTGAGTAGTTACGTTTGTTCCTGAGGACAAGGGAGAAGTCTTGTTATTAGTAGTCATGTGAATTTGGTATTCGTTCGATATTTTGATGAGATGTATGTTGTCTAGCCTCTAGTGGTGTTATGTGAACGTCGACTACATAACACTTCACCATTATTTGGGCCTAGAGGAAGGCATTGGTAAGTGATAAGTAGATGATGGGTTGCTAGAGTGACAGAAGCTTAAACCCTAGTTTATGCGTTGCTTGGTAAGGGGCTGATTTGGATCCATATGTTTCATGCTATGGTTAGTGAGGGAGTCCTGGATTAGGGGGTCTCCGGACAGCCGGACTATATCCTTTGGCCGGACTGTTGGACTATGAAGATACAAGATTGAAGACTTCGTCTCGTGTCCGGATAGGACTCTACTTGGCGTGGAAGGCAAGCTAGGCAATACAGATATGTATATCTCCTCCTTTGTAACCGACCTTGTGTAACCCTAGCCCCTCCGTTGTCTATATAAACCGGAGGGTTTTAGTCCGTAGGACAACATACAATCATACCATAGGCTAGCTTCTAGGGTTTAGCCTCTTCAATCTCATGGTAGATCAACTCTTGTAATACTCATATCATCAAGAATAAATCAAGCAGGACGTAGGGTTTTACCTCCATCAAGAGGGCCCGAACCTGGGTAAAACGTCGTGTTCCCTGCCTCCTATTACCATCCCCCTTAGACGCACAGTTCGGGACCCCCTACCCAAGATCCGCCGGTTTTGACACCAACATTGGTGCTTTCATTGAGAGTTCCTCTGTGTCATCGCCGTTAGGCTTGATGGCTCCTACTATCATCGATAGCGATGCAGTCCAGGGTGAGACTTTTCTCCCCGGACAGATCTTTGTGTTCGGCGGCTTCGCAGTGCGGGCCAACTCGCTTGGCCATCTGGAGCAGATCAAAAGTTACGCCCCTGGCCACCAGGTCGGGTTTGGAAGCTTAAACTACACGGCCGATATCCGCGGAGACTTGATCTTCGATGGATTTGAGCCCCTACCTTGTGTGCCACGTGGTCACGATGAGTACGATTTAGCTCTACCATCGGACCGCATTTAGGAGATCGCACCGGCAGCCGCTCCGAGCCTCAATTCGGAGCCAGTTGCGCCTGTTGGGGAACGTTGCAGAAAACAAAATTTTCCTACTCGTTTCACCAAGATCCATCTAGGAGTTCATCTAGCAACGAGTGATTAGATGCATCTACGTACCTTGTAGATCGCGAGCGGAAGCGTTCAAAGAACGGGGATGATGTAGTCGAACACGACGTGATTCAAATCACCGATGATCAAGCACCGAACGGACGGTGCCTCCGCGTTCAACACACGTACGGAACGGATGACGTCTCCTCCTTTCTTGATCTAGCAAGGGGGGAAGAGAGGTTGATGAAGATCCAGCAGCACGACGGCGTGGTGATGGATGCAGGGCGTCACAGTAGCAGGGCTTCGCCTATACTACGAGAGAGAGACGTAACGGGGAGAGAGGAAGCACCAAAGGCTGAGGTATGAAATCCCTCCTCTCCCCCACTATATATAGGAGGGCCAAGGGGGGGTGGTGCGCAGCCTAGGAGATCCAATCTCCTAGGTGCGGCGGCCAGGGGAGGGTTTCCCTCCCCCCAAGGCACCTCGGGGTGCCTTCCACCACTTGGACTCCTCCGTGGTGGAAACCCTAGGCGCATGGGCCTAGTAGGGCTGGTGCCCTTGGCCCATGTAGGCCAAGGCGCACCCCTACAGCCCATGTGGCCCCCCGGGACAGGTGGCCCCACCCGGTGGGCCCACGGGACCCCTCCGGTGGTCCCGGTACAATACCGATAACCCCGAAACTTGTCCCGATGCCCGAAACAACACTTCCTATATATAATTCTTTACCTCCGGACCATTCCGGAACTCCTCGTGACGTCCGGGATCTCATCCGGGACTCCGAACAACATTCGGGTTACTGCATACACATATCTTCATAACCCTAGCGTCACCGAACCTTAAGTGTGTAGACCCTACGGGTTCGGGAGACAAGCAGACATGACCGAGACGACTCTCCAGTCAATAACCAACAGCGGGATCTGGATACCCATGATGGCTCCCACATGCTCCACGATGATCTCATCGGATGAACCACGATGTCGAGGATTAATCAACCCCGTATACAATTCCCTTTGTCAATGGTATGTTACTTGCCCGAGACTCGATCGTCGGTATCCCAATACCTTGTTCAGTCTCGTTACCGGCAAGTCACTTTACTCGTACCGTAATGCATGATCCCGTGATCAACCACTTGGTCACCTTGAGCTCATAATGATGATGCATTACCGAGTGGGCCCAGTGATACCTCTCTGTTATCCAGAGTGACAAATCCCAGTCTCGATCCGTGTCAACCCAACAGACACTTTCGGAGATACCTGTAATGCACCTTTATAGTCACCCAGTTACGTTGTGACGTTTGATACACCCAAAGCACTCCTACGGTATCCGGGAGTTACACGATCTCATGGTCAAAGGAAAAGATACTTGACATTGGAAAAGCTCTAGCAAACGAACTACACAATCTTTGTACTATGCTTAGGATTGGGTCTTGTCCATCACATCATTCTCCTAATGATGTGATCCTGTTATCAATGACATCCAATGTCCATAGCCAGGAAATCATGACTATCTGTTGATCAACGAGCTAGTCAACTAGAGGCTTACTAGGGACATATTATGGTCTATGTATTCACACGTGTATTACGATTTCCGGATAATACAGTTATAGCATGAATAAAGACAATTATCATGAACAAAGAAATATAATAACAATGCTTTTATTATTGCCTCTAGGGCATATTTCCAACAGCGCCATCCATGGACGGGTGGATGGACCCCGTCACGGAGGCCGTATCCTCAGCGGCGATTGAGCCGAATATCGACCTTACCCTTCATGAGAGCCGTGTTGCCAAACAGCCGGATCCTTCTCCGGCCACAGACTCTGAACCGCCTGTGCCCGTTCCTGTCGAATCCGATTGGGTGCCGATCATGGAGTTTACCTCTGTGGATATTTTTTAGCACTCGCCCTTTGGCGACATACTGAACTCATTAAGGTCTCTCTCCTTGTCAGGAGGATCCTGGTCGAACCACATCCGGCAAGATAGGGATTCGGATGACGAAGAAATTCGCCGCCCACCCACCACCCACTTAGTAGCCACTCTCGATGACTTAACCGACATGCTCGACTTCGACTCCGAAGACATCGATGGTATGGACGACGATGCGGGAGTCGAAGAGGAACCACTGCCCACAGGGCACTGGACAGCCACCTCATCATACAATATATATATGGTGGACACACCCAAAGAAGGCAATGGCGACGAGACAATGGAGGATGACCCCTCCAAGAAGCAACCCAAGCGCCGGCGTCAGCGGCGCCGCTCTAAGTCCCACCAAGGAAAAAGTGGTGATACCAGCACCGGAGTAATAGCACTCCGGACAGTGCCGAAGACAACAACAATCCCCTCCAGCAAGATTTAGAGCAGGAGGATGGAGGAGCCAGCCCTCCTGAGAGAGCGGCAGATGGAGAGGCGGAGGATGGTAATTACATGCCTCCCTCCGAAGACGAGGCAAGCCTCGGCGATGACGAATTCGTCGTGCCAGAGGATCCCATCGAACAAGAGCGCTTCAAGCGCCGGCTTATAGCCACGGCAAATAGCCTTAAGAAAAAGCAGCAGCAGCTTCAAGCTGATCAAGATTTGCTAGCTGACAGATGGACTGAAGTCCTGGCGGCCGAGAAATATAAACACGAACGCCCCTCCAAGAGTTACCCAAAGTGCAGGTTGCTACCCCGACTAGAGGAGGAAGCACTGAAACCTACATCCCCGGCGTATGACGCGGCTGATCGACCACCTCGTGCCCGCGACAGAGAGACATTCCAGCCAAAAGCTCAGCCCGCACCCCGACGTCATTCAAATAAAAAGGCATGGGGAAATATGCCAGACCTGCGAGATGTATTGGAGGACAAAGCAAAACATGCAAGATCGATCTACGGATCACGAGGGCGCGCCACTATGCGAGACGATAATCGTCATGCCGGATACAATAAAAGTAAGTCCGTCCGGGCCGAACACAGCGGGCAAGACTCATTCGAGCTGCGTCGCGATATAGCCCAGTATAGAGGCACCGCACACCCCTTATGCTTCACAAACGAAGTAATGGATCATCAAATCCCAGAGGGTTTCAAACCCATAAATATAGAATCATACGACGGCACAACAGATCCTGCGGTATGGATCGAGGATTTCCTCCTGCACATCCACATGGCCTGCGGTGATGACCTACACGCCATCAAATACCTCCCACTCAAACTCAAAGGACCAGCTCGGCATTGGCTCAACAGCTTGTCAGCAGAGTCCATTGGCTGTTGGGAAGATCTGGAAGCCGCATTCCTTGACAACTTTCAGGGCACTTACGTGCGACCACCAGATGCCGATGACTTGAGCCACATAATTCAGTAGCCAGAGGAATCGGCCAGGAAATTCTGGACACGGTTCCTAACAAAGAAAAATCAAATCGTCGACTGTCCGGATGCAGAGGCCCTAGCAGCTTTCAAGCACAACATCCACGATGAGTGGCTAGCCCGGTACCTTGGTTAGGAAAAGCCGAAATCTTTGGCAGCCCGCACGACACTCATGACCCGCTTTTGTGCGGGAGAAGACAGCTGGCTGGTTCGCAGTAATAACATATCAAAGAACCATGGTACTTCGGATACCAAGGACGGCAATGGCAGGTCACGTCGCAACAAACATAAGCGCCGCATTAACAGCGGCAATACCGAGGATATGGCAGTCAATGCCGGATTCAAAGGCTTTATACCCGGTCAACGGAAAAAGCCATTCAAAAGAAGCACTCCAGGCCGTCCAGTTTGGACCGTATACTCGATCGCTCGTGTCAAATGCACGGCACCCTCGACAAGCCAGCCAACCACACCAACAGGGATTGTTGGGTGTTCAAGCAGGCCGGCAAGTTAAATGCCGAAAATAAAGATAAGGGGTCACATAGCGATGATGAGGAGGAGCCCCGGCAGCCGAACACCGAAGGACAGAAGAGGTTCCCACCTCAAGTGCGGACGGTGAACATGATATACGCAACCCACATCCCCAAGAGGGAACGGAAGCGTGCACTCAGGGACGTATATGCGTTGGAGCCAGTCGCCCCAAAATTCAACCCATGGTCTTCCTGTCCGATCACCTTCGACTGCAGGGACCACCCCACTAGTATCTGTCATGGCGGATTCACCGCATTGGTCCTAGACCCAATCATTGACGGATTTCACCTCACTCGAGTCCTTATGGATGGCGGCAGCAGCCTGAACCTGCTTTATCAGGACACAGTGCGTAAAATGGGTATCGACCCCTCAAGGATCAAACCCACAAAAACGACCTTCAAAGGCGTCATACCAGGTGTAGAGGCCAATTGCACAGGCTCAGTCACACTGGAAGTGGTCTTCGGATCCCCGGATAACTTCCGAAGCAAAGAGTTAATCTTCGACATAGTCCCGTTCCGCAGTGGCTACCATGCACTGCTCGGGCGAACTGCATTCTCAAGATTCAATGCGGTACCACATTATGCATATCTCAAGCTCAAAATGCCAGGACCTCGGGGGGTCATCACAGTCAATGGAAACACAGAGCGCTCTCTCCAAACGGAGGAGCACACTGCGTCCCTCGCAGCAGAAGCACAAAGCAGCCTCTTAAGGCAATCCACTAGTTCGGCGATTAAGGACCCGGACACCTTCAAGTGCGCCCGGAGTAATCGGCAACAGGACCGCCTGGCACGTTCCGAGCTCGCATAGCAATGCGGCCCCCACCCCGGTCCCAGCCAAACGGCGAAATCCGTGCCACGCGTACATAATTATGCATTAAAAATACCATGGGCACAGGCGGGAGGGGGGCACGACTGCGGCACGCCCCAAGTCGTGGCTTAAACCGCACTAGGGGCTTCCCGCTTTGTTATTTTTCTCTTTCAGGACTTTAATCTCTGGAAACCCTGTCCGGCAGCATGATTGCCGAACACATGATGCAGCAACCAAGGAGGCAGAAAGCTACGTCACACCATGGAACTCCCAGGTGGATTATGATAATGAGTGAAATATTTGCTTTAATACTATTCCTCAGCTTGCCCTTCGAAGGGACATGTCAAACAGTCCTACTTTTTGCTTATCGCACTACTTGTATCATTCTAACGCACCTTTTTGAATAAAGAATGCATAACATTAAGACTATTATTGCATTCTTCCTTTTTATATGTATGTTCATTCACGACATCTAGCACCTGTACACTCTGGTATGGCCAATACGCTAGGGGCTTAAGCATACCCCATAATACGGCATGAGAAGTCCGAACACTTTCGACAGTGCGGCACCCCGAACTTATAGCATTATATGCATCAGCTCCGAATCATGTCTTGGGTCAATAGTTGGGTTTGCTCGACTCCCATGTTTTGGTACCTTACGTTCCGTTATATCGGCTAAGGTAGCATTGGGAGAACTACTGCGATTGTGCCCCGGTTCTGCTGGGCTAAGCACCTCAGTAGAGAAAGCTAAAACTAACTGTCATGATAAGGCGAGAGACTGGTCGCTGTTCGAGAGGTTTCGAGTCCCTAAAGACTTATGCCGCTTAGAGCGAGGAGTCAGCCCTGTCAGGCTTAAGGCGTGTATGGCGCCCCGAATTCGTCCTACCGAATACTAGGGGCTTCGCCGAAATTTAAAATTATAGAATTCTATGGCTAAGTGAGAGTGATAATGCATTATGGTCTGATTGCCTTGTTCGTTGTGCTGAGCACCTCCCTCGAAGGACCCAACAATGGGAACAAGAGTGCTCAGGTTTATCCCAAACACCCCAGCACTCGTGGCGTGGGGGCAGAAGCCGACGACTACCATCTCTCAGATTTGATAAACAGCCGAACAGAAGGTAATATTTTAAATTCAGACAAGCGTTGCATAGCGCATATGAACAAGTTTTCATAATACAGGACCACACGAACAAGTTTACTCAAATATTACATCTTTCTTACACTCGTCCGCTACGAGACGGGCACCCTTCAGGACACCCTCATAGTACATCTCGGGGTGGCGATGCTCCTTGCCCTGCGGCGGCCCTTCCTTCACCACCTTCACGGCGTCCATCTTGGCCCATTGCACCTTCACACGGGCAAAAGCCCGGCATGCACCTTCGATGCAGACGGACAGCTTGATGACTTCCAGCCATGGGCAGGCATCCACAAGCCACCTCACCAGGCTGAAGTAGCTGTTGGATAGGGCGTCGCCAGGCCACATCCGGACTATAAAGCCCTTCATGGCCTGTTCGGCCGCCTTGTGCAGCTCGACCAGTTACTTCAGCTGGTCGCTCAGAGGCATCGGGTGTTCGGTCCCAGTATATTGAGACCAGAACAACTTCTCCGTTGAGCTTCCCTCCTCGGCCTGGTAAAATTGTGCGGCATCCGACACGCTGCGGGGCAAATCTGCGAATGCTCCTGGAGAGCTCCGGATTCGGGTAAGTAACAAGTAATTTACTTTCACATGCTTGCTTTGCATATAGAATGCCTTACCCGTCGCTATCTTCTTCATTGCATCAATCTCCTGGAGGGCCTTTTGGGCTTTGGCCTTGGCATTCTTTGCGCTCTCGAGGGCCGCGGAAAGCTCGGACTCTCGCGTCTTCAAGTCAAGCTCCAACGCTTCGTGCTTCGTCACGAGAGCGTGGAGCTATTGCTGCACCTCGCCCACCCGTGCCTCCTTCCTTTACCGCTTGGTGCGCTCCTTGGCCGCTTTGTTTTCGGCCTCGAATAGCGCTTGCTTCAGGGTCGCCACCTCGGTCGTGGCCCCTGGCAAATTTACGATGATCCTGTCATTTCACAATCGCATTCCTCTTTATATATCCATAGACTAGGTATTACTTACCTTTGTTCTCCTCGAGCTGCCTCTTGGCAAGGCCGAGCTCTTTTTTGGACCCTTCGAGGTCCTGCTTCAGTGCTACGACCTCCGCAGTCAGTGCGGCAGAGGCCAGCAGCGAAGCCTACATACGCATATAGACATATTTATATTAGACTCCTGCGATATTGTTTGATCCTTTGTTCGGCTTTTCTTTGTGAACACCGAATAGAGCATCAGGGGCTACTGTCTATGTGGTAATATTTTTCCTATATTTCAAATACTTACCTCAAAACCTGTTAGAAGGCTGGCACAGGATTCAGCCAGTCCGCTCTTGGCAGACTGAACCTTCTGGATCACCGCACTCATAATAGTGCGGTGCTCTTCGTCGATGGAAGCGCTGCGAAGCGCTCCCAGCAGACTGTCCGGTGCCTCTGGATGGACAGAGGTCACCGGCACAGGCGTCTTTCCCCTTTTGGAAGGAGGCCGCCTGCCTGAGTCCAGAACCACTGGAGGTTCCGGCGCGGTGTTCGGCTGAGGGCCGAACTCGGAGCCCTTGGGAGCCTTGCTCCCTCTGCTCCCGGAAACCGGAAGGTCGCCTTGAGGCGCCTCCGGGACTGTCTCCCCTCGACCCGGTGCCTCTTGAGACAATACCTCGGCATTGTCCGTAGGGCAAGGGGAGGTGGCGGTCGGAAGTGGATCGCTATCCATATCCGACGAGCCCAGGGAGCCGTCCGACGAAGATACGTCGATACGGGCTCGTGGCGGTCTGCATAATCATAATTCGGTGTTAGGAGAAGCAGTGGAACAAAGGTATGCTATGAGTTACTCTGGCATCCGAATACTTACGACTTTGCCAGGGGCTTGGCCCTGAGCAGCCACTCTTCTTCGCCTTCGGCGGCGGTGGTGGAGTAGTCCGGAAGGAGAGTCCTTCCCTTCTTGGACCCTTCGCCCCCCCCCCCCCGGTTGGGGCGGCCTTCCTTTTCTTGTCTCCCCCTACTGGAGGGGGAGCGTCTTAATCTTCCTCCTCGTCTTCGGGGGAGGAGTGCGTCGCGGAGTTATCGGACGATGAGTCCGATAACACCTGGCGTCGGGAACTCTTTCGGGTTCCCTTGGCCTTCTTGGTCTTCTCCGGCACCTTGTAAGGAGCCGGAGTCAGCATCTCCGTCAGGAGAGCGTCTGCAGTGTCTTTGGGCAGAGGGGCTGGACAGTTAATCTGCCCCGACGTCTCCACCCAGTCCTGTCAAAGGCATGGAGCTCAGACCTCGCACATGGTTAAGCTAGGGGAAATAAATATCCTACCAGATGTATAGAACTCACCGAATGCGCTAGGCGCTTCGTGTTTAGCCCGCGGTCCTCGGTGAGAGAGGGAGGGACCTCGGCGCCCTTGAACAGCACCCTCCAGACGTCCTTGTGCGTCATGTCGAAGAGCTCGCTCAGAGTCTGGTGCTGGGCCTGTTCGAACTCCCACAAGTTGAAATCCCGTTGTTGACACGGGAGGATCCGGCGGAAGAGCATGACCTGGACTATGTTGACAAGCTTGAGCTTCTTGCCTGCCATATTCCGGATACATTTCTGGAGTCCATCCAGCTCCACCGATGAACCCCAGAACAGGCCCTTCTCTTTCCAGGAGGTGAGTCGCGTGGGGATTCCGGATCGAAACTCGGGGCAGCCACCCAGTTGGTGTCACATGGCTCGGTGATGTAGAACCACGCCGATTGCCACCCCTTTATGGTCTCCACGAAGGAGCCTTCAAGCCATATAACATTGGGCATCTTGCCCACCATGGCTTCGCCGCATTCTGCTTGTTGGTCTCCCACCACCTTCGGCTTGATATTGAAGGTCTTTAACCACAGGCCGAAGTGGGGACGGATGCGGAGGAAAGCCTCACACACGATGATGAACGCCAAAATGTTGAGGATGAAGTTCGGGGCCAGATCATGAAAGTCCAGCCCGTAGTAGAACATGAGACCGCGGATGAATGGATGGAGGGGAAACCCCAGTCTGCGGAGGAAGTGGTGGAGGAAAACTACCCTCTCATGAGGTTCCGAGGTAGGGACGATCTGCCCCGCAGCGGGCAACCGATGCGTGATATTCGCAGCTAGGTATCTGGCCCCGCGTAGCTTTTTGATATGTCCCTCCATGACGGAGGACGCCATCCACTTGCCTCCCGCTCCGGACATGTTTGGAGAAGGTTGAGGAGAAGGATGTGGACTTGGGCGCTGGAGCTCGAGTGTGCAAGAATGGCTGAGTAAGGAGGTGTTGGGTTTCGTAGTAATTTCAAAAAATTTCCTACGCTCACGCAAGATCATGGTGATGCATAGCAACGAGAGGGGGAGAGTGTGATCTACGTACCCTTGTAGATCGACAACGGAAGCGTTTGGTTGATGTAGTCATACGTCTCCACGGCCCGACCGATCAAGCACCGAAACTACGGCACCTCCGAGTTCTAGCACACGTTCAGCTCGATGACGATCCCCGGACTCCGTCCCAGCAAAGTGTCGGGGAAGAGTTCCGTCAGCACGACGGCGTGGTGACGATCTTGATGTACTACTGTCGCAGGGCTTCGCCTAAGCACCGCTACAATATTATCGAGGACTATGGTGGAAGGGGGCACCGCACACGGCTAAGAATATGATCACGTGGATCAACTTGTGTCTCTAGGGGTGCCCCTGCCTCCGTATATAAAGGTTCAAGGGAGGGGGGCCGGCCGGCCAAGGTGTGGCGCGCCAGGAGGAGTCCTACTCCTTCTAGGAGTAGGACTCCCCCCTTTCCTAGTTGGAATAGGATTCGTGGAGGGGGGGAAGAGGAGAGAGAGGAGGAAGGGGGGCCGGCCCCCTCTCCTTGTCCAATTCGGACCAAGGGGGGAGGGGCGTGCGGCCCATCTCTGGCCACGTCTCCTCTCTTCCACTAAGGCCCACTAAGGCCCGTATACCTCCCGGGGGGTTCCGGTAACCTCCTAGTACTCCGGTAAAATCCCGATTTCACCCGGAACACTTCCGATATCCAAACATAGGCTTCCAATATATCAATCTTTATGTCTCGACCATTTCGAGACTCCTCGTCATGTCCGTGATCACATCCGGGACTCCGAACAACCTTCGGTATATCAAAATGCATAAACTCATAATATAACTGTCATCGTAACCTTAAGCGTGTGGACCCTACGGGTTCGAGAACAATGTAGACATGACCGAGACACGTCTCCGGTCAATAAACAATAGCGGAACCTGGATGCTCATATTGGCTCCTACATATTCTACGAAGATCTTTTATCGGTCAGACCGCATAACAACATACGTTGTTCCCTTTGTCATCGGTATGTTACTTGCCCGAGATTCGATCGTCGGTATCCTATACCTAGTTCAATCTCGTTACCGGCAAGTCTCTTTACTTGTTCTGTAATACATCATCCCGCAACTAACTCATTAGTTGCAATGCTTGCAAGGCTTAAGTGATGTGCATTACCGAGAGGGCCCAGAGATACCTCTCCGACAATCGGAGTGACAAATCCTAATCTCGAAATATGCCAACCCAACATGTACCTTTGGAGACACCTGTAGAGCTCCTTTATAATCACCCAGTTACGTTGTGACGTTTGGTAGCACACAAAGTGTTCCTCTGGCAAATGGGAGTTGCATAATCTCATAGTCATAGGAACATGTATAAGTCATGAAGAAAGCAATAGCAACATACTAAACGATCGGGTGCTAAGCTAATGGAATGGGTCATGTCAATCAGATCATTCAACTAATGATGTGATCCTGTTAATCAAATGACAACTCTTTGTCCATGGTTAGGAAACATAACCATCTTTGATTAACAAGCTAGTCTAGTAGAGGCATACTAGTGACACTCTGTTTGTCTATGTATTCACACATGTATTATGTTTCCGGTTAATACAATTCTAGCATGAATAATAAACTTTCATCATGATATAAGGAAATAAATAATAACTTTATTATTGCCTCTAGGGCATATTTCCTTCAGTCTCCCACTTGCACTAGAGTCAATAATCTAGATTACACAGTAATGATTCTAACACCCATGGAGCCTTGGTGCTGATCATGTTTTGCTCGTGGAAGAGGCTTAGTCAACGGGTCTGCAACATTCAGATCCGTATGTATCTTGCAAATCTCTATGTCTCCCACCTGGACTAGATCCCGGATGGAATTGAAGCGTCTCTTGATGTGCTTGGTTCTCTTGTGAAATCTGGATTCCTTCGCCAAGGCAATTGCACCAGTATTGTCACAAAAGATTTTCATTGGACCCGATGCACTAGGTACAACACCTAGATCAGATATGAACTCCTTCATCCAGACTCCTTCATTTGCTGCTTCCGAAGCAGCTATGTATTTCGCTTCACACGTAGATCCCGCCACGACGCTTTGTTTAGAACTGCACCAACTGACAGCTCCACCGTTTAATGTAAACACGTATCCGGTTTGCGATTTAGAATCGTCCGGATCAGTGTCAAAGCTTGCATCAACGTAACCGTTTACAATGAGCTCTTTGTCACCTCCATATACGAGAAACATATCCTTAGTCCTTTTCAGGTACTTCAGGATGTTCTAGACCGTTGTCCAGTGATCCACTCCTGGATTACTTTGGTACCTCCCTGCTAGACTTATAGCAAGGCACACATCAGGTCTGGTACATAGCATTGCATACATGATAGAGCCTATGGCCGAAGCATAGGGAACATCTTTCATCTTCTCTCTATCTTCTGCAGTGGTCGGGCATTGAGTCCGACTCAACTTCACACCTTGTAACACAGGCAAGAACCCTTTCTTTGCTTGATCCATTTTGAACTTCTTCAAAATCTTGTCAAGGTATGTGCTTTGTGAAAGTCCAATTAAACGTCTTGATCTATCTCTATAGATCTTTATGCCTAATATGTAAGCAGCTTCACCGAGGTCTTTCATTGAAAAACTTTTATTCAAGTATCCCTTTATGCTATCCAGAAATTCTATATCATTTCCGATCAGTAACATGTCATCCACATATAATATCAGAAATGCTACAGAGCTCCCACTCACTTTCTTGCAAATACAGGCTTCTCCAAAAGTCTGTATAAAACCAAATGCTTTGATCACACTATCAAAGCGTTTATTCCAACTCCGAGAGGCTTGCACCAGTCCATAAATGGATCGCTGGAGCTTGCACACTTTGTTAGCTCCCTTTGGATCGACAAAACCCTCCGGTTGCATCATATACAATTCTTCTTCCAGAAATCCATTCAGGAATGCAGTTTTGACATCCATCTGCCAAATTTCATAATCATAAAATGCGGCAATTGCTAAAATGATTCGGACAGACTTAAGCATCGCTACGGGTGAGAAGGTCTCATCGTAGTCAATCCCTTGAACTTGCCGAAACCCTTTTGTGACAAGTCGAGCTTTGTAGACAGTAATATTACCGTCGGCGTCAGTCTTCTTCTTGAAGATCCATTTATTCTCAATTGCTTGCCGATCATTGGGCAAGTCAACCAAAGTCCACACTTTGTTCTCATACATGGATCCCATCTCAGATTTCATGGCTTCAAGCCATTTCGCGGAATCTGGGCTCACCATCGCTTCTTCATAGTTCGTAGGTTCATCATGATCTAGTAGCATGACTTCCAGAACAGGATTACCGTACCACTCTGGTGTGGATCTTACTCTGGTTGATCTACGAGGTTCAGCAGTATCTTGTTCTGAAGTTTCATGATCATTATCATTAGCTTCCTCACTAATTGGTGTAGGTGTCACAGGAACAGTTTTCTGTGATGCACTACTTTCCAATAAGGGAGCAAGTACAGTTACCTCGTCAAGTTCTACTTTCCTCCCACTCACTTCTTTCGAGAGAAACTCCTTCTCTAGAAAGTTTCCGAATTTAGCAACAAAAGTCTTGCCTTCGGATCTGTGATAGAAGGTGTATCCAATAGTCTCCTTTGGATATCCTATGAAGACACATTTCTCCGATTTGGGTTCGAGCTTATCAGGTTGAAGCTTTTTCACATAAGCATCGCAGCCCCAAACTTTCAGAAACGACAACTTTGGTTTCTTGCCAAACCATAGTTCATAAGGCGTCGTCTCAACGGATTTTGATGGTGCCCTATTTAACGTGAATGCGGCCGTCTCCAAAGCATAACCCCAAAACGATAGCGGTAAATCAGTAAGAGACATCATAGATCGCACCATATCTAGTAAAGTACGATTACGACGTTCGGACACACCATTACGCTGTGGTGTTCCGGGTGGCGTGAGTTGCGAAACTATTCCGCATTGTTTCAAATGTACACCAAACTCGTAACTCAAATATTCTCCTCCACGATCAGATCGTAGAAACTTTATTTTCTTGTTACGATGATTTTCAACTTCACTCTGAAATTCTTTGAACTTTTCAAATGTCTCAGACTTATGTTTCATTAAGTAGATATACCCATATCTGCTTAAGTCATCTGTGAAGGTGAGAAAATAATGATATCCGCCACGAGCCTCAATATTCATCGGACCACATACATCTGTATGTATGATTTCCAATAAATCTGTTGCTCTCTCCATAGTACTGGAGAACGGTGTTTTAGTCATCTTGCCCATGAGGCACGGTTCGCAAGTACCAAGTGATTCATAATCAAGTGGTTCCAAAAGTCCATCAGTATGGAGTTTCTTCATGCGCTTTACACCGATATGACCTAAACGGCAATGCCACAAATAAGTTGCACTATCATTATCAACTCTGCATCTTTTGGTTTCAACATTATGAATATGTGTGTTACTACTATCGAGATTTAATAAGAATAGACCACTCTTCAAGGGTGCATGACCATAAAAGATATTACTCATATAAATAGAACAACCATTATTCTCTGATTTAAATGAATAACCGTCTCGCATCAAACAAGATCCAGATATAATGTTCATGCTTAACGCTGGCACCAAATAACAATTATTTAGGTCTAATATTAATCCCGAAGGTAGATGTAGAGGTAGCGTGCCGACTGCGATCACATCGACTTTGGAACCGTTTCCCACGCGCATCGTCACCTCGTCCTTAGCCAATCTTCGCTTAATCTGTAGTCCCTGTTTCGAGTTGCAAATATTAGCAATAGAACCAGTATCAAATACCCAGGTACTACTGCGAGCATTAGTAAGGTACACATCAATAACATGTATATCACATATACCTTTGTTCACCTTGCCATCCTTCTTATCCGCCAAATACTTGGGGCAGTTCCGCTTCCAGTGACCAGTCTGCTTGCAGTAGAAGCACTCAGTTTCAGGCTTAGGTCCAGACTTGGGTTTCTTCTCTTGAGCAGCAACTTGCTTGCTGTTCTTCTTGAAGTTCCCCTTCTTCTTCCCTTTGCCCTTTTTCTTGAAACTAGTGGTCTTGTTGACCATCAACACTTGATGCTCCTTTTTGATTTCTACCTCCGCAGCTTTCAGCATTGCGAAGAGCTCGGGAATAGTCTTATTCATCCCTTGCATATTATAGTTCATCACGAAGCTCTTGTAGCTTGGTGGCAGTGATTGGAGAATTCTGTCAATGACGCAATCATCTGGAAGATTAACTCCCATTTGAATCAAGTGATTATTATAACCAGACATTTTGAGTATATGCTCACTGACAGAACTGTTCTCCTCCATCTTGCAGCTATAGAACTTATTGGAGACTTCATATCTCTCAATCCGGGCATTTGCTTGAAATATTAACTTCAACTCCTGGAACATCTCATATGCTCCATGACGTTCAAAACGTCGTTGAAGTCCCGGTTCTAAGCCGTAAAGCATGGCACACTGAACTATCGAGTAGTCATCAGCTTTGCTCTGCCAGATGTTCACAACATCTGGTGTTGCTCCAGCAGCAGGCCTGGCACCCAGCGGTGCTTCCAGGACGTAATTCTTCCGTGCAGCAATGAGGATAATCCTCAAGTTACGGACCCAGTCCGTGTAATTGCCACCATCATCTTTCAACTTTGCTTTCTCAAGGAACGCATTAAAATTCAACGGAACAACAGCACGGGCCATTTATCTACAATCATACATAAACAAGCAAGATACTATTAGGTACTAAGTTCATGATAAATTTAGGTTCAATTAATCATATTACTTAAAGAACTCCCACTTAGATAGATATCCCTCTAATCCTCTAAGTGATTACGTGATCCAAATCAACTAAACCATGTCCGATCATCACGTGAGATGGAGTAGTTTCATTGGTGAACATCACTATGTTGATCATATCTACTATATGATTCACGCTCGACCTTTCGGTCTCCGTGTTCCGAGGCCATATCTGTATATGCTTGGCTCGTCAAGTATAACCTGACTATTCCGCGTGTGCAACTGTTTTGCACCCGTTGTATTTGAACGTAGAGCCTATCACACCCGATCATCACGTGGTGTCTCAGCACGAAGAACTTTCACAATGGTGCATACTCAGGGAGAACACTTCTTGATAATTTAGTGAGAGATCATCTTATAATGCTACCGTCAATCAAAGCAAGATAAGATGCATAAAAGATAAACATCACATGCAATCAATATAAGTGATATGATATGGCCATCATCATCTTGTGCTTGTGATCTCCATCTCCGAAGCACCGTCATGATCACCATCGTCACCGGTGCGACACCTAGATCTCCATCGTATCATCGTTGTCGTCTCGCCAATCTTATGCTTCCACGACTATCGCTACCGCTTAGTGATAAAGTAAAGCATTACAGCGCGATTGCATTGCATACAATAAAGCGACAACCATATGGCTCCTGCCAGTTGCCGATAACTCGGTTACAAAACATGATCATCTCATACAATAAAATTTAGCATCATGTCTTGACCATATCACATCACAACATGCCCTGCAAAAACAAGTTAGACGTCCTCTACTTTGTTGTTGCATGTTTTACGTGGCTGCTACGGGCTTAAGCAAGAACCAATCTTACCTACGCATCAAAAACCACAATGATAGTTTGTCAAGTTGGTGATGTTTTAACCTTCGCAAGGACCGGGCGTAGCCATACTCAGTTCAACTAAAGTTGGAGAAACTGTCACCCGCAAGCCACCTATGTGCAAAGCACGTCGGGAGAACCGGTCTCACGTAAGCGTACGCGTAATGTCGGTCTGGGCCGCTTCATCCAACAATACCGCCGAACCAAAGTATGACATGCTGGTAAGCAGTATGACTTATATCGCCCACAACTCACTTGTGTTCTACTCGTGCATATAACATCAACATATAAAACCTAGGCTCGGATGCCACTGATGGGTTTTGTAGTAATTTCAAATTTTTTCCTATGCTCACGCAAGATCATGGTGATGCATAGCAACGAGAGGGGAGAGTATGATCTACGTACCCTTGTAGATTGACAACGGAAGCGTTTGGTTGATGTAGTCGTACGTCTTCACGGCCCGACCAATCGAGCACCGAAACTACGGCACCTCCGAGTTCTAGCACACGTTCAGCTCGATGACGATCCCCGGACTCCGATCCAGCAAAGTGTCGGGGAAGAGTTCTGTCAGCATGATGGCGTGGTGACGATCTTGATGTACTACTGTCGCAGGGCTTCGCCTAAGCACCGCTGCAATATTATCGAGGACTATGGTGGAAGGGGGCACCGCACACGGCTAAGAATATGATCACGTGGATCAACTTGTGTTTCTCTGGGGTGCCCCTGCCTCCGTATATAAAGGCTCAAGGGGGGGTGCGGCCGGCCTAGGAGAGGCGCGCCAGGAGGAGTCCTACTCCCTCTGGGAGTAGGATTCCCCCCCCCCCAATCCTAGTTGGAATAGGATTCGCGGAGGGGGGAAAAGAGAGAGGGGGGCCGGCCCCCTCTCCTTGTCCTATTCGGAACCAAGGGAGGGGAGGGGCGCGCGGCCCATCTAGGGCTGCCCTTCTCTTTTCCACTAAGGCCCACTTAGGCCCATATAGCTCCCGGGGGGTTCCGGTAACCTCCCGGTACTCCGGTAAAATCCCGATTTCACCCGGAACACTTCCGATATCCAAACATAGGCTTCCAATATATCAATCTTTATGTCTCGACCATTTCGAGACTCCTCGTCATGTCCGTGATCACATCCGAGACTCCGAACAACCTTCGGTACATCAAAATGTATAAACTCATAATATAACTGTCATCGTAACCTTAAGCGTGCGGACCCTACGGGTTCAAGAACAATGTAGACATGACCGAGACACGTCTTCGGTCAATAACCAATAGCGGAACCTGGATGCTCATATTGGCTCATACATATTCTACGAAGATCTTTTATCGGTCAGACCGCATAACAACATACGTTGTTCCCTTTGTCATCGGTATGTTACTTGCCCGAGATTCGATCGTCGGTATCCCATACCTAGTTCAATCTCGTTACCGGCAAGTCTCTTTACTCGTTCTGTAATACATCATCCCGCAACTAACTCATTAGTTGCAATGCTTGCAAGGCTTAAGTGATGTGCATTACCGAGAGGGCCCAGAGATACCTCTCCGACAATCGGAGTGACAAATCCTAATCTCGAAATACGCCAACCCAACATGTACCTTTGGAGACACCTGTAGAGCTCCTTTATAATCACCCAGTTACGTTGTGACGTTTGGTAGCACACAAAGTGTTCCTCTGGCAAACGGGAGTTGCATAATCTCATAGTCATAGGAACATGTATAAGTCATGAAGAAAGCAATAGCAACATACTAAATGATCGGGTGCTAAGCTAATGGAATGGGTCATGTCAATCAGATCATTCAACTAATGATGTGATCCTGTTAATAAAATGACAACTCTTTGTCCATGGTTAGGAAACATAACCATCTTTGATTAACAAGCTAGTCTAGTAGAGGCATACTAGTGACACTCTATTTGTCTATGTATTCACACATGTATTATGTTTCCGGTTAATACAATTCTAGCATGAATAATAAACTTTCATCATGATATAAGGAAATAAATAATAACTTTATTATTGCCTCTAGGGCATATTTCCTTCATACCGCTACCTCTACGTCGTCGTGGACAAGTTCACCAAGTGGGCTGAAGTAGAGGCCGTCCGCACCATCCCCGCGGGTTCCACGGTCAAGTTCATCAGGAGCATCGTGAGCCGGTTCGGGGTGCCGAACCGCATCATCACAGACAATGGTTCGCAATTCACCAGTAACCTCTTCAAAACATACTGTGCTAACCTTGGAACGCAGATATGCTACGCTTCGGTGGCGCACCCCCAAAGCAACGGCCAGGCCGAGCGAGTCAACGCAGAGGTCCTGAGGGGCCTCAAGACCAGGACGTTCAAGAAGAAGCTAGAGGCCTGCGGCAGAGGTTGGTACGATGAGCTTCAGTCCGTGCTGTGGTCCATCCGCACAACCGCGACCAAGCCGACTGGAGAGACCCCGTTCTTCCTGGTCTACGGAGCCGAAGCGGTCCTCCCTCATGAGGTCAGACGTTGCTCCGCACGGGTTCTGGCGTTCGACGAGGCGCAGCAGGACGCCATGCGGGGGATGGACCTCATGCTGGGGGAGGAACGTCGCCGAGAAGCCGCGCTGCGAGCGGCGAGGTACCAACAAGCACTGCGACGATATCACTGCCGCAACAACCGCCCCAGAACTCTCGAGGTAGGAGACCTCGTGCTCAGGCGGGTTCTCTCCAAGGAGGGACTGCACAAGCTCTCTCCCATGTGGGAGGGCCCGTTCAAGGTTGTTCATGTTTCCAGGCCTGGCTCCGCGCGCTTGGAGACTCAGGAGGGGGTGCCGGTCTAGAACGCATGGAACATCCAACACCTCCGGAGGTTCTACCCCTAAAAAGGCCCAGAGCCTGTGAAGAAGGCGAATGCCTATGAAGCTGTCACGTTTTGGAAAAGTCCCAGAGCCTGTGAAGAAGGCGAATGCCTATGAAGATTATCCTTTTTGGAAAAGGCCCAGAGCCTGTGAAGAAGGCGAATGCCTGTGAAGCTGTCGCGTTTTGGAAAAGGCCCAGAGCCTGTGGAGAAGGCGAATGTGTGTGAAGATTATCCTTTTTGGAAAAGGCCCAGAGCCTGTGAAGAGGGCGAATGCCCGTGAAGCTTGCTTCCCCCAAGAAAGGCCCGGAGCATGTGAAGAAGGCCAACGCCTGTGAAGCTCGCCGCCCGTGACACTCTCACATAATAATGAGTTGGGGATGTACACGCCCCGGAGTCTCAGGAGCGCCGGCCTCAAGCCCTGGGGCTCCCTCCCACGCCCAGTGGTAGCACTTAGCTCCGCGCTGGTGAGAAGACGTCGAAGACTAGATTAGGTGCAGGACGCGGCTTTTTCATTTGCTTTCCGCAGTTGGTTTGTTCATTCTCATTCGGAGTTTTGTTGAAGCTGTTGCCGTCTTTGACTTGTGGTTCTTCGACTTTTCACTCTCCTGCCTCGATTTCTCTTATGCAAGGCCTCGCGAGGGGGGCAGCCGAGCGCCCTCGTGAGTGTTTCTGTCCTAGTCGTTCAAAGGTTTCGCGACCTGGGTCCATTACAGGAGCACCCCTCCAGTCCGTGCCCCATGGGAACCGCGACACGAGCACAGGGCCTGGGTCGGTCGCCCCCCCCCCCCACGGCTGGGGCCGGGAACTATCCACACGCGGGCACATAGCCGAAAGGCATGATAACGGAAGCAAAGCGATGATTAACAGCAATAACTCAAACACGCCCCCGCGGGGCTCCACGCTACTGTCTTTTTACGCAGGAAAAAGGAAAAGAAAGAGCAAATCAGGCGCAGCTCGCCTCACACCGGCCTGCAAGGAGGACTCGGGCTGCCTCCGGGCCTCAGGCAGAATCCCTCTCGCGCTTCACCGAGGCGCGACGGCGGGCAGACGCGCTACCACCTTCCAAGCAGGTACGACGACGTGGAGGCTGACCACGGCCACCGCTAGAAGAGTCGCCGCCTGAAGAAGAACCAGTGAAGCTTGGGGAACCCTGAGCGCCGCCAATCACGGGAGCGCTGTCCTCTCCATCATCGCCGGGGCTGGGTCCCCGGCCGCGGTCGTCGTCCTTAGGGCAGCACCCTGCACGGCGACCATCTTCCCCAAACACCCTCACGTAGAGGGTGGCATCACCGTCAAACTTGAAGTGCAGGGTGCACCGACGGCTTAGGCCACGCGCGCGAGCGAACGTCTGCCAACCGCGGGTCAAGGCCAGGCTCCCGGCCGCGGAGACCTCCAATGAAGCCCATGAGGCCCGGCTGCAGCAGCCGTCTGCCTGAAGCCAGAGGCCGCCCGGGGCGCCGGCCGGGAGCTCGCCGAGGAGGAAGCGAGGAAGTTGAAGCCGGGTGCTAGTCGGCTCCGCCGACCACACGACGAATTCCGGCAGCACCCCTGCAGCGCGAAAGCGCGGCCTAGGGGAACGCACGACCGAAGTGCGCCCCCCGGCCGCAGCAGTCCGCCCGTCACCGAGCTGGAAATCATCTCCACAGCCGCGGGGAGCTGCCGTGGTGGCCACAGGATGTTTGCGAGGGCGACCTCGGCCGCGCTTGGGCGGGGGAGAGGCAGGCTCAACCTGGCGAGCCTTCCCCTTCTCTGCGGCCGAGAACCTCCTCGACGGAGCCATGAAGAAGGAGAAGCAAGGGGGGATGAACTGGAAGGGCGCGAGCCGCTCCGTACTTATAGCCGGCGAGGGCCAACCGTTGGCCTCCACGATCGCAGGTAATCATGATCCGCTTTGCATGCAGGGACTTGTCCAGTCCGTGCAGTTGCCGAGGCGCCATGGGGAAGTGGAGACGCACGTCCAACCAACCGCCACGCGGCGCCCAAGGCCGCAGGCTGTTAGGGCCCACGGCGCTTCGACCTTGTCCTTTTGCCTCCCTGCACGGCCAACTCCGGGCGCGCCTTGGTCCCGGGGGCTACTGTCGGCGTTCTGGGAACGGGGGTCCCCAGACTTGCCTGCCTGCGGCCTGCGGCGTGGCTCAAAAGGGGGTCCAGCGCGGCCCATCTTCATCAACACAGACCCAAGACCCTCGTGAGGGGCCAAGCCTCGCGGGGCGGACGACACGGAGCTTCCTCAGGCACGGCCTCATCAGGCTGGCTCGCGAGGAGGCGGAGAGATCAAGGCGGGGTACCTCATGAGGTGCCCGTGACGCAAGCCATGACGACCAAGGGCACCAGGCGGGCGCCAGCCCGCGCAGTGTCCTCCTTTCCTCTTTGGTGCAAAGGGAGCAAGCGCAGGCGAGAGCATCAAGCAAAGGCACCCGTTTCGGTGCAACGAGACTAAGACCAGCCCAACGGCAGGGAGGAAGTCATTGTGGAGCCCAAGCCAGCGTCACCACCCGAGCCTTTGGCAGGCGAGGACCAACTTTAGTCAGGATAAGTGTACCGGATGTTCCCCCTTCAAAATGGCCAATTGTTGGCGCCCTTCCCGCTCAATATTTGGGAAGAGGCCCAGGGCCTTTGCCTATAAATAGGACTAGCCACCCCCAGGGTAGAGAGGATCGGCCAATCCAGAAACAAGCTGGGATCGGATCGAGTAGCATCACGCAGAGAGAGAGAAGGGTGACTGAACTCCTCCTAGCAGTTCATCCCCCAGCCAAGAACAGACCCTCGCGAGGCTGTTCTTCCTTATATTGCTCGTCATTATCAGCCCAAGAGGCAATCCACCACACCACAAACTAGAGTAGGGTATTACACCACAATGTTGGCCCGAACTAGTATAAACCCTGTGTCTCTTGTGTTGTTCTTTACATAGCTTAGATCTTAGCGTGGTGGTGGGGTGCAGGTAGGTAGAAGGCGAAATCTCCGCGTGCACCCCATTGTTCGAACCTAAGGGTCTGCCGGAACCCGAAATCCGACAACTCCTGAGATGGTCATTTTCTTTCGCCACCTGTATTATTAGTCCTATAGCCCATGCGATCAGTAACTCTGAGGTCAAACTAGTAAATAGAAAGCTAAAAAAAATCAGAAATAAAATAACTCTGAGTATCACATTCATAGCGGCAGTGTTTAAATAATCGCTGTTTTGTTCGTTCACAATAATGGAACGAATGATATATACTTATGTCAATGACAGCAATCAAACTGGAACTTATTTCAAACTCCCCATACAACTCAGAGACGATGTACAAGACAGTCACTGCAAGTATATCTTGCCATGATGATGATGACTTAAATAAACCAGAGATACAATGTCAATCCATCAAGCAACACGTGTACCATATAAAGGCATCAGATAAAAATTCAGCAAACTATCACGTCCAACAATTATTCGAAAACCCCCTCACATAAGACAATGTAAATAACTGCTGTTTTGTTCATGCAACTGATTATTTTGGGGAGTTTGGCCGTACAGCATTCCAAGTTTCTTACTATTGCTTTGGCCAAGTGACTAGTTAAAAGATCTGCCATCTTTTTACACAAAGAAAAGGTTGATTTAAGTCTAAAATCCTAAATTTTAATGGTAAATGAAGGCAAACCATATTGATGTCAATGACAGGGACCAGCTGAAACCTATTTCAAATTTACTCAGCATGGCAGATCCAATGCAATTTGTTAGACATCGCAGTCACCAGGGCTTGACCAAGGTTATAATGCCAATGCATCAAGCAACAAACGTGGTGAATATGTAACCCATATGTAACAGAAAAGCATCAAGAAATTCTAAAGCAAATTGTGTATCTTGTCGTCATCATGCTCACCAGGAGTAGTTCTAGAGATACAATGTCAATGCATCAAGCACAAACATGATGAGTATGTAACCTAGTATCATATAAACGCATCCAGAAATTCTTCAGTAAATTCGGTATCATGTCCAACAGTTAATTGGAAGAACAACCTTATTTCCCCACAAGGGGATAAAAACTAGCCTCATGCGCCTCAATCAGATCATAACTCATACTGAATAAGAAGTTATCACGAGCTGAAAAATCTAACCCTCCCCGGTTATTGGTTACCCAAAGACAAGGACTCTGCCTTGTCGACAATTGCTTCTTCGTTCTTCATCCCCTCGGCGGGCGTGGAGGAAGTAGCCTCCTCAACCTCCACCCAATCAGTGTCCGGGGAGGGAGCGGATTCCTCTCCGTTGTTCTTGTTTGTATCAGCGGTGGCAGCAGCGATGGCGGCTTGGGCTTGGTCGGAGACGGTCTGCTCAGCCTGGAGCACGGGGGCGTAGTAGTCGGCGTGGGCGTCCATGCACTTCTTGAGGTCGGTGGTGACTTGGAAGCAGCGCTCGACCATGTCGGAGCCCTCCTTCTCCGCCGCCTGCACGCACTCCTCCCACGACACGAACGCCTCCTTGCAACCTCCGGCCTTCATGTACAGACAGAACCCGCACTCCCCTTCTTCCTCCGCATCCGCCGGCTCTGTCTCGACCACCGCTTCTACCGCCGCAGCCTCTGGGGGCGCCTCCTCTCGGCTGCCTCCAGCGCTGGACGACTCCTCAACGACGATGTGGGGCTCCACGGCGGGATCGACTTCGGACGCTACCGACGCCATTGCAAAATTTCTCGCACGAGATTTGGTGGATTTGGTTGGGAAAAGAAGTGTTTTGGGAGTCTCGGGGCGGCGGGCTCTGGTTTTTGTGGAGGAAGAAGCAGAGTTCGTCACGGTGACGGTGCCGCCGCCGCCGCCGCTGGTGAGAAGACTTGTCCTCGGACACGGAGAGGGGGTCTTTAGTGGGCCGGTGTCTTCGTGCTCTCGCGTTTCTCAAGAGGGCCGGAGCCCCGCCAATAAGTATCGGCCCGCTTAAGTCCGGCCCAATAGGTAGGACTAGGAGTAGGGGATAAGCCCTTTCAAGAAAAAAGAGGAGTAGGGGATAAGGAAATTACCCACAAGAGCGACCGAACCCACTGACACAGCACAGCACCAAGCTCCTCGCTCCTCCACGGCCATGGCCACCGCCGTCGCCGCCTTCCGCTCTTTCCTTCACCCCACCGCCACTGCCGCCGCCATCCCACTCCCTCCTTCTCACTTCAACCTCAACAACTTCCAGCGGCACTGCGTCGGGCTCCGCCTATTCTCCTCCTCCCACCGTCGCCACCCCATTCTCCTGCCCGCCTCCGCCTCCGCTGCTTCCGGCGAAGAGTTCTCTTCTAACGGAGAACATTACTCTGAGGAGGGTCCAGAGGAGTACGTGGAGGAAGAAGGGGAGGAGGCAGAACCCGAGGTCCAGGCAGTCCGCGGTTACTATCCCCCGAGAAACCGGCCGGCACTTGGACAAGAGCCCGGGCGAATCTACGTCGGCAACCTGCCCTACACCTTCACCGCCGCTGAGCTCACTGCAGCATTCTCCGAGGCCGGCAGCGTCGACGATGTCCAGGTACTCGCAAGCTAAATGCAATCCAAGTCCTATCTTCAATTTGTGCCTATCTCTGGTCTTCCTGTAACGGTTTCATGATTGCGCTCCTGCAGATAATCTATGACAAAATCACCGACCGGAGTCGTGGCTTCGCCTTTGTCACCATGGCCACCGCCGAGGAGGCTGCCAAGGCCGTCCAGATGTTCAACGGAGCTGTGAGTTCCGCACTAGTTGGATCATCAATTCTTCTCCATTCCACACAAAAGTGTGTTCCTGTTCTTGGTCATGAATGCATACGTGTCAATGCAGCTGCTGGGAGGGAGGACAGTCAGGGTGAATTTCCCGGAAGTGCCGCGAGGAGGAGAGAGGGCAGTCGCATCGGCAGCGGTTGCAAGGACTAGCTTGCGTGTTGTTGACGATGGGACATACAAGGTTTACGCCGGCAACCTGGGGTGGGGTGTGCGGGCTGATGCACTCAAGACGGCATTCGAGAGGCAGCCTGGCTTGGTTGGTGCCAGGGTAATCTTCGAGCGTGACACGGGTCGTTCCAGGGGGTTTGGCTTCGTCTCCTTTCAGACAATAGAAGATGCAAAGGCTGTCTTGCAGGCCATGGACGGAGTGGTATGTCTTTGTTGCAACCTTAGAGCAAAAATTCCCACCACATCACTTCATTGGATTACCATGGTATAATAATAGCATAAGTAGAACCAAGCCATGCATGATAAGAACGACGAGTACTTGAAAACTGAACTATGAAATGTAGGAACAAGGTTACCAGGTATTTCTTGTTATACTCCCTCCGTTCCTAAATATTTGTCTTTATACAGATTTCAACAAATAACTACATACGGAGCAAAATGAGTGAACCTACACTCTAAAATATGTCTATATACATCCGTATATGGTAGTCCATTTGAAATCTCTAAAAAGACAAATATTTAGGAACGGAGGGAGTAGTTGTTAAGTATTTCGTAGAGAAAAATATGAGTCAATACTGATAACATGAACTGACCAAAGTATAACTTATCTTTGTACTCTATGCATGGATAGATCAGTAATCATATATATAATCATAAGTTATGCACAATGGCCAATGGGTACCCTAAGATCTCACCAACGGTCATCTCTAACGAAGCCCCTGCGCGTCACGTCCCCCGTGCGTCGCCTCTGGCGCACGGGGAAACCCTAACCGCGCCGCCAGCCGTCCCTCCCCAGCTTCGCCGCCGCCGGAGGGGACACCGGCGAAGCCCGCGTGGTCCCCGGGGAAGGTGGCGGCGGGGCGTCCTTGTCGTTCTCGCGCAGATCTCGCGGCGGCCGGTGGCGCGCGGCGGTGTTCCGCCGGTGGCTGGCACCTGCTGCCCGTGGGGCGGCGTCCCTCACGGCGGCGGGGCTGCCCCTGAACGACACTTGGTGGTGGCCACGTGGCGGCGCGCGGGTGGGCCGGATCTTGGCTTCCGGTCTGCGTCCTCGTCGTGGAAGCGCTTCCATGAGGCGTGGTCCGAGACAGACCGAGCGTCGGTAGTGCTGGCCAGGACGCACGCTAGCAGCGCCCTACTTCATCTCGCGCCGTCTCGCTGGCCAATGATGGTGGTCATCTTCTTCGTCAGAGATGGCCGGCCAGAGGCTTGGTGATCGGATCTCGAGATCCATCATCTAGTCCCGGCTGCGAGTTGGGGAGACATGGTTGCCGGTGAAAACCGAGCCGTTGGCAGGCGATGGCGGCGTTCTACGCCGTTACCTTGATGGAGGCATCGTCGTGTAACTATTGTTGACCCACTCGTGCTGCTCTGGGGGAAACCCTAGGATCTGGCGTTCCAGGTCGGACGATGGCGGCATTGCGGTGTCGTTTCTCTCTTGTGAGCATCGTTTGTGGAGCAGCGCCGGAAGTCAGAGGCAGGAGGTGGAGCGACTTCGTCTTGCACGGAGGTTCGGTGGAGATGTTAAGTCATGCCTGGCCGACAGATGCTACGCTTTGTCATGTCTGGTCGGCAGGTGCTACGCACGACATATCTTCCAAAGACTTCAAGTTATGTCGGCTGGTGGTACTTGGCAGCATGGTGCTGAGGTGTATTAGTGGCGACCGCGACGTGCACAGTTGTTTGCACGTAGGGAGGAGGTGCCGTTGGGCGTCGTGGTGGCGTCGACGATAGCTAGACCGAGTAAGGTTGATGCATCAGTACAGTTCTGAAGATGGAGCGGTGGCAGTTGGCGGCGGCGGCCTGTAAGAGCACGCCGGACCGGCGAGACCCATGCCCGGCAGGCGTCCTAGATGGGTCCTCGGGTCTTAGATGTTAGGTTTGGCTGCGATGTCTATTTGGTATTAGGCCCAGGCTATCTGGGCCCCTTCATCAACTGGATAGGTGTAGCGACAGTTCGTTGCTTAGACGGTGGCTTTAGTCTTACTGTGGTATTATTTTGTAAGGTCTTATGAGAATAATTAATAAAGTGGCCGTATGCATCGCCCAGATGCAGAGGCCGGGAGTCATCCTCCTTTTCTAAAAAAAAATCTCACCAACATGTTAATTTGACATGGATTCACTAGTGAAAACAGTGGTTGGTTGACATGTTTACTGAATGCAGGAACTGGATGGGAGGCCACTCCGACTTAGTCTGGCGGCACAGAACCCTCCAGCTGGATCAACTCCTAGCACAGTGCAGTCCCAGCAAGAACAAACTGCCTCAGGTGGTTCTGAGCCAGAGGTCGACAAAAACAGTACTACTACTTCAGGACAATTTGAAGGTGAGATGGAAAAGAGCAACTTACAGACAACTGCCAGCTATTAGTAACTACTACTCCCTCCGTTCCTAAATATTTGTCTTTCTAAACATTTCAAATGACTACTACATACGGATGTATGTAGACATATTTTAGAGTGTAGATTCACTCATTTTGCTCCGTATGTAGTCACTGGTTGAAATGCCTAGAAAGACTAGTATTTAGGAACGGAGGGAGTAATAGACAGGTAGAGATGATTGAGTTGTAAGCTTGGTGCACCGGTTCAAAAATTCTGCCGTTCCAATTCAAGATGTACTGGTCTGAGCAAAAGTTTTGACGCAGAAGTGGGATTTCAGCCACGGACACTAGATTATTAGACTCTTGTGATATACATATGTTGCAGAAATATCTGGATCCAAAAGTGCTTCATGGAAACATGTTCAATTCAGTAGAGATGTTTTGTATATTGTATAATATAGAGTACTGGATTGACTAAGTGGTTGTGCTGCCCTTTCATGAAATAAATTGGAATGATACCCAGGTTGTTCGCTACTGTCAGTTTGGCTTTTAGGCTCTTAGCTCCTTTCTCCCTGGACTTGTTTCCACACAAAAAGCGATTTGAGTATATATATATATATCGCGCTATTCGTCATCCTGCGTGAGGAATAGTTATTCTTCATACCTCTCTATTTTACCATCCATGCATCGTAATTTTACGTTCCGTAAGTTTTGTCTTATTTCCGACGCAAAAAGATACTGTAAGAAAATATATAATCGTCGTAAAAAATATTTTATGTTATATAAAATTACAAACGTAAAAACAGTCTAAAATACACATAAACTGCAAATTTTCTTGTCTTATGACCTATATTTTTATTTTCTTATGTCAAATTTTACGTAGTGAATCAATAGGAATATAACTATTTGAATTCAAAACGTAATTTAATTATGAAATGATCGTAAGATTACATCGGAAGTTACTATTCATCATCCAGGGTGCAGAATAAGTTATTCTTCACCCGACGTAATTTTACGACCATTTCATAATTAAATTACGTTTATATTTCAAATAGTTACACTCATATTGATTCACTACGTAAAATTTGACATAAGAAAATAAAAATATAGGTCATAAAATAAGAAAATTTACAGTTTATGTGTATTTTACACTATGTTTTTACGTTTGTAATTTACATAACATAAAATATTTTTTATGACGATTATATATTTTCTTACTGTCTCTTTTTACGTTAGAAATAAGATAAAACTTACGGAACGTAAAATTACGGTGCATTTATGGCAAAATAGAGGGGGGTGAAGAATAGTTCCTCACCCAGGGTGACGAATAGTCAATCCCTATATATATATATATATATATATATATATATATATATATATATATATAGTGTTACTATTCACCTCCCAGGGCGTAGAATAAGTTATTCTTCACCCGAGATAATTTTACGATCGCTTTCTAAATAAATTATGTTTAGAATATAAATAGTTACATGTAGATTGATTCAATATGTAAAATTTGGTTATAAAAAAATAAAAATATAGGTTATAAGACCAGAAAAATCACATTTTATGTATGTTTTACACTATGTTTTTACATTCATAATTTTACGTAACATAAACTATTTTTTACGGCGAGTACATATTTTCTTACGTTCTCTTTTTATGTATGAAATAAGACAAAATTTACGAAACATAAAAATACGGTGCATTGGTGTTAAAATAAAGAAGGGTGAAGAATAACTATTCCTCACCCAGGATGACGAATAGCGCGACCCTATATATATATATATATATATATATATATATATTTTAATCTCTAAGGCACGAACATACGATGCCATTTTCGAATTGAAGCTTGTAAATTTAGAAGAATTTTAGGACACCATAAATATTTCATAGACACCAGAAAACCGAAGAGCAAGCAAAAATGAAATATTTCAAAACAATTCACTCTGCATTATCAGCTATTCTGTTCTGCAGTAACACCACCACTCTCAAGCTGTGCATCTGCAGAAGCATCCATGTCATGAGGGAAGAAGAGCCTGCAGGGTAGAAAGATCACTTAATGATAGCATCTAAAAACTGGAGATAACGTTAGTAGCAAAGCCCTGCGTAACATAAGAAAACCTAGCCATATTAGAGTGTCTAGAGGGAAGGTATGATGTTTCCTAGTTAGTGACGGCTCACCTGCATGTGTTGTGGTACAGAGTTTTACTTAAGCCTTCTATATCAGCAATACCTTTGCATCCAGCCACTACCTCAAGGACTTGCCTGTAATGGAGAAATATCTATTTTTGTCAAAAAAAATCTGGAGGTAAGAGTCACGTGCAAATATTTAGCACAGCAAAAGAATACGAGAAGTCAATTTCCGGTCCACGAACAGTTGATTACAGATCATGATAATGAGATGTAATAAAATGCTTCAAACATCCTAGTAAAAGAGCAGAGCAACAAAGAATAGTTTGGTTCTACATCAAGGCGCAAGGCTAAACAAACAATTTGCTGCATGGCAGAAAACTTTAATTGCAAGTGGTCAGAACTTCATTTGATAAAGACAACATTTCAAGCACACATCTAATTTACTACTCCCTCTGTAACTTAATATAAGACATTTTTTGACACTGTCATGGACTCTAAAAATGTCTAATAAAAAGTTACAGAGGGAGTGGTTTATTGTTTCGAACAGAAATGGCATAAGGATTGATCTACTTCAGAAAACCAATGCAGTATTTGGTGAAGCAAAAGCAAAATAATCATTCCAGGTGCAAGCAAACTTGACATACAAAGTTGAAACTTGGAGATCAGTCCAAACATTTGCTTCAGCAAGAATTTTATGCCCAACTGCTTCCACATACCTTACTAAACAAGGCTCATTGCGACCCTTAACTGTTAAACCAGGTTCATACTTCTCTTTTTTCTTGGATGGCCAGATCGATTTTACAAACTGGATTCCAGCATGAGTATTTTTTATGTCACAATAAGGAGAATCTGTCTCTATCATCATCCTCTCTGCAGGAATACCTCCTACAATCTCAAGATTTTCTTTAGTCTTCAAAGAGCAGCCATTAATACCTGCAGTGGTGCATGAAGAGTTATTATTTACAAACTACAAGGCATCATAGAGTTATTACAATAAAATACAGAATATCAAATGCTAATTTAACTTCAAGTGACATTGCCCAGATGGAGGCTTTCCATCAGAAAAGCCATTAAACCAATCTAAATAGCTTTTGCCACTAATGAAAGAATGTTTGTGGTTCTGAAGTTTTACAGTTATTATGTTGCTTCGCATGCAGGTTTGTGAGACCAAGGGAGGGAAATGACCTATAAACATATTCTCGATAGAAAGAAGCTTGTCACGTTCTTCTGCAGTACCAGTGAAGGAATGTGTAACCCCACCTGGAAACCTACCAAACAGAAATGTGGTTCACAGAAATAAATATAGGAAATAACCATGTATAATTTAATTCACGAAGGGATACAACTAAAACATAATAATCCATCGACTGTTTTCTTTGTGTTTTGTCATTGTGGTCTACAGAATAAACATTACCTGTACAGATTTTTTGATACGATTTCAGAGAAATCTCCACCAGCAGCACGCATGTGAAGAAACATCGGTAGTTTTACTGCTTTAGCCAATTCGAATTGTTTCTCAAAGTACCTAAAATTTAAAATCATTCAGAAAATGCCGAGTAATTGTCAGGTTGTCTTTGCGATTGTGCAGGACCATACTTCTTCTGTATATCTGAAGGACAGAACTGAAGTCTGTCATAATCCAAACCACACTCGCCAACTGCCACAACCTGCAGAAACTGAATCCACTTAGAGTTTGCAAGTATAGTGTCCAAAGAGCAGAAAAGGGCATGGTAACTACTGAATTTCTTTTTCTTTTGCAAAGAATAACTACTGAATTCTTATTGCGCAAAAGATCATATCTTCATGGAATTAGATTGATTTCCTTTGCAACGGAAGATTATCAGATTGTGTGAGCTTGTTAACCATATTGGTATATCATCATACAATGGTTGCCACAGAGGAACATCAGCACATAAGGATACTTAATGATGCTCCATATTTCAGTAAGCAATGAATGAGTTGGGCTCCTTTCCTAATTGACAAGATTCTCAGGGTCCTATTGTTTGTAAGCAAAGATTACGAGAAAGTTCATCACTAGAGCATATGCCTGTCCTTTTGTTGTGCAGTTCAAGCACTGTGTAAATTCTCAAACAAGCAACCATATGATCCATATACACACCTTGCCCTTCTCGATGCCCTCCTTTGCCAAAGCCAAGAGAGCCTGAAAATGCCCTTCCGGGTCTCCACTCTCCTCAAACTCCTAAACCATCCAAAAAGTAGTAAATGTAGGCAACCAAAGCACAAATGCACATATCCATCCCAAAATCAGTCACGAGACGAAGCCCAGCTTCCCCCGACTCCTCCTCCTCTGGCGCTCCCGCGGGCGGCAGGGGAGGAACCCTAGCCGCCGGCCGCCCCACCACCTCTCTTCTCCTCCTCCTCCTCCCGCCGCCGCCGGCGGGGCGTCTTCATCGCCTCATGCGGGAGGGCTGGCGCGGGCCGGCCGACCCGGATCTGGTCGCGGCGTTCTCGCGGGGCACCACGGCGCGGCCCCTCATCGGCGCAGGTGATGGCGCGCGGGTGTGCGGGTGGCGTGATGGGCTGCACCTCGGTGGTGCTCGGCTGGTGCGGTGACGGCAGCGGCTCGATCCAGATCCGGTAGGGGCGGGCTGCGGGCGGTGTGGGCTGCGGGCGGCTTCCTCCGCCGTGGCAGCCGGCTGGCGGAGGTGGCGGCGCAGCAGTGGCGGCCTGGGCCTTCCTCTCCTCTTCTTCCGCTCCAGGGGGAGGTGGTGGTGTGGGCCGGGGGTCAGGGTTGGCTGCCGGCGCCCCAGCCAAAGCTGACCTCGCGGCGGCGCGGGCTGCGTTCGGCAACGCTTTGGGGGTCGGCCGACAGCTCGTGGTTCCGGCGGTGCGTGCCTGGCGGATCCGGCGCTTGGAGTTCGCAGGGCGACGTGGGTTGGGCAGCGGCGGGGCGTGGCCGCTGCTCTGGCCGTGGGCGGCGGCGTGGGGAGGTCCACCGGATGGCCTCTTGTTGTCGTGGCGGCTTCATGGTGGCTCGACGGTTCTGCCCGCGAAAGCGGCCGGCTTCTCCGGCGTCGGCTCGTCTGCGTGCGGACCGTCTCGACCTTCGCTCTATCTCCTCGTCGCCCGGCCGCTACTCTCATCAGAGGGCTGGTCCTCTTCCAGCTGCGGTCCACCGCTCGTCTCGCGCCCGGTGCTGCAGGACCGAGCTCGTCTCGCGCACGGTGCAGCAGGACTGACCTCGTCCCCCTCTCGGTGCTGCAGGACCGAGCTCGTCTCGCGCTCGGGGCAGCAGGACGGGTCGGTGGATGCCAGTTCTGGCCGGCCTATTGGGCCTCGACGCTGGGGTCGGCCAGGGGTGCGAAAGGTGGGACCTTTCCGCTCGTCTCTTTCGTTGGGGTTGCGGTGGGTCTCGGGTGAGATGGTGTCAAGGTCTTGGATGCCGGGGCGGCGGCCCTGGTGGTGGTAGCACGGTGCTCTTGGGCGGAGCCCGTGCCTTGGTGTTGCCCGGTCACCATGGCCGTGTGGGCGGCGTGGTTGCCAGGGTGTGGCGTTCGGTGGCGGTGAGTGTTGGCCGAGGTGAAAACCTGTTCTATCTTCCGACGGACCGGCGGCAGCGTAGATCGTTCCCTTCTTGAAGGCGTCTCATTGCCCGTCATGCGGCTCCAGGGGAAACTCTGATCTTTGGATTGGGCGGTGGCGGCGCTCCGGTGTCGTACCCTTCTTGAAGGCGTCGCCTTGGAGCACATGGTTCGTCATATGTAGCTTCATCTCTTCATGGTGGTAGTGCTAGAGATGGTGTTGCTTCGCTCAACGTCTATGTATCTTGCCCTGGGTGTGTGCGTGTGTTGCGGTGGCATATATTTGTACTGGGTGCTTGGTGATATGTGCTTTATATATAAAGCGGAGCAAAAGCCTTTTTCGGAAATCAGTCATGACCAAAGCAAGAAATATATTCCAATATTACCCCGCATCTCGTTGGGTGGACTCCCACGGTGCAAAATAGCCTCCCTGCATTGCATACACACGCACAAATAAGAAATTCCTCAGGCGCATTCCATCAAACACTGTGCATGCACCAGTAAGCCAATATACAGCATCATAATAGCCGGGCATACCATCGGTCTCGGCGATCTCAAGCGCTTCCCTAGACTCCTTCAGAGACCCTCCGGTGACCTGATGTAGGACCAAATGATGAATTGTGCTTATAGCATACGAAATTGAGACAGATCAACCGGAGCAGAACAAACAGGAGGCACAGCAGACAGGTATTCATACAATGATGCGGTCGACGCCGGCAGCCCAGGCTCGCGCGAGGACGCTGGGGAGGTCGGCAGAGTGGCACTGCTTGCCGTGGTAGATGCCCTTAAACATGCCATCTTCTCAGCAGCATGACACAAAAGGTGAATCAGTAACTCACCAAGAACAAAAATTATGTCAGCTTTAAGGTGTTACGGGTGGAGGGAGAAGGTCCTACCAGTGAAGTTCACTGCGATGTCTGGTGGCCGAGCCGGAGAGGGGTAGAAGATCAGAGGAGAGAGTGAGCAGTCAGTTTGGGTAAGAGCAGCAAATCGCTGAATCAGAGGAAAGATGTAGGGAGAGCAAAGGGTGGTTTTAGTGATTTCTTTTATTAGGGGTAAAGGTGAGAGGAGCAGAGCACTTGCCGATGAGCTTGACGGTGTTGGACGCCATGGTCGCCGGTCGCGAGGAGGAAGAGGTCAGGCGGTGTCGGCCATGGATGGAGCAATGAAGTCTCTCTTTATGGATGGAGGAGAGAAGTGATTGGGCCGTTAGAGCAACTTCAACGAGCGATCCATTTCGTTCGCCACCCTTCGTTTGGGTCGGCGCGGGCACAAAAGTCGATCCAACGCGCCAACTAAAATACCACTTTTGTTCGTTTGCCGACCCATTTCTAGCTAATTTTTGAGCTGGAATTACGTCGGCGCGGACATGCGCTCATCCTCTCTCCTTTCCGGGCCCACTGGTCGGTGGCACATTGTCCTCTCCACATTCAACAGCACACTCTCGCCTGCCTGCCTCATCGCCGATGTCGCCGACCATTTTTTCCGATAGAAAAGGATACATGGATATTTCTAGCGTACACAGATAAAAAAAAACCAAACGCTCATCGTTTTCTAATTCCGACTCGATAATGTCCTCCTCTGACGTTTGAATATAGGCGTCAGCATACTGCTCGTCCTCGAAGTCCCACCTTGACATTTCTCGTAGCTTCAGTTTCAATTGAACGGTCTGCTTCCGCGCACGCTTGTCCTCCCAATAGACACGCTTGTCCTCCCAATAGACGGCTCGCTCCGTCCTCCTCGCTTCCCTCTCCGTCCTCCTTTGTTTGTAGAACTGACGCTCATCGACGATGTCCTGCGGGAATCGCGCCACACCACCATGGCTTCCACGTCCATCTCGACGATGACAAGACGACGCTGCCGCCTCCGATGAACACGACGGTCTTCGCCGGTGAAAAGCCGCGGGAGAGGCGCAAGATCCTGCGCCCACTGGCTCGACACGTCGGGAAAATTTATCTCCTAACGAGGCCTCAAGAGGCGCCAGGCCGCCGCGTCGTGCGCGCGGGCCGCCTCCACTGCGCTGTCGAAGGTGTCGAGAATGAGGCCTTTCTCACCAAACCAGGTCTCGGAGGAGAAGGCGTCGGAGCGGCGCTCGCGAACTCCGCGAAAATCTGAAGCGCCCAGGCGGTGAATCGACATGGTGGCGCAGAGGCGGCGAAGCTAGTGAAAGGGGGCGAGACGAGTGGCGTTGGACAGAGTGTGGAGGGAGTGCCTTCTTATAACGAGTGCCGGCCGCGGCGCGCGCACGAACCTTTCCCGCACGCTGGAGCACCAAAACCAGCGCGGCTAGGCCAATTTCCCCCCGCGTGCGCGAACCTTTCCTGCGCGCTGAAGCGTCAAAACCAGGGCGACGGCATGGCCGCTGGCATGATCTAAAGCGCGCGCCGTCATGAAATGGGTCGCGCGCGTTGGGCGCGCTGCCAACCCAAATCTAAAAGAAGGCGGACGCCGGACAGGCGGCCGACCCAAACGGACAAAAAATGAACAAAAACACCATTTGTTTGGGTCGACCCGTTGGAGTTGCTTTTATGGGTCAGCATAACATAGGGAGCAACTAGTTAAGGAGCGCTACTTCAGGAGTCTCGCAACGATCAGCGTCACTTGGTGCGCTCTCAGTCATTCGTCACGTGTCGTGCTCTGGACGCTCCCTTCGGATTTTATCTTTTTTTTTTCGCACGCGTTTTCGGCTTTTTAAACGGGGTTTTTCCGAGGGTTTTCGACGTTTTGGTTTTTCCTTGGTCTTCCTTACCTTTTCAATCAAAGAAAATATCAAAAAAAATTGTTCTCTTGGTCTTCCTTACCGTTTTGGTTTTCCCTTGGTCACGGTTTCTTTTCGCGAGAGGCATGGTTGTGCTTTCGCGAGGGTCACGGCCGTGCCTCTTGAAAAGGGAAAAACAAAACGCGTTTTCAGTTTTTTTCTTTCGCGAGAGTTATGGTTTTGTTTTCGCGAGAGGCGCGAATGTGCTTTCGCGAGAGTCACGGCTGTGCCTCTCAGAAAAGAAAAAAAACGTGTTTTCTGTTTTTTCTTTTTCGTGAGAGGCACGGTTGTGCTTTTGCGAGAGTCACCGCCGTGCCTTTCGGAAAAAAAACATGTTTTTTGTTTTTTTCTTCCACGAGAGTCACGATTTTGCTTCCACGAGAGGCATGGGCGTGCCTCTTTCGGAAAGGGAAAAAACCGTGCTTCTGGTTTGGTTTTTTCGCCGGTTTTTCGTGAAAAAGATGTTCATCAAAATCTATCAACATGGGATCTAGTTTTAAAGATCTCGACACGAGAAATCCAATGATGAAAACGGTTCGAGATTTGAATGCACCATTTAAAAAATAAAACATTTTGAATAAACGAATCTACGAAAAAATGAAAAACTCACAGGTTGCGACAAGTGGCGCGCTGGATGTGCGTCACTTGTCACGACCAGGAAAAGTGAAGTGTTCTTTGCAACGAGTACTCCTTAATTAGACCAATCACAATGGGAGTAACTTAACTAGTAACATCACACATTTCAATACAAGATTGCTTATGTGACAGCTAATTAATAAGAAGAGGGGGGTTTGTGGTAACTTAGATGGTGCTTGGATACGTTTTAATCTCATGACTAAAAGTAGTGAGACTAAAACTTACTAGCCTCACCCATGCTTGGATCCAAATACTAAAGAGACAAAAATCAAGTTAATGAGCATTTATTATCCTCCAAACCCTTCAATCCAGAACTCGGCTGTGTTAAAGGAGAGGAGTTAAATGAGAAGAGAGAGAACTAAGTTACATTTTAGTAGGGATACCCTTGACTAAAAAGTTTTAGTTTCAAGACTAGTTTTAGCCTCTTTTTAATCAGGGGTGTTTGGAACTTTGGCCTCTTGAAAAGACTATTTTTAGTCAGACTAAAATAAGTCCCTTGGATCCAAGCACCCTCTTAGCTAGTTACTGTAACATCACACATTTCAAGACATAATGAGTCTATAGCCTAATAAATGAACTCTTTCACGATAACACTCATATGTTACTATCCACTATTGAGATAGTAATATAGACTAATAACATCGGCAAATTACTACTCTATGTTATTTTCCACTGTGAGCAGTAAGGCCTCTTTTAGTTCATAGGATAGGATTATCATAGGAATATAAATTTTGTAGGAAATGAGATGTCATGTATTTTATATCGTATGAGTAGGAATAGGAAATGAGATGTCATTTGGTTGACACCAAAGAATTTTTTCATTGAGTCTAATCTCATTTTTATTTTCCTATAAAATGTGAAGGATAGAAATCAATCTTATGTAGAAATAGGAATCTATTCCTATAAACCAAATGGCTCTAAATGAAAAAATTCTATAAGAATCCAATTCCTATAAAATTCCTCCAAACTAAAGGAGGCGCAGTGATTTCGGCATAACTTCCAAACAAACAAAGCCCAATCAATTGAAACCGAACCCGACCGAGGACGAACCTGAAGTCTGATGGTCTGACCCAAACCGAGACATCGCCACGACGCGAACGCAGACTCAACCAACTCGTGCGAGGATGGCGCACGCTCTCGCCCGGGCGCTCCGCTCGCTGCTCGCCAGATGCTCGACCAAATGTCCCTGCGCCGCCGTCGCTGCCGCTTCCTCGTCCTGCCTCCGCAGCGCCGTTCCGCGCGCTTCCTACGCCGCCTGCCCCAAGAGCATCCTTCCTTCTTCATGCGGGGGGCCCGTACCTGCGGCGCAGACGCGCTTCCTGGCGAGTACAGCGGGCCCTGGCCCAGGCGACGAGGGCTCGGGGGAGGAGGAGGAGGATTGTATGGCGGAGTGGGAAGAGGATGAAGACGAAGGGGCCGATGCTGAGGTATTTCGGCTCCGCCTGGAGCACGCTCGCCCAAATGCTGTCCTGCCTGCTCTTGACTCCTTGCTACGTTTCAGATCGGTGATGGCGGCGACGGCGGCGGCGTCGCCCTGCGGGACGTCAAGTGGGGCGCGCGTGCTCTTGCGGCGGCCGAGGAGGTTCTTGGCGAGCACTTTGGCGATGACATTACCATGTTCGCCTTCAAGGTGTCGCCCAAGGGATACGTCTACGTGCGGCTGGACAAGCTCACCAACAGGTTCGTGAGTTTACAACTGTCTGTCTAGTTGGATGCAGGCATCGCTTGCTGGCTTTCATTTTCTCACTGTAATGGTGCACTTGCACATGAACAAATTAGACTGTCGGTGTAAAATCACATCAGTGAACGAATTGTCTGCTGAACTGGTCATCCAATGCAGTTGCCCCAAGGCTGAATTAATGTGAAATCCAGTCACATCTCACAGCTAGCTCTGTAGAGTTCAGCCACAAGTCATGTTCGGCTTCTCTTTGGTCGAAATGCGGGTTATAAGTCATGTTCGGCTTCTCTTTGGTCGAAATGCGGGTTATAAGTCATGTTCGGCTTCTCTTTGGTCGAAATGCGGGTTATTTTACTTTCCCGATATTGATATGATTGAGTGTGGCTTTTCTAAGCAAAGAGCTGTACCTACAAACACTCGTGGTTTTGATATTCATACTTTACTGAAAACCTGAAAACATTTTCTCCACATTGAATTACTTAGGATATGGGTACCCTTGTAGTGAAAATCCGTGGTTGTATGCTGTGCTATCAATGAGAAACAAAAGATAATGGTACAGGCAAGCATATGTCGTATTTGGTGTCCTTTGGCAGAAATTTAAAAGCGATGACGTTCTGGCAATTGTGCGTTTCACATAATCTGCAGTAACCCCTTTAATTTTGTGCATTGTCATTCCACCATGACGTATGTTATGACCGGCCAGGTCTATGGCCGTCGGGGGCCCACTGGGCAGGCTTAAGGCCCAAATTATCTTAGTTTATTTTCAGAATATGGTTATATATACAAGTTGTAAGACTATTTTGAGAATCAAGCAATAAGACTATTCTATTGCCCGGCTCCCAGAGGAGCCGGAACCCTAAACCCTAGCCGTCTCTCTCCTGCGCCGCCGCCGCTCAGCCGCAAGGACGGCGCCTCGCCGCCGGCCGCCGTGCTCCAGCCCTCGCCCTGCTCCCTCCTTTCCCTATAATCTCCGCCCTAGAACCCTAGCTCCTAACACCTTGGTATCAGCCAGCTCTGGTTCGACCATGTCATCCTCACCACCATCGCCGTCGCTGCCCATGATCACCACCGCCGCCGCATCCACAACCACCACCGCCGCCGCGTCAGCGCCCCTCGCCACGGGGCCGCTGGTCCTCCCGTCCGCGCCGCTGGACCTCGTCCCCGGCGCGTCACCCGGCCATCCGCCGGCCCCCATTACCGCTACGCCGCCATCAACCCTACCGGCCAACTACACCCCGGAGGTCATGGCGGGGGTCCTCAACGACTTGGTCGTCGCGGTACAGGGCATCCGGCTCTTCCTGGCCAGCCCGTACGGACTGCCACAGCCGCCCCCGCCGCCTGCGCCCTCCGGGCCGCCGGCGCTTCCGTGGTACTCGGTGCCCGCCGCGCTCGCCGCCGGCTACCCGACGCTACAGCAGCCGGCCGCTCCAGCACCGGCCTGGCCACACTGGCCTGCGCCAGCGCCCGCGGCGTCGGCCGCGTCCGCCCCAACCCCGTGGCCGGCCTGGCCTGCCCCGGCCCCCTCCGCGCCGGCTGCGCCGGCCCCCACCGCCTAGCGCCGGCCTGAGTCAGGGCCCTTCCGGGGGGCTTCCGATCCAGCAGGTGCGGTTTCCGCCGTCGCCCTCTCCGATTCCGGCTTGGCTCACCGGAACGTCGCCACCGCCGGTCTACACGGAGGCCGGAGACCCGTCGGTGCCCACCCTACAGTTCGGCGCACCGTCCTCGGCTCTTCGCATCGACGAACCGGTGGGCGCTGGCGCATCCACCCCGACACCACCTCGCTTCGCCCGGATCGACTTTGCCACGTATGATGGCTCGAAGGACCCGCTTAACTGGTTAAACCAGTGTGATCAGTTCTTCCAGGGGCAGCGCACACCGGCGTCCGAGCGCACTTGGCTCGCGTCATACCACCTCCGGGGTGCCGCCCAGACATGGTACTACGCCCTCGAGCAGGACGAGGGCGGCATGCCCCCTGGGATCGTTTCCGCGAGCTGTGTCTCCTTCGCTTCGGACCACCATGGCGCGGCAGCCGCTTGTCCGAGCTGGGCCGCCTACCCTTCACCTCCACGGTCCAGGATTTCGCCGACCGCTTCCAGGCTCTGGCGTGTCACGCACCGGGGGTGACGGCACTACAGCGGGCTGAGCTCTTCGTCGGGGGCCTTCCCGACCACATCCGCGTGGACATCGAAATGAAGGGACCCCAGGACCTGCAGACGGCCATGTACTACGCTCGGGCTTTCGAGCAGCGCGCCCAGGCCTTAACACGGCCCGCACCACCTCGGGGGAGCCGAGTGCCTCCACGTCCACCGCCGGCCGCGCCAGCTCCTTCAGCCGCCTCACCGCTGGCCACTCCGGCCGCGACACGGCCCTTCCGGCGCCTCTCGCAGGCCGAGCAGCTAGAGCGCCGCCGCCTGGGGCTGTGCTTTAACTGTGATGCGCCCTATGCCCCGGGCCATGTCTGCCCACACCTCTTCTACTTGGAGACAGTCGACGAGACAGAGGACGCTACCACCGACGATGGACTCGGCGACCCAGCCGCCGCCGAGGTCGTGCCGGCGCCCGCGCCGGCTATGGCCCTTGTCGTCTCCCTCCACGCATTGGCCGACATCCGCAATGAGCGGACTATGCTTATCCCGGTCACAATCCACGGCGAGACTCTGGTGGCTCTCTTGGACACAGGATCTACACATAACTTCCTACCGGAGGCTACTATGCGGCGCCTTGCACTACAGCCTTCGGGAGGGGAGCAGCTGCGGGTCACCGTCGCTAATGGCGACCGCCTCCGATGCCATGGGCTTGCTCGGGACGTTCCCATTACTATCGGCAACGAACACTTCACCATCACGTGTGCCGGCATCGACTTGGGCTGCTTCGACTTCATCCTTGGCGTCGACTTTTTGCGGACACTCGGTCCCATCCTTTGGGACTTCGACGCCCTGACAATGACCTTCTGGCGCCTCGGCCGCCGCATCCGGTGGGAAGGCGTTGGTGGCACCCCGGCGTCACCCCCACTCCAGCTAGCCGCGGCCACCACGGAGGCCGAGCATCCGCTGCTGGATCACCTCCTGCAGCAGCACGGTGATCTTTTTGGGGAACCCCAGGGCCTTCCGCTGGCCCGGGTCTACGACCACCGTATTCATCTCCTGTCGGGCTCGGCTCCGGTGGCAGTACGGCCCTACCGGTACCCTCAGTTGCAGAAGGACGAGTTGGAGCGGCAGTGCGCCATCATGCTTGCCGCGGGCATTATCCGGATATCTACATCACCCTTTACGGCGCCGGTCCTCCTCGTCCGACTTGCGGACGACACTTGGCGTTTCTGCATCGACTACCGCGGCCTTAATGCTCTCACACTTAAGGATAAGTTTCCTATTCCGGTGGTCGATGAACTCCTGGATGAGCTACATGGGGCGCGCTTCTTCACCAAACTGGACCTCCGGTCGGGGTATCATCAGGTGCGCATGCATCCCGACGACATCGCCAAGACGGCGTTCCGGACCCATCACGGCCACTTCGAGTTCTTGGTGATGCCCTTTGGCCTCTCCAACGCCCCGGCGACATTTCAGGCCTTGATGAACGATGTCCTCCGGCCCTACTTACGTCGGTTTGTGCTCGTTTTCTTTGATGACATTCTTATCTACAGCGCCTCCTGGGCGGAGCACCTCCAGCATGTGGCCATCGTCTTCAACGAGCTTCGGGCGCATCATCTTCATCTTAAGCGCTCGAAGTGCTCGTTCGGGACACCTTCGGTCGCTTACCTCGGCCACGTCATCTCGGCCGAGGGTGTGGCCATGGACGCAGACAAGGTGGCGGCCGTCGCCGCCTGGCCAATTCCGCAGTCTCCGCGGGCTTTTCGCGGGTTCCTTGGTCTTGCCGGGTACTACTGGAAGTTCATCCGGGAGTTTGGCCTCAACGCGGCCCCGCTCACGCGTCTCCTCCGTCGCGACGCCTTCTCTTGGGATGAGGAGGCCACTTCCGCATTCGAGGCCCTCAAGGGGGCCCTCACGACGGGACCCGTACTGCAGATGCCGGACTTCGACCTTTCCTTCACCGTCGATTGCGACGCCTCCGGTGCGGGGTTTGGTGTGGTCCTGCACCAAGGCGATGGACCCCTCGCCTTCTTCAGCCGCCCCTTTGCTGCTCGCCATCTTAAGTTGGCGGCGTATGAGCGTGAGCTCATTGGGTTGGTGCAGGCAGTACGCCATTGGCGGCCCTATCTTTGGGGCCGTTCCTCCCGGATCCGCACAGACCACTACAGCCTCAAGTTCATGTTGGATCAGAGGCTCTCGACGGTTCCCCAGCACCAGTGGATCAGTAAACTATTTGGCTTTGATTTCACCGTCGAGTACCGGCCGGGTCGCCTCAACACCGTCGTCGACGCCCTGTCGCGGCGTGACGCCGATGCGGACGACGGTGCGGCGGAAGGGGCAGCCTTCTGCATAATCACCGGGCCCTCTTTCGCCCTCTACGCCGACATCCGCCGGGCGACCGCTGCAGCGGCCGACGCCCTCCTCCTGCAGCAGCAGCTGGCGGCGGGCGAGCTGGAGGAGCCGTGGTGTCTAGCCGACGGCCTGCTTCTCCACGGACGCCGCGTCTTCGTTCCAGCACACGACGATCTTCGTCAGCAGGTGCTGCGTCTCGCCCACTCGGCGGACCATGAGGGAGTGCAGAAGACGCTCCATCGCCTCCGCGCCGACTTCTACATTCCAGGTGATCGTGCCCTGGTCCGTGACTGGGTACGGTCTTGTGTGACGTGCCAGCGCAACAAAACGGAGACACTCCGGCCAGCTGGTAGGCTTCAGCCCTTGGAGGTCCCATCTCAGGTTTGGGCGGACATCTCCATGGACTTCATCGAGGGCCTTCCCAAGGTGGGCGGCAAATCCGTCATTCTCACGGTGGTCGACCGCTTCTCCAAGTATGCTCATTTCATCGCCCTTGGCCATCCATATTCAGCGGCATCTGTCGCGCGGGCCTTCTTCGATGGCATTGTCCGTCTCCACGGGTTCCCTTCTTCGATCGTCAGTGATCGGGATCCTGTGTTCACGGGCCATGTATGGACCTCTTCCGACCGGCGGGCGTGAAGCTCCGCCTGAGTACCGCCTTCCACCCTCAGACGGACGGCCAGTCTGAGATTGTTAACAAGGTGATTGCCATGTATTTGCGTTGTGTTACAGGTGATCGCCCTCGCGCATGGGTGGACTGGCTCTCGTGGGCGGAGTACTGCTACAACACCTCTTACCACTCCGCCCTCCGTGCGACGCCCTTTGAGGTGGTGTATGGCCGGCCGCCCCCGCCGATTCTGCCGGTTGACCCGGCCTCGGCGCGGACCGAGGCAGCCGGGGCTCTTCTGAGGAGCCTTGATGAGATGCTCGCGGAGGTCCAGCAACGACTTCTCCAGGCCCAGCAGTTGGCCAAACGATACTATGATGGCCACCATCGCGAGGCGGAGTTCGCGGTGGGTGATTGGGTCTGGCTGCGTCTACTTCACTGCTCTACGCAGTCGTTGGACCCACGCGCGAGGAAGAAGCTCGGTCCTCGCTATGCCGGTCCCTTTGCTATCCTCGAACGCATTGGCAAAGTGGCGTACCGTCTTCAGCTTCCGGCAGGCGCACGGATCCATGATGTCTTCCATGTCGGGCTGCTCAAGCCATTCCGCGGCGATCCACCCGCGGCACCGCCGGCGCTTCCGCCGATCACGGACGGGCGTCTCCTTCCTGCACCGGAGAAGGCGCTGAAGGCTCAGCTGCGCCGCGGCTCCTGGTACGTATTGATTCGGTGGGCTGGGCTACCAGAGGAGGACGCTACTTGGGAACAACGCGAGGAGTTCCGCCAGCACTACCCCGACTTTCAGCTCGAGGACGAGCTGTTTGCGCAGGCGGGGAGAGATGTTATGACCGGCCAGGTCTATGGCCGTCGGGGGCCCACTGGGCAGGCTTAAGGCCCAAGTTATCTTAGTTTATTTTCAGATTATGGTTATATATACAAGTTGTAAGACTATTTTGAGAATCAAGCAATAAGACTATTCTATTGCCCGGCTCCCAGAGGAGCCGGAACCCTAAACCCTAGCCGTCTCTCTCCTGCGCCGCCGCCGCTCAGCCGCAAGGACGGCGCCTCGCCGCCGGCCGCCGCGCTCCAGCCCTCGCCCTGCTCCCTCCTTTCCCTATAATCTCCGCCCTAGAACCCTAGCTCCTAACAACGTACCATGACAATATAGGTAGCTCCTCTTTCTTTTCGTTCAGAGTTCAGTCTCCGATTTTTCGCCTGCACCATGACGTTTGTAAGCTTAGACATTTCAAATTATTTTTAGGATATCAAGTAGTACCCACTTTTCTGTCTCGTGTCTGTTCACTTAGACTAGTTAAAAAAAATTCATGTCAAAATGCCTATGGCTATCACCTACTGGTTATTGTAGATGGTTGCAGCCTGTCTTCAGCGTTGTGCCTTGCTTTGTTAGTTATCTTGAATGTTGAGTAGATTGATACCACCAAAATGTTCTCTCCATCTAAACTGATCTGAATAGGCTGTTTATATTGAAATTGAAATGGGCAAAATGGCAATCTTATTTCCTTCCCCGTGTGAGAAATTTCTACAGGTATGGGTGCCCGGGTATAGAGGAAATAGAGAATTTCAATAGACTCTATAAGCAGAAATTGGATGAGATAATTGAAAGAGGCGAAATACCCCTCGACCTGGCTCTTGAGGCAAGTCAGCCTGCCAAAATTTCTTACACAATGGTTGCTCCTGAATTTCGTAACCACTTACAAAGAATTAATCTTGTGTTTCAGATCTCATCACCAGGAGCAGAGCGACTTCTGAAGGTGCCGGATGATCTGGATCGCTTCAAAGATATGGCAATGAGGGTACAATACCATGCTGAAGGTGATGGCCTTGTTTCGGATCAGATGGATGGTATCTTCATGCTTGAGTCAGTAGACATTCAGGCAGAACACTGTGTTTGGAAGCTTGCGGACGTCAACGAGAACCGAGCTGGGAAAGGGAGGCCGTTGAACAGGAAACAGAAAGATTGGAGGCTGCAAACCTCATTTGATGCAGTGATGAAGGCAACATTGTACTTGGACCATAATAGTGTGACGTTATGTTTCAGGGCCTCTTTGATTTGCAGGATTCTCAAAATGTGATTGGAATGTCATGCTCATCTCAATCCTACAGGATTTGGGGTTGTTTGATTGCATTTATAGGAAAAACAAAGGATTGTTCCGAAGAGTTTGATTGAATAATAGTGTGACGTTATGTTTCAGGGCAGGGCCTCTTTGATTTGTTCTCAAAATGTGATTGGAATGTCATGCTCATCTCAATCCTACAGGATTTGGGGTTGTTTGATTGCATTTATAGGAAAAACAAAGGATTGTTCCGAAGAGTTTGATTGAATGCTAGAAATCGTATGGGAAGTAGTAAAAAAATCATTGGAAAAAATTCCAATAGGATTCAATCCTATGAATCAAACAATAACATAGGAAAAATTCTGAAGGATTTTAATCCTCCAAAAATTCTGAAGGAGCCCTTAGTGTTTGATGTAAACTTCACAGTATCATTCTTCTCATGATCATGCAGTAGCGAGGGAGTGTACTGGCAGTTCACGTCTGCATTCAAAGATGTTCTCATGCAAAACGTTCGTTGGTACATTTGGTACTCCCTCCATATATAAATATAAGAGCATTTAGATCACTACAGCATCAGATAAAAGTAAAACAGGATCTATCCATCTCCACAACACTCGACAGCAAGTGTTGAAGGTTTTATTTATCCGTACATTATTTGCCTATCCCCTCGGACAGGCAAGAGAGGATAGCTTTTTATTCGGTTGCCAAGTTTGGAACATCAGATCGAAACAAACCGCGCATGCCATTACACTCCGCGCCTGCTCTTCTTCTTGAGAAATCTTGCCGGGCTGAAGGGCACAAGATCAACAATCTTGGCCTGCCCATCAAGGATGAGCTCGGCGAGTGCTGCACCGGTAGCAGGAGCATTGAGGATGCCCCAGCAGCTGTGCCCGGTTGCAACGTAGCATCCCTTCACCCCAGGCATCTCCCCGATGACCGGCAGCCCGTCATTGGTGCACGGGAGGTAGCAGGCCTGTTCCGCGACTACCTCTGCGCCCTCCTCTGTCTTCAGTTGGCTGGACACCCTCCCAGCGATCTTGTGAAGCATTGCAATGGAGTCCGGCTCCCCGTCAATCGCTGCCGGATCATCTGGAACATCCTCGTCCTTGCTCATTCCGCAAATGTACACCTCCCCTGTTCAAGGACAAACAGCAACAACTAGATGTTTAAACATGGGTGCCGTTCAGTTTGATGCACACATACTTCAGCTTGAAGAACTGCATACCCGTGGGGCGCGGGTAGACCTCCGGGTCGAGCATCTTGGCGCCGGGCTCCGGCTGGTAGCTCAGGAACAGGCAGTGCGGCGTGATCTTGTCGGGGTTGCGCGGCCGGAGCACGATGCTGTGCGCCTTGAGCCCGGACACGTCGAACACCTCTTTGACCATCTCGAAACGCCCAGACCAAGGGCCGAGCGCGAGCACCACGGCATCCGCGTCCACCACGCCGCGCCCCTTCACCGCGACGCCAACGACACACCCTTCGCCGACCACCACGCGCTCCACCTCGCCGATGACCACCTCGGCGCCGGACGCGGCGAGGACGGCCTTGGTGAAGAGGCCCGGATGGACCTGCGCGGTGGTGTCCGGAGTTCCGAGCTGGCGCGGCGGCGCGGCGGAGGCGGAGGGGTCGACCCAGGAAGGGAGGAGCGGGTGGGGTGAGAGGGGCTCGGCGGGCTGAGAGGGGAGGCAGATGGAGAGGGTGTGGACGGGGCGGAAGCCGTACGCGTTGGCGCCGTCGAGGGCAGCGGCGAGGCGGTGGTGGAGACCGAAGGATGCGCGCGCCAGCGCCGAGAGTGCGGGGGTGGAGTCGCTCCAGTCGAGGGCGAGGAAGCCGCCCGCCTTGCCTGAGGCAGCGCAAGCGGGGGAGGACTTCTCGATGAGGGTCGGCACGGTGGGGGAGGCGGGGTGGGTGGAGAGGAAATAGGCCGTGCAAGCGCCGACAACGCCACCGCCGCAGACGACCACGCGGCGGGGCGGCGGGGCTGGCGCGCTGGCCATGATGTCGTCGGTCTCCGGATTTGGAGCTGCGGGTGTGTTGAACGGGAGGTGGAATAAAGTCGCGAAAACTCAATCCCCTTTGCAAACCTTCATTTCTATACTACTTCCACTATGTGCTTAGAGCATCTCCAACAGCCGCCAAATGCGTCACGCGCTAAAAATTAGTTTGTCGCCGTTCATCGTTTGGTTTGGCGCGGCAGGTAGCGCTGGTTTCAGCAGCGGCGCTAAAATGCAGCACGCGCAACTCCAACAACACGCAAAAATGCAGCACACGACTCTCGCACAAACAACATATACATTACAAACACAAGCAAAAAATCAAATACAAACAGATAAATTAATAATAAATAGTTCATTTTCGTTATTACAACTCAAGCAAACAGTTTATCGTTCAATACAACAAATAGTGTAATAACACAACAAATAGTTCAACAATACAACATCGAACGCACAAATCATGATGCTCTTTATCGTCCATTCCATGCCCACCACTCCTCAATGAGATTCTTCTGAGGATCATCATGTGCTGCGGTACATCGAATGGCATGATAGGAGGCAACAAAACGGGCCACCCTTTCAGCCCCCCGTCGCACTCGCACGGGATGTCTCAAGAGCTTATACTGAGAGTAGTCTACATCTTGGCCACGCTCATTCTCGATGATCATATTGTGCATGATCACACAAGCGTGCATGATGTACCAAAGCATTTTTTGATTCCAAAATCGAGCTGGTCCTCTCACAATAGAATATTGGGCTTGCAAAATCCCAAAAGCTCTCTCCACATCTTTTCTAGCCGCCGCTTGAGCATTGTGGAAATCAAGACTTTTCATACCTTCCGGCTTTTTCAACGGCTTCACAAGTGTTTGCCACTTTGGATAGATGTCATCCGCAAGATAATAACCATAGTTGAATGTACAACCATTTGCTACAAACTGCACCGGTGGCAAATCACCATTTGCAATCTTATTCATCAGTGGTGACCGGTTGACAATATTGATGTAATTCAAAGATTCAGGCATTCCAAAGAATGCATGCTAAATCCAAGTCTCTTGATCGGCCACCGCTTTAAGGATTATAGTGGAACCCTTTTTTTTACCGTGGAATTGCCCATGTCATGCCTTTGGACAATTCTTCCAACTCCAATGCATGCAATCTATTGAGCCAAGCATACCTAGGAAGCCGCAAGCTTTGTTCATCTCCAATAGCCTTGCGGCATCTTCATCATTGGGAGATCTCAAATCCTCCTGGCCAAACACTTGGACAATTCCGACTGCGAAGCGCTTGACACATATGATGGCTTGTCTCTCACTCATAGCCAAGTGATCATCAACTAGATCAGCCGGGATACCGTATGCCAACATACGCAAAGCGGATGTCACCTTCTGAAAGGTGCTATGCCCGAACTCTCCGGCGGCATTCCTCCTTTGCTGAAAAACCCGGTCATGGCTCGCTAGTTTCTCTGCAATGCGCCTGAACAACTCGGTGCTCATCCTAAACCGGCGACGAAAGTACGACTCCGGGTATGTGGGATTCTCCAAAAAATAATGCATGATCAATCTGTTGTGGGCATCGATCCTATCCCTCCAAATTTTCTGCTGACCCATAACCGAACCACCGTGCTTCGGTTTTTTATGGATGTGCATAGCTAGGATCATTGCAAGATCCTCCTCCTCTTCCATATCAAATTCTTCTTCGGACGAATCATACAACGAACTCATCTACAATGTTGAATACTAGGCTATAAAAACTACAATCAACATGACCAAATTCATGAAGTTGAGCAATACATACCTTGCGGGCGCCGAGCGGCAGCGAGCGGCCACGCGCTGTTCGTCGGAGGACCACCGCGCGCGAGGGCGGCGGTGACTAGATGGAGGCGGAGGAAGCCGCCGCGGCGCGGGGATAGGCCGGGGAAGCGCCAGAACGGTAGTCGGGCGGTGCGGGCGACGGCGGCACCGCGGATGGATGTGGTGGGTGGAGTTGCGAGCGAGCGCTCGAGAGTCCAGCACATGGGAGTGGGCGCAGCAAATAAGCGGCGCGCGATGGCGTTTCGGCCCACGTGCTGAACTAGATATGCCGCGCGCGCGATTTTTGCGCCTCCGCTGGAGCGCCCGGACTGGTAGCGCGCGCAAAAAAACACTAATTTTTCAGCGCGGTGGCTATATAGAGCGGCTGTTGGAGATGGCCATTTTTTTACGCGCAGCATGGCGAAGGCTCCAGCGGCCGCTGCAAAAGATGACGCGCGAGCAGCCCCAGCAGGCGCGGTAAATATACGATGCTCGTGCCCAACACAAACAACATTTCACACTCAAAATAGAACCAAGAAGATCAAACACATAAAAAATAAATCAACAATAAATAGTTCAATTTATCACTATTAGAAAGGATGGAAAGGGATTGGCGGATTATGATGGATGTATTATTGAGCCTCGAGGGTGAGTATATATTGAGTACATGACTTGGAGGGCAAGAAGCCTCTTCTGGAGATAAGGTAGGAGATGGATTACAAATCCTAGAATACAAAATACATGTAACCCAAATATATCTCTAACATCCACCCGCAGTCGTAGCGGTAGCATCGCAGACAACAGGAGCGGCGCGGATAGTCAGACTGGAGAGAATAGTAGCCTACAAGCTGACATCCCCTCGCAGTCGGAGCGGGAGCGTTGTGGACGGTGTCACGTTGCGGCCGCGTTGACTGTAGAGGAAGCCAGCGAGTTGCTCAAGCGAGGTGATAGCCCATTGTGCCGTTGTCGAGATAGCCGAGGGCGTGGGGTGGTGTAGTCGTGGTCGAGGTAGCCGTGCGAAGAACGCTATGATCCATGCCGAGTCGGGGTAGCGAGTGTCGAGGAAGTAGCCGTGGAGCCGCGGACGCAAGTAGACGCCGAGTTAGTCAAGGGCTCAGTGGTGTCGAAGTAGTGGTGCGCCTAGGAAGAAGACGTTGTTGACGACACACCGCATCGGGTTTGCCACGCTCGGGGACACATCGTGGACGTAGGCACGCATTGGCGTTACCAGCATCCGGAATGCATAGACGGACGAAGACAAAGTTGACGAAGCGCCACATCAGGCTTTCCGGGCTCGGGGACACATCATGGATGAAGGCACGCATCGGTGTTGCTAGCACCGGGCATGCGTAGATGAGGGACCTGCATGAGTTGTACGCCATGTCGAGGAGTCAGAGGGGGCTAGCAGAGAAAAACTCAACGACGGTTACGGCGACAAGCGGCGCGGGGCCGATGTCGCCAACGATGGTCGGAGTAGACGAAGTGGCCGGGAAGATCATAGCGACGCCGACGACGAGCTGGTGCTGGATGAAGACGAAGGAGTGGACTGGCGGCGGGGCTCGAGTGAGCGAGCTACAGCGGCGCTGAAGAAGAGCGGTGGCGGCGGCGGCTTGGTTAGGAGCGCGGAGGCGATACTAGAAGTAGGTGAGGAGAACCCAACAGTTTGACAAAGACCGGCGAGGACAGTGGCGTTCCCGCGCCAAGGGAGGCGGCGCGACGCATACCATGTAAAGTCGACGCACAGGGATGGTGGAGTGGACCGCGGGCCTCGGCTGTTGGTGTTCTAGGAACTAGGGTACCCAGACTTGCCTGCCTGCGGCCCATGGCATGGCTCCTTCGACAGCCTGGTACGATCCATCTACAAGACCGACAAGACAAGACCCTCGCGAGTGACCAAGCCTCGCAAGGTGGATGGCACCAAGACCTCCCGGAGGAGCGGCCTCCCCAGGCAGCCTCTCGAGAAGCGGAGATTTCTATGGAGGTACCCAGCCTCATGAGGCAACGATGACGCTGCGGTTTCCTATTTGGTGCTAAGGAGGCAAGGACAGACGTGGGTTTCCGAGGAATCTAGCGAAGGTTTCCATTCCAGTGCAACGAGACCAAGACCACCAGCACGGCATGACGGATGTCACCCCCAAGTCCACCGCCGCGTCACGACCAGAAGCTTTGCATGCGAAGACCACCTTTCGTCAAGATAAGATGTACTACTTGTCCCCTTTCAAATTGGCCACTGTGGGATCCCTTCCCGACTATGTTTTTGGGGAAAGAGGACCGAGGCCACTATAAATATAGGTTAGCCACCACCATAGGGGGGATCCGATCCGAGGCTGGTCGACTCATTCCTCACCCTAACCTCGCGAGGCTGTTCATCCCTTGTACCAGTTCATCCCCAACCCCTTGTGAGGCCAATCCACCATAAAGTAGGAGTAGGGTCTTACACCGCAAGGTGGCCCGAACCTCGGTAAATTGCCGTGTTCATCTTCTTCCTTGCTTATGCGAATCGGGCTAGGCTGTGGGGCGACGAGCTTGTAGGCTGGATAGGTTGAGTTCTTCGCACACGCCCCAGAGTTTGAACCTTTCTCGGGTCTGCGGAGCCCTGAATCCGACATTTGGCGCGCCATGTAGGGGCGTGTCGAAGGCTGCTTCTCTGCCGACCGCGCTTCACCCTCGCTCCGCGGCGCCGGCGCCCCACATTGTTGCATCCATCCTCGACGGGTCGCAGGCGCCGGCCTTGGCCTGCCACATCAAGTAGCTTCTTCATTGGGTGGGAGCTGCTCGGCCGCGGCAGTTGACTCCCACAAGCCACGCAGCGCCGGAGGTCGGCATCACCTTCGACTCCAGGGATCACCCCAAGATCATGGTTGGCGCCGGCGCGCTCCCCATGTTGTGCACACCCACCATCAACAATATCGCGGTGACCAGCACCCTCATCGACGGCGTTGCTGGCCTCAATGTCCTCTCCGTGGAAGCCTTCGACTTGCTTCAAGTGCCTTACGACTAGCTCACCCCCACCAAGCCCTTCTCAGGGGTGGGCGATGGCTCCACTGTCCCCCTGGGGCAGATCCGCCTCCCTGTCACCTTCGGCACGCGCTACAACTACCGCATCGAACTCATCGACTTCGACGTTGCCCGCATCGACCTCCCATACAACGCCATCCTTGGTATCCGGCCCTCGCTAAGTTCATGGCGGCAATGCACCCCGGCTACAATGTCATCAAGGTGCCTGGAAGTAGTGGCACCATCACCGTGGCGGGGGACACCAAGGATGCACTCCTGGCCCTCAAGCTCGCTTTCAAGGCTACGACAGCCACACGATCAGGCGTTGAAGATGCTCCGGAGATCCCGGAGGCCGCACCGGCAAGGAAGAAACAATTGTTCTCTCAAGACCGGGCCCTCAGGACCCATTCCCTCTTCCACACATCGACTAGATCGTTCATTCCACTGTCGAGTGCGACTTGCTATGCTTCCTGGACGCCTTCTCGGGCTACCACCAGATCAAGATGGTGGCGCGGGAGGTCGAGAAGAAAAAATTTCCTTTCCCCGTGCGGGGTATACTGCTACGCCTCATGCCCTCTGGTCTGCAGAATGCCGGCGCGACCTTCCAGCGATTGATGCACATCGCCCTGGGCCAGCAACTCGGAAGGAACATCGAGGCGTACGTCGACGACATAGTGTTCAAGTTGCGGGAGGCAAGGACCCTTGTCGAGGACTGATGACCCACAAGTGTAGGGGATCTATCGTAGCCTTTTTGATAAGTAAGAGTGTCGAACCCAACGAGAAGCAGAAGGAAATGATAAGCGGTTTTCATCAAGGTATTCTCTGCAAGCATTGAAATTATCGGTAACAGATAGTTTTGTGATAAGGTAATTTGTAACGAGTAGCAAGTAATAAAAGTAAATAAGGTGCAGTAAGATGGCCGAATCCTTTTTGTAGCAAAGGACAAGCCTGGACAAACTCTTATATGAAGGAAAGCGCTCCCGAGGACACATGGGAATTATCATCAAGCTAGTTTTCATCACGTTCATATGATTCACGTTCGGTACTTTGATAATTTGATATGTGGGTGGACCGGTGCTTGGGTACTGTCCTTACTTGGACAAGCATCCCACTTATGATTAACCCCTATTGCAAGCATCCGCAACTACAACAGAAGTATTAAGGTAAACCTAACCATATCATGAAACATATGGATCCAAATCAGCCCCTTACGAAGCAACGCATAAACTAGGGTTTAATCTTCTGTCACTCTAGCAACCCATCATCTACTTATTACTTCCCAATGCCTCCCTCTAGGCCCAAACAATGGTGAAGTGTCATGTAGTTGACGTTCACATGACACCACTAGAGGGATGACAACATACATCTCATCAAAATATCGAACGAATACCAAATTCACATGACCACTAATAGCAAGACTTCTCCCATGTCCTCAGGAACAAACGCTCACAAAGAATATTCATGTTCATAATCAGAGGGGTATTAATATGCATAATGGATCTGAACATATGATCTTCCACCAGGTAAACCAACTAGCATCAACTACAAGGAGTAATCAACACTACTAGCAACCCATAGGTACCAATCTGAGGTTTGGATACAAAGATTGGATACAAGAGATGAATTAGGGTTTGAGATGAGATGGTGCTGGTGAAGATGTTGATGGAGATTGACCCCCTCCTGATGAGAGGATCGTTGGTGATGACGATGGTGATGATTTCCCCCTCCCGGAGGGAAGTGTCTCCGGCAGAACAGCTCTGCCGGAGCCCTAGATTGGTTCTGCCTCGTGGCGGCGGAGTCTCGTCCCGAAAGCTTGCTTATGATTTTTTTTCCTTGACGAAAGACTCCATATAGCAGAAGATGGGCATCGGAGGGCCACCAGGGGGCCCACGAGGCAGGGGGCGCGCCCAGGGGGGTAGGGCGCGCCCCCCACCCTCGTGTCTGGTGGGTGGCCCCCCTTTGGTACTTCTTGCACTCAGTATTTTTTATATATTCTGGAAATAACTTTCGTGAAGTTTCAGGACTTTTGGAGCTGTGCAGAATAGGTCTCTAATATTTGCTCCTTTTCCAGCCCAGAATTCCAGCTGCCGGCATTCTCCCTCTTTATGTAAACCTTGTAAAATAAGAGAGAATAGGCATAAGTATTGTGACATAATGTGTAATAACAGCCCATAATGCAATAAATATCGATATAAAAGCATGATGCAAAATGGACGTATCAACTCCCCCAAGCTTAGACCTTGCTTGTCCTCAAGCAAAAGCCGAAATCGAAAAATATGTCCACATGTTTAGAGATAGAGGTGTCGATAAAAATAAAATACGGACATGAGGGCATCATGATCATTCTTAGAACAACAACATATGTATATTTTGTCATATGATCTCTTATGCTAAAGTAACAATTCAATCACAATTTCAAGTATGAATCATAAACTTCATTGAGAACCAACAAACTCTAATCTCAGTCATTGAGGCAATCTCAATTTATCATAACATAGGAAAGAGTCAATATAAGAGATTTTCAGCAAGTCCACATACTCAACCATCTTTTAGTCTTTCACAATTGCTAACACTCATGCAATATTTGTGGTTATGAAGTTTTAATCGGACACAGAGAAAGATAGGGGCTTATAGTTTTGCCTCCCAATGTTCTACCTCAAGGGTAATGTCAACAATAATAGTTCATGAAGACTCACATCGAATTAGCTATATATATCAGGATCTTTCCAACATATTGTGCTTGCCAAAGGATAAAATGTAAAAAGGAAAGGTGAAGATCACCATGACTCTTATGTAAGGTAGAAGGTAAAAGTAAAAGATAGGCCCTTCGCAGAGGGAAGCAGAGGTTGTCATGCGCTTTTATAGTTGGATGCACAAAATCTTAATGCGAAAGAACATCACTTTATATTGCCACTTCTGATATGGACCTTTATTATGCAGTCCGTCGCTTTTATTTCTTCCATATCACAAGATCGTATAAAGCTTATTTTCTCCCACACTAATAAGTCATACATATTTAGAGAGCAATTTTTATTGCTTGCACCGATGACAACTTACTTGAAGGATCTTTCTCAATCCATAGGTAGATATGGTGGACTCTCATGGAAAAACTAGGTTTAGGGATATTTGGAAGCACAAGTAGCATCTCTACTTGGTGCAAAGAAATTGGCTAGCATGAGAGGGAAAGGCAAGCTCAACATGTTGGATAATCCATGACAATATAATTTATCTCAGATGTAAGAAAACATAACCCATTACATTGTCTTCCTTGTCCAATGCTAACTCTTAGCATGTCATACTTTAATGAGTGCTCACAATCATAAAAGATGTCCACGATAGTATATTTATATGTGAACCTCTCTTTCTTTATTACTTCATATTAATTTCAACGGTGACCAAAACTATGTTTGTCAACTCTCAACAACTTTTATTCATCATACTCTTTATATGTGAAGTCATTACTCTCCATAAGATCCATATGATCACTTTATTTCTTTTTTATTTCTTCTCTTTTTATTTTATTCCCTTAAGATCATAGCAAAATAATCAAGCCCTTGACTCAACACTAATCTTTATTATATACAACTCATGGACTCGATTACATAGAAGGATCATAAAGCAAAACTCACAACTAGATCATACTAAAACTTTATTCTACTAGATCAAGATATTATCAAAAGGATCAAACTAATAAAAACGGTAAAGATAAAAGTGATGGTGATACGATACCGGGGCACTCCCCCAAGCTTGGCAGTTGCCAAGGGAGTGCCCATACCAGATACTAAGTTCTTCTTTGTTGGTGGAGAAGGTGGAGTTGTTGATGATGTAGGCTTGTCGTCCCTCTTCCAAGGCATAGGCTCACCATCATAGAAGGATGATCGAGTCTCCTGAATCCTCAGATATGCAGCCAAACTCATTCTCTTGAATCTATATTCATACTCACAGTTTTGATTTTGCAGGTCATAGATCTGGGCTTGGAGGTGCTCGATTTTCTCATGAAGTTTGAAGATGGCCTCCCCAATGTCTTTGACGTCCAACTTGTGTTTGTTGGTGAACTCTGTGATCATAATGTGATTGGAGTCGAGTCCACGCTCCACTGATAACCCACAAGTATAGGGGATCGCAACAATTTTCGATAAGTAAGAGTGTCGAACCCAATGAGGAGCTAAAGGCAGAACAAATATTCCCTCAAGTTCTATCGACCACCGATACAACTCTACGCACGCTTGACGTTCGCTTTACCTAGAACAAGTATGAAACTAGAAGTACTTTGTAGGTGTTGTTGGATAGGTTTGCAAGATAATAAAGATTATGTAAATAAAAAGTAGGGGCTGTTTAGGTAAAGACACAACTAAGTTAGTTTTAGTAAAGAGCTTTTTGTTACGAGAAAGTTATTTGTCCCTAGGCAATCGATAACTAGACCGGTAATCATTATTGCAATTTTATATGAGGGAGAGGCATAAGCTAACATACTTTCTCTACTTGGATCATATGCACTTATGATTGGAACTCTAGCAAGCATCCGCAACTACTAAAGATCATTAAGGTAAAACCCAACCATAGCATTAAAGCATCAAGTCCTCTTTATCCCATACGCAACAACCCCCTTACTCGGGTTTGTGTTTCAATCACTCACACAACCCACTATAAGCGAATCATGAACGTATTGCAACACCCTACAGCGGGGATCCCTCATGCTTGCGCGACACGGAGAGCACCATATGACAGCACCAATAATAAAACATGCAACTCAAACCAATCTTGATCATCAAATAACCCGTAGGACAAAACGGATCTACTCAAACATCATAGGATAGCCATACATCATTGGAAAATAATATATAGCATTGAGCACCATGTTTAAGTAGAGATTACATCGGGTAAGAGAGGGGTTACACTGCTGCATAGAGGGGGGAAGAGTTGGTGATGATGGCGGTGAAGTTGTTGGTGAAGATTGCGGTGATGATGATGGCCACGACAGCGTTCCGGCGCCACTGAAAGAGAAGGGGAGAGGGGGGCCCTTCATCTTCTTCTTCCTTGACCTCCTCCCTAGATGGGAGAAGGGTTTCCCCTCTGGTCCTTGGCCTCCATGGTGTGGGAGGGGCGAGAGCCCCTCCAAGATTGGATCTGTCTCTCTGTCTCTCTCTGTTTCTGCGTTCTCAGATTCTACCCTTTCACTGTTTCTTATATTCCCGGAGATCCGTAGCTCCGATTGGGCTGAAATTTTAACATGATCTCTATCCGAATATTAGCTTTCTTGCTGCGGAAGAAGGGCATCAACCGCCTTACGGGGTGGCCGCGAGGATCAGGGGCGCGCCCCCTGCCTCGTGGCCCCCTCGAGCATCGTCTCGCGTGGATTTTTCTTCCCCAAAATCATATATATTCCAAAAAAATCTCCGTCAGTTTTTATCCCGTTTGGACTCCGTTTGATATGGATATTCTGCGAAACAAAAAACATGCAACAAACAGGAACTGGCACTGGGCACTGGATCAATATGTTAGTCCCAAAAATAGTATAAAAAGTTGCCAAAAGTATATGAAAGTTGTAGAATATTGGCATGGAACAATAAAAAATTATAGATACGACGGAGACGTATCAGCTTCCCCAAGCTTAATTCCTGCTCGTCCTCGAGTAGGTAAATGATAAAAAAGACAATTTTTGATGTGGAATGCTACCTAGCATGATCTTGATCACATATCTAATAATGGCATGAATATTAAGATACGAGTTATTCAAAGCAATAGTCTATCATTTGACATAAAAACAATAATACTTCAAGCCTACTAATAAAGCAATCATGTCTTTTCAAAATAGCATGGCCAAAGAAAGTTATCCCTACAAAATCATATAGTCTGGCTATGCTCCATCTTCACCACACAAAATATTCACATCACACACAACCCCGATGACAAGCCGAGCAATTGGTTCATACTTTTTAACGCACTTCAGCATTTTCAACCCTCACGCAATACATGAGCGTGAGCCATGGATATAGCACTATAGGTGGAATAGAATGGTGGTTGTGGAGAAGACAAAAAGGAGAAGATAGTCTCACATCAACTAGGCGTATCCACGGGCTATGGAGATGCCCATCAATAGATATCAATGTGAGTGAGTAGGGATTGCCATGCAACGGATGCACTAGAGCTATAAGTATATGAAAGCTCAAACTGAAACTAAGTGGGTGTGCATCCAACTTGCTTGCTCATGAAGACCTAGGGCATTTGAGGAAGCCCATCGTTGGAATATACAAGCCAAGTTCTATAATGAAAATTCCCACTAGTATATGAAAGTGATAACTCAAGAGACTCTCTATATGAAGAACATGGTGCTACTTTGAAGCACAAGTGTGGTAAAATGATAGTAACATTGCCCCCTTTTCTTTTCTTTTTTGCGTGGGCTTCTTGGCCCCCTTTTTTATTTAGGCTTCTTTGGACTCTCTTTTTTGGGGCAATGCTCTAATAATGATGATCATCACACTTTTATTTACTTACAACTCAATATTACAACTCGATATCTAGAACAAAGATATGACTCTATATGAATGCCTCCGGCGGTGTACCGGGATGTGCAGTGATCTAGCGTAGCAATGACATCAAAAAAAGGACAAGCCATGAAGACATCATGCTAGCTATCTTACGATCATGCAAAGCAATATGACAATGAATGCTCAAGTCATGTATATGATGATGATGGAAATTGCATGGCAATATATCTCAGAATGACTATGGAAATGCCATGATAGGTAGGTATGGTGGTTGTTTTGAGGAAGATAAGGAGGCTTATGTGTGACAGAGCATATCATATCACGGGGTTTTGATGCACCGGCGAAGTTTGCACCAACTCTCGAGGTGAGAAAGGGCAATGCATGGTACCGAAGAGGCTAGCAATGATGGAAGGGTGAGAGTGCGTATAATCCATGGAGTCAACATTAGTCATACAGAACTCACATACTTATTGCAAAATTTTATTAGCCCTCGAAGCAAAGTACTACTACGCATTCCCCTAGGGGGATAGATTGGTAGGAAAATACCATCGCTCGTCCCCGACCGCCACTCATAAGGAAGACAATCAATAAATACCTCATGCTCTAACTTCGTTACATAACGGTTCACCATACGTGCATGCTACGGGAATCACAAACCTCAACACAAGTATTTCTACTAATCCACAACTACCCACTAGAATGACTCTAATATCACCATCTTTATATCGCAAAACTATTGCAAGGAATCAAACATATCATATTCAGTGATCTACAAGTTTTATGTAGGATTTTATGACTAACCATGTAAATGACCAGTTCCTGTCATCTCTCTAAATAGATATAAGTGAATCAAGAGAGTTTAATTCTTTCTACAAAAGATATGCCCACGCTCTAACAAATATAAGTGAAGCAAAAAAGCATTCTATAAATGGCGGTTTTCTATGTAAAGAGAAACAGGCAATCCAAACTTCAAATGATATAAGTGAAGCACATGAAGCATTCTATAAGGCCATACTCAAAAGATATAAGTGAAGTGCATAGAGCATTCTATAAATCAAACAAGGACTTTCTCATACCAGCATGGTGCATAAAAGAAAAAAAATGAAAACTAAATGCAAAAGACGCTCCAAGATTTGCACATATCACATGAATGAAACAAATCTGAAAATATACCGATATTTGTTGAAGAAAGAGGGGATGCCTTCCGGGGCATCCCCAAGCTTAGACGCTTGAGTCTCCTTGAATATTTACTTGGGGTGCCTCGGGAATACCCAAGCTTGATCTCTTGCCTCTCTTCCTTATTCTCACATCGAGACCTTCTCGATCATCGAACACTTCATCCACACAAAACTTCAACAGAAAACTCGGTAAGATCCGTTAGTATAATAAAGCAAATCACTACTCTAAGTACTGTTGCAAACCAATTCATATTTTGTTTTTGCATTATGTCTACTGTAATATAACTTTTTCATGGCTTAATCCACTGATATAAATTGATAGTTTCATCAAAACAAGCAAACTATGCATCAAAAACAGAATCTGTCTAAAACAGAACGTCTGTAATAATCTGAACATTCACCATACTTCTGATACTTGAAAAATTCTGCAAAAATTAGGAAAAATAAAAAATTCGTATAGGAATACAGTGCAAAAAGAATCAGAACCGTTTGACGGTCCAACTAAAAATGTAAAATCGCGCACTACAGCCAAAGTTTCTGTCCTGCACCGTACAAACCATCAAGCAAATGTAAACATCCTAAAGGCAAACCTTGGCACATTATTTTTATAATACAATGGAGTTGTACAAGGGTATAATTATTTTTGTTGAAAAGTTTCTGTAATCAATATTCACAAAGTTGCCGCGAGCATGAACAAAGTTCAAGGAGCTCTCCCACTTCAACAATGCTTGTCTTTCTCACTTTCACTTTCCTTTTTGAAGAAGTTTTGGGTTCCCCTCTTTATTTTTGTTGTTTTTAAACTATATGAAAGCACTCAACATAAATAAATGACTCTCTAAAACTTCCGGGTTGTCTCCTTGGCAGCGCTTTCTTTAAAGCCATTAAGCTAGGCATATAGTGCTCAAGTAGTGAATCCACCCGGATCCCAAGGTATATCAAAGCCAATTTTAATTAACAATGATTTGTTATTTAGTAGTGAGCACAAAGAAACATATATCATGTAACTACAAAGTCTAACTCTCTTCCTATGCATCGGCATGTCATAAAAGAACAATTCATGCACACATAGTAAAGGCCAATGCATAGTATACACAGTTTCTTGCAATTTTATCATATTGGAAACATAGAGAGGTGGAGATATAGTTCCTCTCTCATAATAATTGCAAGTAGGAGCAGCAAGCACATGCATATTATATTCATCAAAATCATCATGTGCAACGGTATAAGGCAACCCATCAATATAATCCTTAATAAGGGTAAACTTCTCCGATATAGTGTAGTTGGGAGAATTCAAAAAGATAATAGGACTATCATGCGTGGGTGCAATAGCAACAATTTCATGTTTAACATAAGGAACTATAGCAAGTTCATCTTCATAAGCATAATTCATATTGGCATCTTGGCCACAAGCATACAAAGCATCATCAAAAAGGGATATTTCAAAAGAATCAACGGGATCATAGCAATTATCATATCACTCATCCTTCGGTAAGCATGAAGGGAAATTAAACAATGTATGAGTTGAAGAGTTACTCTCATTAGAAGGTGGGCATGGGTGATTAATCCTCTCTTCCTCCTTTTGTTCTTCGCTCTCCTCCTCATCTTTTTCATCCAATGAGCTCACAGTTTCATCAACTTCTTCTTCCATAGATTCCTGCAAAATATTAGTCTCTTCTTGGAGAGCGGAGACTTTCTCAATAAGCGCACTAATATGGGAATTATATTCATAATTATCATAGCAATATTTTAGGATAGCTAAATTTTCAGGCCTACAAACATCATCATCAAAATCTTCAAACTCTTTAAACATAGATTCAAGTTCATAAGCACCCATAAAAGCAAAAAATTCTTCTATTTGTTCCACATCATAGTAATCATATATACCATTAGCATAAGAAGCTAAGGTTCTATTATCATTAAATTCGCATAAAAATGGAAGGTGTGGAGCCTTCATCCTAGAGCAACAAGTATAATCATATCTCAAGCATAGTTGCCTAGCATACCAATTCGATATATGAATTTGATCCCATAATAGTTTCCCTTTTTGTGTCAAGTGGTAATCCCTAAAGTATTCACGTTGATCCAACATTACCCCCATTACATAATTGAATGGGGTTTTCTCAGGATTATTAAAGTAGTACATAATATCTTTCACATAACCAGCATCGAGGGTTTTAGGAGGCCCCCCATCTCCATGAGTAGCAAGTACACCTAATTTTTTTGGTATTCCATGTTCCATATCCATAACTAAAGATAAAGAACAACTAAGAACAGCAAATAAAAATTACTTAGTGATAAAGCAAAAAAGCACACACGAGAATATTCACCCCACGCTATGGCTCCCCGGCAACGGCGCCAGAAAAAGGTTTAAAAAAACGGCGCCAGAAAAAGGTCTTGATAACCCACAAGTATAGGGAATCACCACAATTTTCGATAAGTAAGAGTGTCGAACACAACGAGGCGCTAAAGGCAGAAAAAATATTCCCTCAAGTTCTATCGACCACCGATACAACTCTACGCACGCTTGACGTTCGCTTTACCTAGAACAAGTATGAAACTAGAAGTACTTTGTAGGTGTTGTTGGATAGGTTTGCAAGATAATAAAGATTATGTAAATAAAAAGTAGGGCTGTTTAGGTAAAGACACAACTAAGTTAGTTTTAGTAAAGAGCTTTTTGTTACGAGAAAGTTATTTGTCCCTAGGCAATCGATAACTAGACCGATAATCATTATTGCAATTTTATATGAGGGAGAGGCATAAGCTAACATACTTTCTCTACTTGGATCATATGCACTTATGATTGGAACTCTAGCAAGCATCCGCAACTACTAAAGATCATTAAGATAAAACCCAACCATAGCATTAAAGCATCAAGTCCTCTTTACCCCATACGCAACAACCCCCTTACTCGGGTTTGTGTTTCAGTCACTCACACAACCCACTATAAGCGAATCATGAACGTATCGCAACACCCTACAACGGGGATCCCTCACGCTTGCGCGACACGGAGAGCACCATAGGACAACACCAATAATAAAACATGCAACTCAAACCAATCTTTATCATCAAATAACCCATAGGACAAAACGGATCTACTCAAACATCATAGGATAGCCATACATCATTGGGAAATAATATATAGCATTGAGCACCATGTTTAAGTAGAGATTACAGCGGGTAAGAGAGGGGTTACACCGCTGCATAGAGGGGGAAGAGTTGGTGGTGATGGCGGTGAAGTTGTTGGTGAAGATTGCGGTGATGATGATGGCCACGGCAGCGTTCCGGCGCCACCGGAAGAGAAGGGGAGAGGGGGGCCCTTCGTCTTATTCTTCCTTGACCACCTCCCTAGATGGGAGAAGGGTTTCCCCTCTGGTCCTTGGCCTCCATGGCGTGGGAGGGGCGAGAGCCCCTCCGAGATTGGATCTGTCTCTCTGTCTCTCTCTGTTTCTGTGTTCTCAGATTCTACCCTTTCACCGTTTCTTATATTTCCGGAGATCCGTAACTCCGGCTGGGCTGAAATTTTAACACGATCTCTATCCATATATTATCTTTCTTGCGGCGAAAGAAGGGCATCAACGGCCTTACGGGGTGGCCACGAGGGTCAGGGGCGCGCCCCCTGCCTCGTGGCCCCCTCAGGCATCGTCTCGCGTGGATTTTTCTTCCCAAAAATCATATATATTCCAAAAAAAATCTTCGTCAGTTTTTATCCCGTTTGGAATCCGTTTGATATGGATATTCTGCGAAACAAAAAACATGCAACAAACAGGAACTGGCACTGGGCACTGGATCAATATGTTAGTCCCAAAAATAGTATAAAAAGTTGCCAAAAGTATATGAAAGCTGTAGAATATTGGCATCGAACAATCAAAAATTATAGATACGATGGAGACGTATCATCCACCATCTCCTGACACTTGAAAACTTGTTGCTCCAATGCCTTGAGCCTTGCCTCCATGCTTTCGGTCCTCCTTGGTCCCTCAACATCGCGGATGTACAACAACCCCTCACGCATCTCAATGGTTTGAGGGTGTTGCAGCATGTCCGCGAGGTAGGGGTTGATGACCTTCTCGAAGAACTTGTCCTTGGGGGCACTTGAAGACGACATGACGACCTAGATCTAACAGAAAAACAGCTCGAAACAAAGACAAGAGATATTTGCGTGATACAGTGGTCAAATCCTTCGGGAGATTATATAATGAATTTATACCGACCAAAAGAAGTATCATGCAAGAAAACGGAGTCCGGAGAGCACACGAGGTGCCCACAAGGCAGGGGGCGTGCCCTCCACCCTCGTGGAAGCCTCGTGTCCTTTCTGGTTTGCTTCTTATTTTCCTATTTTTCTAAATATTCCAAAATGGAGAAAAAATGCCGTTAGAACTATTTTGGAGTCGGTTTACTTACCGTACCACGTACCTATTCCTTTTCGGAGTCTGAAACATTCCGGAAAGTGTCCCTTATGTATTCCTCCGGGGTTACGGTTTCAATAATATTAGTTTCAACATTTATAGGATTACCTGAGATATAATGTTTGATTCTTTGACCGTTCACCACCCTCGGATTTGTGCCTTCGAAGTTGTTGATTTTTATGGCACCGGAGCGATAGACCTCCTTGATAACGTAAGGACCTTCCCATTTAGAGAGGAGTTTGCCTGCAAAAAATCTTAAATGAGAGTTGTATAGAAATACATAATCACCTACATTAAACTCACGCTTTTGTATCCTTTTGTTATGCCATCTTTTAACTTTTTCTTTAAACAGCTTGGCATTTTCATAAGCCTGGGTTCTCCATTCATTGAGTGAGCTAATGTCAGAAAGCCTCTTCTCACCAGCAAGTTTGAAGTCATAGTTGAGCTCTTTAATAGCCCAATATTCCTTACGTTCTAATTCAAGAGGTAAGTGACATGCTTTACCATAAACCATTTTATACGGAGACATACCCATAGGATTTTTATATGCAGTTCTATAGGCCCATAATGCATCATCAAGTTTCTTGGACCAATTCTTTCTAGATCTATTAACAGTTTGTTACTTAATTCTACTTGACCACTAGACTATGGGTGATAAGGAGATGCAATTCTATGATTAACGTCATACTAGCAAGCATTTTACGAAAGGCACCATGAATAAAATGTGAACCTCCATTAGTCATTAAATATCTAGGGACTCCAAACCTCGGGAAAATAACTTCTTTAAGAATCTTAATAGAGGTGTTATGATTAGCACTACTAGTTGGAATAGCTTCTACCCACTTAGTAACATAATCAACATCGACTAAAATATGTGCATACTCGTTAGAGGAAGGAAAAGGTCATATATAATCAAAGACCCACACATCAAATGGTTCAATAACAAGTGAATAATTCATAGGCATTTCTTGACGTCTACTGATATTACCAATTCTTTGACATTCATCACAAGACAAGACAAACTTACGGGCATCCTTGAAGAGAGTAGGCCAATAAAAACCGGATTGCAATACCTTATGTGCAGTTCTATCTCCAGCATGGTGTCCTCCATAAGCCTCGGAGTGACACTTGCATAGGATCTGTTCCTGTTCATGCTCAGGTACACATCATCTAATAATACCATCTACTCCTTGTTTATAAAGATGTGGGTCATCCCAAAAGTAATGTCTCAAATCATAGAAGAACTTTTTCTTTTGCTCGTATGTGAAACTAGGTGGTATAAATTTAGCAACAATATAATTAGCATAATCAACATACCATGGAGCAGTACGAGAAGCATTTATGACATTTAATTTTTCATCAGTAAAGCTATCATCAATAGGTAGTGGGTCATCAAGAACATTCTCTAACCTAGACAAGTTGTCTGCAACGGGGTTCTCAGCTCCCTTTCTATCAATAATATGCAAATCAAATTCTTGTAGCAAGAAAACCCATCTAATAAGTCTAGGTTTAGCATCTTTCTTTTCCATAAGGTATTTAATAGCAGCATGATCAGTGTGAATAGTTACTTTAGAATCAAGAATATAAGGTCTGAACTTATCACAAGCAAAAACAACTGCTAAAATTTCTTTTCCAGTGGTAGCATAATTTCTCTAGGCATTGTCTAGAGTTTTACTAGCATATTGAATAACATTTAATTTCTTATCAACTCTTTTCCCTAGAACAACACCTACAGCATAATCACTAGCATCACACATAATTTCAAAGGGTAAACTCCAATCAGGTGGCTAAACAATAGGTGCAGAAATCAATGCTTTCTTAAGTATTTCAAATGATTCTATGCAATCATCATCAAAGACAAAAGGAATATCTTTTTGTAATAGGTTAGTCAGAGGCCGAGAAATTTTTGAGAAGTCCTTAATGAACCTCCTATAAAAACCAGCATGGCCGAGGAAACTTCTTATACCTTTGATGTCCTTGGGGCACGACATCTTTTCAATAGCATCAACTTTAGCTTTATCAACTTCAATGCCTCTTTCAGAAAGTTTATGCCCCAAGACAATACCTTCATTAACCATAAAGTGGCATTTCTCCCAATTCAGAACAAGATTAGTTTCTTCACATCTCTGCAAAACTCGATCAAGGTTGCTCAAGCAATCATCAAAAGAGGATCCATAGGAGAAATCGTCCATGAAAACCTCACATATCTTTTCACAAAAGTCAGAAAATATAGCCATCATGCATCTTTGAAAGGTAGCAGGTGCATTACATAAACCAAAAGGCATACGTCTATAAGCAAAAGTACCGAAAGGGTAAGTAAAAGTGGTCTTTGCTTGACATCAGCTGACACAGGTATTTGAGAGAAACCAGAGTAACCATCTAGAAAGCAAAAATGTGTATGTTTAGATAATCTTTCTAGCATTTGATCAATAAAAAGTAAGGGGTAATGATCTTTTTTTGTAGCTTTATTTAATTTGCGGAAATCAATTACCATCCTATAACCTGTAATAATTCTTTGCGGAATCAATTCATCTTTATCATTAGGAACAACAGTAATACCTCCATTCTTAGGGACACAATGGACAGGACTTACCCACTGACTATCAGCAATAGGATAAATTATACCTGCCTCAAGGAGCTTTAAAATTTCCTTTCTTACCACTTCTTTAATCTTAGGATTCGGCCGTCGTTGGTGATCAATAACTGGTTTGGCGTCTTTCTCCAAATTTATTTTGTGTTGACATAGAGTGGGACTAATGCCCTTAAGATCATCAAGAGTATATCCAATAGCAGCACGGTGCTTCTTCAGAGTTTTCAATAATTTTTCTTCTTCATGCTCAGAAAGGTTAGCACTAATAATAATAAGATAGATCTTCTTTTCATCAAGATAAGCATATTTAAGGGTATCAGGTAATGGTTTAAGCTCAAACACGGGATCACCCTTGGATGGAGGAGGATCCCCTAGGATTTCAACAGGCAAGTTGTGTTTCAGAATAGGTCCCTGTTTAAAGAATACTTCATCTATTTCCCTTCTTTCATTCATAAACATATCATTTTCATGGTCTAGCAAATATTGTTCTAAAGGATCAGTAGGAGGCACGACAATAGAAGCACGACCAATAATTTCATCTTTACTAGGCAATTCCTCATCACGGGGTTGTCTACGGAACTTAGCAAAATTAAACTCATGAGACATATCCCCTAAACCAATAGAAACAATATCCTTATTGCAGTCTATCTTAGCATTAACAGTATTCAAGAAGGGTCTACCAAATATAATGGGACAAAAGCTATCTTGTGGGGAACCAAGAACAAGAAAATCAGCAGGGTATTTAACCTTCCCACACAAGACTTCAACATCTCTAACAATCCCAATTGGTGAAATAGTATCTCTATTAGCAAGCTTAATGGTAACATCGATATCTTCTATCTCAGCTGGTGCAATATCATGCATAATTTATTTGTATAAGGAAATAGGTATTGCACTAGCACTAGCACCCATATCACACAAGCCATGATAACAATGATCTCCTATTTTAATAGAAGTAACAGGCATGCCTACCACAGGTCTATGTTTATCTTTAGCGCCAAGTTTAGCAATTCTAGCAGTCTCATCACAGAAATAAATAACATGCCCATCGATATTATGGGCCAAGAGATCTTTTACCATAGCAATATTAGGTTCAACTTTAACTTGCTCAGGGGGTTTGTGTGTCCTAATATCACTTTTTTTACTACAGTTGAAACTTTAGCATGATCCTTTATTCTAACAGGGAAAGGTGGTTTCTCAACATAAGCAGTGGGAACAATAAGATCATCATAAGTGATAGTTTTTTCTTCAACTTTAATAGGTGCAACTACTTTTGTTTCAATGGGAGGATTATATTTAAACCACTTCTCCTTAGGGAGATCAACATGAGTAGCAAAGGATTCACAGAAAGAAGCTACTATCTCAGAGTCAAGTTCATATTTAGTGCTAAATTTACGAAAAACATCTGTATCCATAAAAGATTTAACACAATCAAACTTAGGTGGTATACCTGACTCCTTACCTTCATCGAGATCCCAATCTCCAGAGTTGCATTTAATTCTCTCCAATAAATTCCATTTGAATTCAATAGTCTTCATCATAAAGGAACCAATACAAGAAGTATCAAGCATGGAATGATTGTTGTCAGAAAGCCGAGCATAAATTTTTTGAATAATCATTTCTCTTGAGAGCTCATGATTGGGGCATGAATATAACATTGACTTATGCCTTACCCCAAGCTTGAGCGATTCTTTCTCCTCCGTGAGGCCAAAAATTATATATATAATTACGATCACGATGAACAAGATGCATAGGATAAAACTTCTGATGAAATTCCACTTTCAACCGTTTGTAGTCCCATGATCCCATATCATCACATAGCCTATACCATGTCAATGCACCTCCCTTCAAAGATAAAGGGAAGACCTTCTTCTTGATAACATCATCGGGCATACCTGCAAGCTTAAATAATCCAGAAACTTCATCAACATAGATTAAGTGTAAGTCGGGATGCAATGTTCCATCTCCTGCAAAAGGATTAGCTAGCAGTTTCTCTATCATACCCGAAGGAATTTCAAAGTAAACATTTTCAGTAGGTTCAGTAGGTTGAGGAGCAACTATTTTCTCTACCGGTCGGGGTGAAGATACCCCGAACAAGCCCTCAAAGGATTACTTTCCATAGTAACAAGTGACAGTAAATTTCAGCACACTATATAACAGTTTTTCTTACCAAATTCCACCTACCAAAGGCGCTTCACTCCCTGGAAACGACGCCAAAAAAGAGTCTTGATGACCCACAAGTGTAGGGGATCTATCATAGCCTTTTCTATAAGTAAGAAAGTCGAACCCAACGAGGAGCAGAAGGAAATGATAAGCGGGTTTCAGCAAGGTATTCTGTGCAAGCACTGAAATTATCAGTAACAGATAGTTTTGTGATAAGGTAATTTGTAACGAGTAGCAAGTAATAAAAGTAAATAAGGTGCAGCAAGATGGACCAATCCTTTTTGTAGCAAAGGACAAGCCTAGACAAACTCTTATATGAAGGAAAGCGCTCCCGAGGACACATGGGAATTATCGTCAAGCTAGTTTTCATCACGTTCATATGATTCGCGTTCGGTACTTTGATAATTTGATATGTGGGTGGACCGGTGCTTGGGTACTATCCTTACTTGGACAAGCATCCCACTTATGATTAACCCCCATTGCAAGCATCCTCAACTACAACATAAGTATTAGGGTAAACCTAACCATAGCATGAAACATATGGATCCAAATCAGCCCCTTACGAAGCAACACACAAACTAGGGTTTAAGCTTATGCCACTCTAGCAACCCATCATATACTTATTACTTCCCAATGCCTCCCTCTAGGCCCAAACAATGGTGAAGTGTCATGTAGTCGATGTTCACATGACACCACTAGAGGGATGACAACATACATCTCATCAAAATATCGAACGAATACCAAATTCACATGACTACTAATAGCAAGACTTCTCCCATGTCCTCAGGAACAAACGCTCACAAACCATATTCATGTTCATAATCAGAGGGGTATAAATATGCATAATGGATCTGAACATATGATCTTCCACCAAGTAAACCAACTAGCATCAACTACAAGGAGTAATCAACACTACTAGCAACCCACAGGTATCAATCTGAGGTTTGGATACAAAGATTGGATACAAGAGATGAACTAGGGTTTGAGATGAGATGGTGCTGGTGAAGATTTTGATGGAGATTGATCCCCTCCCGATGTGAGGATCGTTGGTGATGACGATGGTCATGATTTCCCCCTCCCGGAGGGAAGTGTCCCCGGTAGAACAGCTCTGCCAGAGCCCTAGATTGGTTCCGCCAAGGTTCCGCCTCATGGCGGCGGAGTCTCGTCCCGAAAGCTTGCTTATGATTTTTCCTTGACGAAAGACTCCATATAGCAGAAGATGGGCATCAGAGGGCCACCAGGGGGCCCACGAGGCAGGGGGCCCACGAGGCAGGGGGCGCGCCCAGGGGGTAGGGCGCGTCCCCCATTCTCGTGGCTGGTGGGTGGCCCCCCTGTGGTACTTCTTGCACTCAGTATTTTTATATATTCTGGAAATAACTTCCGTGAAGTTTCAGGACTTTTGGAGCTGTGTAGAATAGGTCTCTAATATTTGCACCTTTTCCAGCCCAGAATTCCAGCTGCCAGCATTCTCCCTCTTTATTTAAACCTTGTAAAATAAGAGAGAATAGGCATAATTATTGTGACATAATGTGTAATAACATCCCATAATGCAATAAATATCGATATAAAAGCATGATGCAAAATGGACGTATCAAGGACCTGGATGAAACATTTGCCAACCTGCGCTAGGTAAACCTGTGGCTCAATCTGGAGAAATGCATGTTCGGTGTCCCGTACGGCAAGTTGCTAGGCTTCCTGGTGTCGCACACGGGGATCGAGGCTAACCCCGAGAAGGCCAAGGCAATAGAAAGGATGAGCACGCCACAGACCCTCAAGGAGATGCAGAAGCTCACGGTCTGAGTAACCTCGTTGGGCCTCTTCATCTCCAAGCTTGGCGAGCGCGCCCTTTCGTTCTTCAAGCTGATGAAGAAGAAGGGCCCCTTCGAGTGGACTCCAGAGGCGAGGCAGCCTTCCAAGACCTCAAGAGGTATCTCACGAGCCCGCTGGTGATGGTGGCGCCTCGTCCTCTTGAGCCCTTGCTGCTTTACCTGACCGCGACGCCCCACTCAGCTAGCGCAGCGCTCGTGGCACTCAGGGAGGAGCGCGCCGGTGCGGGTGCGTGGCGTAGCGCCCTGCGTACGATCACGCCATCTCCACCTTAGGATGGCGACCCCGAAGCCTCGACCACGCCAACGGACGTCAAGGCTCCCAAGGCCCCCTCGTCCACAGCGGAGCGGGGCGTCGTCAACACCTCTTCCCTCGTCGAGCACCATGTGTACTTCATCAGCACGGTGCTACGTGACGCGCGCGCATGCTACCCCATGCCACAGAAGCTCCTACTCATGCTACTCGTTGGCTCCAGGAAACTGCACCACTACTTCCAAGGCCACCCCATCAAGGTCGTCTCCGCATACCCCTGGAGAAGGTGTTGGGGAATGCAGTAATTTCAAAAATTTCCTACGCACACGTAAGATCTATCTAGGTGATGCATAGCAACAAGAGGGGAAGAGTGTTGACTACATACCCTCATAGACCGTAAGCGGAAGCGTTATGACAAGGCGGTTGATGTAGTCGAACGTCTTCACGATCCGACCGATCCTAGCACTGAAGGTACGTCACCTCCGTGATCTGCACACGTTCAGCTCAGTGACGTCCCACGAACTCTAGATCCAGCTGAGTGTCGAGGGAGAGTTTCGTCAGCATGACGCCGTGATGACGGTGATGATGAAGCTACCGGAACAGCGCTTCGCCGAAGCACACGGTTAAGACAATGATCAACTTGTGTGTCTATGGGGTTCCCCCTCCCACGTATATAAAGGAGTGGAGGAGGGGGGAGGGCCGGCCCTCTATGGCACGCCCTAGGGGAGTCCTACTCCCACCGGGAGTAGGATTCCCCCCTTCGAAGTAGTAGGAGTAGGAGAGAAGGAAGGGGAGGAGAGAAGGAAGGGGAGGAGAGAAGGAAGGAAGGGGGGGCACCCAATTCGGATTGGGCTTGGGGGGCGCGCCTCCCACCTTTTTCATTCCTCTCCTCTATTCCACTAAGGCCCAATAAGGCCCATATACTCCCCGGGGGGTTGCGGTAACCTCCCGTACTCCGGAAAATGCCCGAACTCATCGGGAACCATTCCGATGTCCAAACATAGGCTTCTAATATATCAATATTTATGTCTCGACCATTTCCAGACTCCTCGTCATGTCCGTGATCAAATCCGGGACTCCGAACTACCTTCGGTACATCAAAACACATAAACTCATAATACCGATCGTCACTGAACGTTAAGCGTGCGGACCCTACGGGTTCGAGAACTATGTAGACATGACCGAGACTCATCTCGGGTCAATAACCAATAGAGGAACCTAGATGCTCATATTGGTTCCTACATATTCTACGAAGATCTTTATCGGTCAAACCGCACAACAACATGCTTTTTTGACCGCAAGACTATAAGGGAACCCCCTACAGTATAATTGGTGCAACAAACCCCAATTTGCAAGTACCATGCCTTAAACCTGGGTGGGTGGGAAGGCATCAGCCCCTTCCCACCACTAGGCTATGCCTTAGTCTGCCAGAACAACATACGTTGTTTCCTTTGTCATCGGTATGTTACTTGCCCGACATTCGATCATCGGTATCATCATACCTAGTTCAATCTCGTTACCGGCAAGTCTCTTTACTCGTTCCGTAATAAATACATCCCGTAACTAACTCATTAGTCAGATTGCTTGTAAGGCTTACAGTGATGTGCATTACCGAGAGGGCCCAGAGATACCTCTCCGATACACGGAGTGACATCGATCTATGCCAACTCAACAAACACCATCGGAGACACATGTAGAGCATATTTATAGTCACCCAGTTACGTTGTGACATTTTTCAGCACACTAAGTGTTCTCCGGTATTCGGGAGTTGCATAATCTCATAGTCATAGGAACATGTATAAGTTATGGAGAAAGCAATAGCAGTAAACTAAACGATCATCGTGCTAAGCTAACGGATGGGTCAAGTCAATCACATCATTCTCTAATGATGTGATCTCGTTAATCAAGTGACAACTCTTGTCTATGGTCAGGAAACATAACCATCATTGATTCAACGAGCTAGTCAAGTAGAGCCATACTAGTGACACTCTGTTTGTCTATGTATTCACACGTGTACTAAGTTTCCGGTTAATACAATTCTAGCATGAATAATAAACATTTATCATGATATAAGGAAATATAAATAACAACTTTATTATTGCCTCTAGGGCATATTTCCTTCAGTCTCCCACTTGCACTAGAGTCAATAATCTAGATTGCATTGTAATGATTCTAACACCCATGGAGTCTTGGTGCTGATCATGTTTTGCTCATGAGAGAGGCTTAGTCAACGGGTCTGCAACATTCAGATCCGTATGTATCTTGCAAATCTCTATGTCTCCCTCCTTGACTTGATCGCGGATGGAATTGAAGCGTCTCTTGATATGCTTGGTTCTCTTGTGAAATCTGGATTCCTTTGCCAAGGCAATTGCACCAGTATTGTCACAAAAGATTTTCATTGGACCCGATGCACTAGGTATGACACCTAGATCGGATATGAACTCCTTCATCTAGACTCCTTCATTTGCTGCTTCGGAAGCAGCTATGTACTCCCCTTCACATGTAGATCCCGCCACAACGCTCTGCTTGGAACTGCACCAATTGACAGCTCCACCATTTAATAAAAATACGTATCCGGTTTGTGACTTAGGGTCATCCGGATCAGTGTCAAAGCTTGCATCGACGTAACCGTTTACGATGAGCTCTTTGTCACCTCCATAAACAAGAAACATATCCTTAGTCCTTTTCAGGTATTTCAGGATGTTCTTGACCGTTGTCCAGTGATCCACTCCTGGATTGCTTTGGTACCTCCCTGCTAAACTAATAGCAAGACACACATCAGGTCTAGTACACAACATTGCATACATGATAGAACCTATGGCTGAAGCATAGGAAATGACTTTCATTTTCTCTCTATCTTCTGCAGTGGTCGGGCATTGAGTCTGACTCAAATTCACACCTTGTAACACAGGCAAGAACCCTTTATTTGGTTGATCCATTTTGAACTTCTTCAAAACTTTATCAAGGTATGTGCTTTGTGAAAGTCCAATTAAGCATCTTGATCTATCTCTATAGATCTTGATGCCCAATATATAAGCAGCTTCACCGAGGTCTTTCATTGAAAAATTCTTATTCAAGTATCCTTTTATGCTATTCCGAAATTTAGTATCATTTCCAATCAACAATATGTCATCTACATATAATATCAGAAATGCTACAGAGCTCCCACTCTCTTTCTTGTAAATACAAACTTCTCCAAAAGTCTGTATAAAACCATATGCTTTGATCACACTATCAAAACGTATATTCCAACTCCGAGAGGCTTGCACCAGTCCACAAAATGGATCGCTAGAGCTTGCACACTTTGTTAGCACCTTTTGGATTGACAAAACCTTCTGGTTGCATCATATACAACTCTTCTTTAAGATATCCATCAAGGAATGCAGTTTTGACATCCATTTGCCAAATTTCATAATCATAAAATTCGGCAATTGCTAACATGATTCGGACGGACTTAAGCATCTCTACGGGTGAGAAGTTCTCATCATAGTCAACTCCTTGAACTTGTCGAAAACCTTTTGCAACAAGTCGAGCTTTGTAGACAGTAACATTACCTGATCAACACGCAAGTCAACCAAAGTCCACACTTTGTTCTCATACATGGATCCCATCTCAGATTTCATGGCCTCAAGCCATTTTGCGGAATCTGGGCTCATCATCGCTTCCTCATAGTTCGTAGGTTCGTCATGGTCAAGTAACATGACCTCCAGAACAGGATTACCGTACCACTCTGGTGCGGATCTTACTCTGGTTGACCTATGAGGTTCGGTAGTAACTTGATCAGAAGTTTCATGATCATCATCATTAGCTTCCTCACTTACTGGTGTAGGAATCACTGGAACTGATTTCAGTGATAAACTACTTTCCAATAAGGGAGCAGATACAATTACCTCATCAAGTTCTACTTGTTGGGGAACGTAGTAATTTCAAAATTTCATACGCACACGCAAGATCATGGTGATGCATAGCAACGAGAGGGAAGAGTATCGTCCACGTACCCTCATAGACCGTAAGCGGAAGCATTATGAGAACGCGATTGATGTAGTCGAACGTCTTCACGATCCGACCGATCCAAGTACCGAACGCACGACACCTCCGAGTTCCGCGTTCAGCCCGGTGATGTCCCACGAACTCTGATCCAGCAGAGCTTCACGGGAGAGTTCCGTTGGCACGACGGCGTGTTGACGGTGATGATGTTGCTACCGACGCAGGGCTTCGCCTAAGCACCGCTACAATATGATCGAGGTGGATTATGGTGGAGGGAGCACCACACACGGCTAAGGGATCAATGATCAACTTGTGTGTCTAGAGGTGACCCCCTGCCCCCGTATATAAAGGAGCAAGGGAGGAGGAGGCCGGCCCTCATAGGGCGCACCCAAGTGTGGAGTCCTACTAGGACTCCCTAGTCCTAGTAGGATTCCACCTCCCACATGGAATAGGAAAAAGGGAAGGGAGAAGGAGAAGGAAGGAAGGGGGCGCCCCCCTCCCTAGTCCAATTCAGACCAGTCCATGGGGAGGGTGTTGGGAAACGTAGTAATTTTAAAAAATTTCCTACACACACGCAAGATCATGGTGATGCATAGAAACGAGAGGGGAGAGTGTGATCTACGTACCCTTGTAGACCGACAGCGGAAGCGTTGTGACAACGTGGTTGATGTAGTCGTACGTCTTCACGATCCGACCGATCCAAGCACCGTTACTCCGGCACCTCCGAGTTCTTGGCACATGTTCAGCTCGATGACGATCCCCGGGCTCCGATCCAGCAAAGCGTCGGGGAGGAGTTCCGTCAGCACGACGGCGTGGTGACGATCTTGATGTTCTACCGTTGCAGGGCTTCGCCTAAGCACCGCTACAATATGACCGAGGTGGAATATGGTGGAGGGGGGCACCGCACACGGCTAAGGAACGATCACGAAGATCAACTTGTCTTCATGGGGTGCCCCTTGCCTCAGTATATAAAGGATGGAGGAGGAGGAGGCCGGCCAAGGCAATTGGTGCGGCCAGGATGTGGAGTCCTACTAGGACTCCAAGTCCTAGTAGGAGTCCACCAAGAGGGGAGGAAGGGAGAAGGAAGTGGAGGAGAAGGAAAGGTGGCCGGCCCCCTTTTCCCTAGTCCAATTCGGACCAGAGGGGAGGGGGGCGCAGCAGCCCCTTGGCCCTTTCTCCCCTTCCCACTAAAGCCCATCAAGGCCCATTGCTTCTCCCGTAACTACCCGGTACTCCGAAAAATACCCGAATCACTCGGAACCTTTCCGATGTCCGAATATAGTCGTCCAATATATCGATATTTACGTCTCGACCATTTCGAGACTCCTCGTCATGTCCCCGATCTCATCCGGGACTCCGAACTCCTTCGGTACATCAAAACTCATAAACTCATAATATAACTGTCATCGAAACCTTAAGCGTGCGGACCCTACGGTTCGAGAACAATGTAGACATGACCGAGACATGTCTCCGGTCAAAAACCAATAGCGGAACCTGGATGCTCATATTGGCTCCTACATATTCTACGAAGATCTTTATCGGTCAGACCGCATAACAACATACGTTGTTCCCTTTGTCATCGGTATGTTACTTGCCCGAGATTCGATCGTCGGTATCCAATACCTAGTTCAATCTCGTTACCGACAAGTCTCTTTACTCGTTCCGTAATACATCATCTCACAACTAACTCATTAGTTGCAATGCTTGCAAGGCTTATGTGATGTGCATTACCGAGAGGGCCCGGAGATACCTCTCCGACAATCGGAGTGACAAATCCTAATCTCGAAATACGCCAACCCAACATGTACCTTTGGAGACACCTGTAGAGCTCCTTTATAATCACCCAGTTATGTTGTGACATTTGGTAGCACACAAAGTGTTCCTCTGGCAAACGGGAGTTGCATAATCTCATAGTCATAGGAACATGTATAAGTCATGAAGAAAGCAATAGCAACACACTAAACGATCGGGTGCTAAGCTAATGGAATGGGTCATGTCAATCAGATCATTCACCTAATGATGTGATCCCGTTAATCAAATAACAACTCTTTGTCCATGGTTAGGAAACATAACCATCTTTGATTAACGAGCTAGTCAAGTAGAGGCATACTAGTGACACTCTGTTTGTCTATGTATTCACACATGTATTATGTTTCCGGTTAATACAATTCTAGCATGAATAATAAACATTTATCATGGTATAAGGAAATAAATAATAACTTTATTATTGCCTCTAGGGCATATTTCCTTCAGAGGGGTGCAGCCACCCTTTGAGGCCTTTCTCTCCTTTCCCGTATGGCCCATTAAGGCCCAATACGAATTCCCGTAACTCTCCTGTACTCCGAAAAATACCCGAATCACTCAGAACCTTTCCGATGTCTGAATATAGTCGTCCAATATATCAATCTTTACGTCTCGACCATTTCGAGACTCCTCGTCATGTCCCCGATCTCATCCGGGACTCCGAACTACCATCGGTACATCAAATCACATAACTCATAATACAAATCGTCACAGAACGTTAAGCGTGCAGACCCTACGGTTTCGAGAACTATGTAGACATGACTGAGACACATCTCCGGTCAATAACCAATAGCGGAACCTGGATGCTCATATTGGCTCCCACATATTCTACGAAGATCTTTATCGGTCAAACTGCATAACAACATACGTTGTTCCCTTTGTCATCGGTATGTTACTTGCCTGAGATTCGATCGTCGGTATCTCAATACCTAGTTCAACCTCGTTACCGGCAAGTCTCTTTACTCGTTCCGTAATACATCGTCCCGCAACTAACTCATTAGTTGCATTGTTTGCAAGGCTTATTATGATGTGCATTACCGAGAGGGCCCAGAGATACCTCTCCGACAATCGGAGTGACAAATCCTAATCTTGGTCTATGCCAACTCAACAAGTACCTTCAGAGACACCTGTAGAGCACCTTTATAATCAGCCAGTTACGTTGTGACGTTTGGTAGCACACAAAGTGTTCCTCCGGTATTCAGGAGTTGCATAATCGCATAGTCATAGGAATATGTATAAGTCATGAAGAAATCAATAGCAACAAACTAAACGATCATCGTGCTAAGCAAACGGAATGGGTCAAGTCAATCACATCATTCTCCTAATGATGTGATCCCATTAATCAAATGACAACTCATGTCCATGGCTAGGAAACATAACCATCTTTGATCAACGAGCTAGTCAAGTAGAGGCATACTAGTGACACTTTGTTTGTCTATGTATTCAGACATGTATCAAGTTTCCGGTTAATACAATTCTAGCATGAATAATAAACATTTATCATGAAATAAGGAAATAAATAATATCTTTATTATTGCCTCTAGGGCATATTTCCTTCACTACTTTCCTTCCACTCACTTCTTTCGAGAGAAACTCCTTCTCTAGAAAGGATCAATTCTTAGCAACGAATATCTTGCCTTCGGATCTGTGATAGAAGATGTACCCAACAGTCTCCTTTGGGTATCCTATGAAGACACATTTCTCCGATTTGGGCTCGAGCTTATCAGGTTGAAGCTTTTTCACATAAGCATCGCAGCCCCAAACTTTAAGAAACGACGACTTGGGTTTCTTGCCAAACCACAGTTCATAAGGTGTCGTCTCAACGGATTTAGATGGTGCCCTATTTATCGTGAATGCAGCTGTCTCTAAAGCATAACCCCAAAACAATAGCGGTAAATCAATGGGAGACATCATAGATCGCACCATATCTAGTAAAGTACAATTACGACGTTCGGACACACCATTATGCTGTGGTGTTCCGGGTGGCGTGAGTTGCGAAACTATTCCGCATTGTTTCAAATGAAGACCAAACTCGTAACTCAAATATTCTCCTCCACAATCAGATCGCAGAAACTTTATTTTCTTGTTACGATGATTTTCCACTTCACTCTGAAATTCTTTGAACTTTTCAAATGTTTCAGACTTATGTTTCATTAAGTAGATATACCCATATCTGCTCAAATCGTTTGTGAAGGTGAGAAAATAACGATATCCGTCGCGAGCCTCAATGTTCATTAGACCATATACATAAGTATGTATGATTTCTAATAACTCTGTTGCTCGCTCCATTGTTCTGGAGAACGGAGTTTTAGTCATCTTGCTCACGAGGCATGGTTCGCAAGTACCAAGTGATTCATAATCAAGTGATTCCAGAAGTCCATCAGAATGAAGTTTCTTCATGCGCTTTACACCAATATGACCCAAACGGCAGTGCCACAAATAAGTTGCACTATCATTATCAACTTTGCATCTTTTGGCTTCATACTATGAATATGTGTATCACTACTATCAAGATTTAGTAAAAATAGACCACTCATCAAGGGTGCATGACCATAAAAGATATTACTCATATAAATAGAACAACCATTATTCTCTGATTTAAATGAATAACCGTCTCCCATCAAACAAGATCCAGATATAATGTTCATGCTCAACGCTGTCACCAAGTAACAATTATTTAGGTCTAAAACTAATCTTGAAGGTAGATGTAGAGGTAGCGTGCCGGCGACGATCACATCGACTTTGGAACCATTTCCCACGCGCATCGTCACCTCATCCTTAGCCAATCTTCGCTTAATCTGTAGCCCATGTCTCGAGTTGCAAATATTAGCAACAGAACCAGAACCAGTATCAAATACCCAGGCGCTACTGCGAGCATTAGTAAGGTACACATCAATAACATGTATATCAAATATACCTTTCACTTTGCCATCCTTCTTCTCCGCCAAATACTTCGGGCAGTTCCGCTTTTAGTGACCAGTCCCTTTGCAGTAGAAGCACACAGTTTCAAGCTTATGTCCAGACTTGGGTTTCTTCACTTGAGCAGCAACTGGCTTGCTGTTCTTCTTGAAGTTCCCTTTCTTCCCTTTACCCTTTTTCTTGAAACTAGTGGTCTTTTTGACCATCAACACTTGATGCTCCTTCTTGATTTCTACCTCCGCAGCCTTTAGCATTGCGAAGAGCTCAGGAATTGTCTTATCCATACCTTGCATATTATAGTTCATCACGAAGCTCTTGTAGCTTGGTGGCAGTGATTGAAGAACTCTGTCAATGACACTATCATCAGGAAGATTAACTCCCAGCTGAGTCAAGTGGTTGAGGTACCCAGACATTCTGAGTATATGTTCACTGACAGAACTATTCTCCTCCATTTTGCAGCCATAGAACTTATTGGAAACTTCATATCTCTCAATCCGGGCATTTGCTTGAAATATTAACTTTGAAGGAAATATGCCCTAGAGGCAATAATAAAGTTGTTATTTATATTTCCTTACATCATGAAAAATGTTTATTATTCATGCTAGAATTGTATTAACCAGAAAATTAGTACATATGTGAATACATAGACAAACAGAGTGTCACTAGTATGCCTCTACTTGACTAGCTCGTTAATCAAAGATGGTTAAGTTTCCTAGCCATGGACAAGAGTTGTCATTTGATGAACATGATCACATCATTAGAGAATGATGTGATTGACTTGACCCATCCGTTAGCTTAGCACTATGATCGTTTAGTTTATTGATATTGCTTTCTTCATAACTTATACATGTTCCTATGACTATGAGATCATGCAACTCCCAAATACCGAAGGAACACTTAGTGTGCTATCAAACGTCACAACGTAACTGGGCGACTGTAAAGATGCTCTACAGGTGTCTCCGATGGTGTTTGTTGAGTTGGCATAGATCAAGATTAGGATTAGTCACTCTGAGTATCGGAGAGGTATCTTTGGGCCCTCCCGGTAATGCACATCACTATAAGCCTTGCAAGCAATGTAACTAATGAGTTAGTTACGGGATGATGCATTACAGAATGAGTAAAGAGACTTGGCTATAACGAGATTGAACTAGGTATTGAGATACTGACGATCGAATCTCGGGCAAGTAACATACCGATGACAAAGGGAACAACGTATGTTGTTATGCGGGTTGATCAATAAAGATCTCCGTAGAATATGTGGGAGTCAATATGAACATCCAGGTTCTGCTATTGGTTATTGACCGGAGACGTGTCTCAGTCATGTCTACATAGTTCTCGCACCCGTAGGGTCCGCACGCTTAACGTTCGGTGACGATTGGTATTATGAGTTTATGTGTTTTGATGTACCGAAGGTAGTTCAGAGTCCCGGATGTGATCACGGACATGACGAGGAGTCTCGAAATGGTCGAGATATAAAGATCGATATATTGGATGACTATGTTTGGACACCGGAAAGGTTTCGAGAGAGTTCGGGCATATACCGGAGTACCGGGGGGTTACCTGAACCCCCCGCGGAGTCAATGGGCCTTAATGGGCCATAGTGGAAAGGAGGAGGAGGTGGCCAAGGTAGGGGCGCGCCCCCAAGCCCAATCCAAATTGGGAGGGGGGGCCTTTCCTTCTCTCCTCCTCCCCCTTCCTTCCCTCTCCTACTCCAACTAGGGAAGGGGGAATCCTAGTCCCACCGGGAGTAGGACTCCCCCCTTGGGCGTGCCTAGGAAGCCGGCCCTCTCCCCCTCCGCCACTCCTTTATATAAGGAGGAGGGGGTGTTGGGGTCAAAAATTTCCTACACACGCAAGATCATGGTGATGCATAGCAACGAGAGGGGAGAGTGTCGTCCACGTACCCTCGTAGACCATAAGCGGAAGCGTTATGAGAACGTGGTTGGTGTAGTCGTACGTCTTCACGATCCAACCGATCCAAGTAACGAACGTACGACACCTCCGAGTTCAGCACACATTCAGTTCAGTGACGTCCCACGAACCCTGATCCAGCAGAGCTTCGAGGGAGAGTTTCGTCAGCACGACGGCATGATGAGGTGATGATGATGCTACCGACGCAGGGTTCGCCTAAGCACCGCTACGATATGACCGAGGTGGATTATGGTGGAGGGGGGCACCGCACATGGCTAAAAGATCAACTGATCACTTGTGTCTCCATGGGGTGCCTCCTCCCCCGTATATAAAGGAGTGGAGGAGGGGGAGGGCCGGCCCTCTACTATGGCATGCCCTGGGGAGTCCTACTCCCACCGGGAGTAGGATTCCCCCTTCCATGTAGTAGGAGTAGGAGAGAAGGAAAGGGAAAAGAGAAGATAAGGAAGGAGGGGGCGCCGCCCCTCCCCCTAGTCCAATTCGGACTAGGCCTTGGGGGGCGCGCAACCTCCCCTCTCTCTTCCCCCTAAAGCCCAATAAGGCCCATATACTCCCCGACGAATTCCCGTAACTCTGTGGTACTCCGATAAATACCCGGACCACTCAGAACCTTTCCAATGTCTGAATATAGCCTTACAATATATCGATCTTTACGTCTTAAACATTTCGAGACTCCTTGTCATGTCTCTGATCTCATCCGGGACTCCGAACAACCTTCGGTACATCAAAACACATAAACTTATAATACCGATCGTCACCGAATGTTAAGCGTGCGGACCCTACGGGTTTGAGAACTATGTATACATGACCGAGACTCATCTCCGGTCAATAACAAATAGCGTAACCTGGATGCTCATATTGGCTCCTACATATTCTATGAAGATCTTTATCGGTTAAATCGCATAACGGTATACGTTGTTCCCTTTGTCATCGGTATGTTACTTGCCCGAGATTCGATCGTCGGTATCTCAATACCTAGTTCAATCTCGTTACCGGCAAGTCTCTTTACTCGTTCCGTAGTGCATCATCTAGCAACTAACTCATTAGTCACATTGCTTGCAAGGCTTATAGTGATGTGCATTACCGAGAGGGCCCAGAGATACTTCTCCGACAATCGGAGTGACAAATCCTAATCTCGATCTATGCCGACTCAACAAGTACCATCGGAGAAACCTGTAGAGCACCTTTATAATCACCCAGTTACGTTGTGACGTTTGGTAGCACACAAAGTGTTCCTCCGGTATTTGGGAGTTGCATAATCTCATAGTCAGAGGAACATGTATAAGTCATGAAGAAAGCAGTAGCAACAAACTAAACGATCAACGTGCTAAGCTAATGGAATGGGTCAAGTCAATCACATCATTCCCTAATGATGTGATCCCGTTAATCAAATGACAACTCATGTCCATGGCTAGGAAACTTAACCATCTTTGATTCAACGGGCTAGTCAAGTAGAGGCATACTAGTGACACTCTGTTTGTCTATGTATTCACACATGTACTAAGTTTCCGGTTAATACAATTCTAGCATGAATAATAAACATTTATCATGATATAAGGAAATAAATAATAACTTTATTATTGCCTCTAGGGCATATTTCCTTCAGTTTCCCACTTGCACTAGAGTCAATAATCTAGTTCACATCTTTATGTGATTAGTTCACATCTCCATGTGACTAATACACAAAGGGTTTACTAGAGTCAATAATCTAGTTCACATTGCTATGTGATAAACACCCAAAGAGTGATCATGTTTTGCTTGTGAGAGAAGTTTAGCCTACGGGTCTGCAACATTCAGATCCGTATGTATTTCGCAAATTTCTATGTCTACAATGCTCTGCACGGAGCTACTCTAGCTAATTGATCCCACTTTCAATATGTATCTAGATCGAGACTTAGAGTCATCTAGATCGATGTAAAAAGCTTGCATCGACATAACTCTTTACGAAAAACTCTTTTATCACCTCCATAACCGAGAAATATTTCCTTAGTCCTCTAAGGATAATTTTGACCGCTGTCCAGTGATCTACTCCTAGATCACTATTGTACTCCCTTGCGAGAAAGATGCTAAGGTATACAATAGGACTGGTAAACAACATAGCATACTTTATAGAACCTATGACTAAGGCATAGGGAATGACTTTTCATTCTCTTTCTATTTTCTGCCATGGTCGGGTTTTGAGTCTTTACTCAACTTCACGCCTTGCAACATAGGCAAGAACTCCTTCTTTGACTGTTCCATTTTGAACTACTTTAAAATCTTGTCAAGGTATGTACTCATTGAAAAAACTTATCAAGCGTCTTGATCTATCTCTATAGTTCTTGATGCTCAATGTGTAAGCAGCTTCATCGAGGTCTTTCTTTAAAAAACTCTTTTTCAAACACTCATTTATGCTTTCCAGAAAATTCTACATTATTTCCGATCAACAATATGCCATTCACATATACTTATTAGAAATGATGTAGTGCTCCAACTCACTTTCTTGTAAATACTTGCTTCACCGCAAGTCTGTATAAAACCATATGCTTTGATCACTTTATCAAAGCATATATTCCAACTCCGAGATGCTTGCACCATTCCATAGATGGATCGCTGGAGCTTGCTCACTTTGTTAGCACCTTTAGGATCGACAAAACCTTCTGGTTGCATCATATACAACTCTTCTTTTAAGAAATCCATGAAGGAATACAGTTTTGACATCCATTTGCCAGATTTCATAAAATGCGACAACTGCTAACATGATTCGGACAGACTTTTAAGCATCGATACGAGTGAGAAAATCTCATCGTATTCAACACCTTGAACTTGTCGAAAACATTTTGCGACAATTCGAGCTTTGTAGATAGTAACACTACTATCAGCATCCATCTTCCTCTTGAAGATCCATTTATTCTTAATGACTCACCGATCATTGGGCAAGTCAATCAAAAGTCCATACTTTATTCTCATACATGGATCCCATCTTAGATTTCATGGCCTCAAGCCATTTCGCGGAATCTGGGCTCATCATCGCTTCCTCATAGTTCGTAGGTTCGTCATGGTCAAGTAACATGACATCCAGAACAGGATTACCGTACCACTCTGGTGCGGATCTCAATCTAGTTGACCTACGAGGTTCGGTGGTAACTTGATCTGAAGTTACATGATCATCATCATTAGCTTCCTCACTAATTGGTGTAGGAGTCACAGGAACAGATTTCTGTGATGAACTACTTTCCAATAAGGGAGCAGGTACAGTTACCTCATCAAGTTCTACTTTCCTCCCACTCACTTCTTTCGAGAGAAACTCCTTCTCTAGAAAGGATCCATTCTTAGCAACGAATGTCTTGCCTTCTGATCTGTGATAGAAGGTGTACCCAACTGTCTCCTTTGGGTATCCTATGAAGACACATTTCTCCAATTTGGGTTTGAGCTTATCAGGATGAATTTTTTTCATATAAGCATCACAACCCCAAACTTTAAGAAATGACAACTTTGGTTTCTTGCCAAACCACAGTTCATATGGTGTCGTCTCAACGGATTTAGATGGTGCCCTATTTAACGTGAATGTAGCTGTCTCTAATGCATAACCCCAAAATGATAGTGGTAAATCGGTAAGAGACATCATAGATTGCACCATATCTAATAAAGTACGGTTATGATGTTCAGACACACCATTACGCTGTGGTGTTCCAGGTGGCGTGAGTTGCGAAACTATTCCGCATTGTTTTAAATGAAGACCAAACTCGTAACTCAAATATTCTGCTCCACGATCAGATTGCAGAAACTTTATTTTCTTGTTACGATGATTTTCCACTTAACTCTAAAATTCTTTGAACTTTTCAAATGTTTCAGACTTATGTTTCATCAAGTAGATATACCCATATCTGCTCAAATCATATGTGAAGATCAGAAAATAACGATACCCGCCATGAGCCTCAACACTCATCGGATTGCATACATCAGTATGTATTATTTCCAATAAGTCAGTTGCTTGCTCCATTGTTCCGGAGAACAGAGTTTTAGTCATCTTGCCCACGAGGCATGGTTCGCAAGCATCAAATGATTCATAATCAAGTGATTCCAAAAGCCCATCAGCATGGAGTTTCTTCATGCGCTTTACACCAATATGACCTAAACGGCAGTGCCACATATAAGTTGCACTATCATTATTAACTTTGCATCTTTTAGCTTCAATATTATGAATATGTGTATTACTATGATCGAGATTCAATAAACCATTCACCTTGGGTGTATGACCTCAGAAGGTTTTATTCATGTAAACAGAATAACAATTATCCTTGACTTAAATGAATAACCGTATTGCAATAAACATGATCCAATCATATTATGCTCTACGCAAACACCAAATAACATTTATTTTAGGTTCAACACCAATCCCGAAGGTAAAGGGTGTGTGCGATGGTGATCTTATCAACCTTGGAATCACTTCCAACTCACATCATCACCTCGCCCTTAACTAGTCTCTGTTTATTTTGCAACTCCCGTTTCGAGTTACTACTCTTAGTAACTGAACCAATATCAAATACTGAGGTGCTGTTATAAACACTAGTAAAGTACACATGAATAACATGTATATCAAATATATACTTTTGTTCACTTTGCCATCCTTCTTACCCGCAAAGTATCTAGGGCAGTTCCACTTCCAGTGACCATTTCCTTTGCAGTAGAAGCACTCGGTTCCAGGCTTGGGTCTAGCTTTGAGCTTCTTCATGGGAGCAGCAACTTGCTTGCTATTCTTCTTTGAAGTTCCTCTTTCTTTCCCTTTGCCCTTTTTCTTGAAACTTGTGGTCTTGTTAACCATCAATAGTTGATGCTATTTCTTTGATTTCTACCTTCGCTGATTTTAGCATCGCGAAGAGCTTGGGAATCGTTTCCATTATCCCTTGCATATTACAGTTCATCACGAAGTTCCAGTAACTTGGTGATAGTGACTAGAGAACTCTGTCAATCACTATCTTATCTGGAAGATTAACTCCCACTTGATTCAAGTGATTGTAGTACTCAGACATTCTGAGCACATGCTCACTAGCTGAGCTATTCTCCTCCATCTTGTAGGCAAAGTGCTTGTCAAAGGTCTCATACCTTTCGACATGGGCATGAGTCTGAAATACTAATTTCAACTCTTGGAACATCTCATATGCTCCGTGGCATTCAAAATGTCTTTGAAGCCCCTATTCTAAGCCGTAAAGCATGTTGCACTAAACTATCAAGTAGTCATCATATCGAGCTCGCCAAACATTCATAACGTCTGCATCTGCTCCTGCAATCGTTCTGTCACCTAGCGGTGCATCAAGGACATAATTCTTCTATGCAGAAATGAGGATAATCCTCAGATCACGGATCCAATCCGCATCATCGCTACTAACATCTTTCAACTTAGTTTTTCTCTAGGAACATATCAAAATAAACGGGGAGCTACATCGTGAGCTATTGATCTACAACATAGTTATGCAAATACTATCAGGACTAAGTTCATGATAAATTAAAGTTCAATCAATCATATTACCTAAAAACTCCCACTTAGATAGACATCCCTCTAGTCATCTAAATGATCACGTGATCCAAATCAACTAAACCATGTCAGATCATCATGTGAGATGGAGTAGTTTTCAATGGTGAACATCACTATGTTGATCATATCTACTATATGATTCATGCTCGACCTTTCGGTCTCCAGTGTTCTGAGGCCATATCTGCATATGCTAGGCTCGTCAAGTTTAACCCGAGTATTCCGTGTGTGCAAAACTGGCTTGCACCCATTGTATGTGAACGTAGAGCTTATCACACCCGATCATCACGTGGTGTCTCGGCACGACGAACTTTCACAACGGTGCATACTCAGGGAGAACACTTATACCTTGAAATTAGTGAGAGATCATCTTATAATGCTACCGTAGATCTAAGCAAAATAAGATGCATAAAAGATAAACATCACATGCAATCAATATAAGTGATATGATATGGCCACCATCATCTTGTGCCGGTGATCTCCATCTCCAAAGCACCGTCATGATCACCATCGTCACCGGCTTGACACCTTGATCTCCATCGAAGCATCATTGTCATCATGCCAACTATTGCCTCCACGACTATCGCTACCGCTTAGTGATAAAGTAAAGCAATTACATGGTGATTGCATTTCATACAATAAAGCGACAACCATATGGCTCCTTCCAGTTGCCGATAACTGTGTTACAAAACATGATCATCTCATAAAATAAAATTTAGCATCATGTCTTGACCATATCACATCACAACATGCCCTGCAAAAACAAGTTAGATGTCCTCTACTTTGTTGTTGCAAGTTTTACGTGGCTGCTACGGGCTGAGCAAGAACCGTTCTTACCTACACATCTGATATGTCCATTTTGCATCATGCTTTTATATAAATTTATTGCATTATGGGCTGTTATTACACATTATGTCACAATACTTATGCCTATTCTCTCTTATTTTGCAAGGTTTACACGAAGAGGGAGAATGCCGGCAGTTGGGATTCTGGGCTGGAAAAGGAGCAAATATTAGAGACCTATTCTGCACATCTCCAAAATTCCTGAAACTTCACGGAAGTTATTTCCAGAATATATAAAAAATATTGGGTGAAAGAAGTTCCAGAGGGGGCCCACACCCTGGCCACGAGGGTGGGGGGCGCGCCCTACCCCCCTAGGCGCGCCCCCTGCCTTGTGGGCTCCCTGGTGGCCCTCCGATGCCCATCTTCTGCTATATGAGGTCTTTCGTCCGAGAAAAAATAATAAGCAAGCTTTGGGGAAGAAACTCCACCTCCACGAGGCGGAACCTTGGCAGAACCAATCTATGGCTCTGGCAGAGCTGTTCCGCCGGGAAACTTCCCTCCGGGAGGGGGAAATCATCACCATCGTCATCACCAACGATCCTCTCATCGGGAGGGGGTCAATCTCCATCAACATCTTCACAAGCACCATCTCATCTCAAACCCTAGTTCATCTCTTGTATCCAATCTTTGTATCCAAACCTCAGATTGGTACCTGTGGGTTGCTAGTAGTGTTGATTACTCCATGTAATTTATGCTAGTTGGTTTACTTGGTGGAAGATCATATGTTCAGATCCATTACGCATATTAATACCCCTCTGATTATGAACATGAATATGCTTTGTGAGTAGTTACGTTTGTTCCTGAGGACATGGGAGAAGTCTTGCTATAAGTAGTCATGTGAATTTGGTATTCGTTCGGTATTTTGATGAGATGTATGTTGTCATCCCTCTAGTGGTGTCATGTGAACGTTGACTACATGACACTTCACCATTGTTTGGGCCTAGAGGGAGGCATTGGGAAGTAATAAGTAGATGATGGGTTGCTAGAGTGACAGAAGCTTAAACCCTAGTTTATGCGTTGCTTTGTAAGGGACTGATTTGGATCCATATGTTTCTGCTATGGTTAGGTTTACCTTAATACTTATGTTGTAGTTGCGGATGCTTGCAATGGGGGTTAATCATAAGTGGGATGCTTGTCCAAGTAAGGACATCACCCAAGCACCGGTCCACCCACATATCAAATTAGCAAAGTACCGAACGCGAATCATATGAACGTGATGAAAACTAGCTTGACGATAATTCCCATGTGTCCTCGGGAGTGCTTTCCTTCTTATAAGAGTTTGTCTAGGCTTGTCCTTTGCTACAAAAAGGATTGGTCCATCTTGCTGCACCTTATTTACTGTTATTACTTGCTACTCATTACAAATTACCTTATGACAAAACTATCTGTTACCGATAATTTCAGTGCTTGCAGAGAATACCTTGATGAAAACCGCTTATCATTTCCTTCTGCTCCTCGTTGGGTTCGACACTCTTACTTATCGAAAAGCTGTGATAGATCCCCTACACTTGTGGGTCATCAAGACTATTTTCTGGCGCCGTTGCCGGGGAGTGAAGCGCCTTTGGTAGGTGGAATTTGGTAAGGAAAAATTTATATAGTGTGCTAAAATTTACTTTCACTTGTTACTATGGAACATAATCCTTTGAGGGGCTTGTTCGGGGTATCTTCACCCCGACCAGTAGAGCAAAGAGTTGCTCCTCAACCTACTGAACCTACTGAAAATGTTTACTTTGAAATTCCTTCGGGTATGATAGATAAACTGCTAGCTAATCCTTTTGCAGGAGATGGAACATTGCATCCCGATTTACACTTAATCTATGTGGATGAAGTTTGTGGATTATTTAAGCTTGCAGGTATGCCGGATGATGTTATCAAGAAGAAGGTATTCCCTTTATCTTTGAAGGCAGAGGCATTGACATGGTATAGGCTATGTGATGATATGGGATCATGGGACTACAAGAAATTGAAATTGGAATTTCATCAGAAGTTTTATCCTATGCATCTTGTTCATCGTGATCGTAATTATATATATAATTTTTGGCCTCGCGAAGGAGAAAGCATCGCTCAAGCTTGGGGGAGGCTTAAGTCAATGTTATATTCATGCCCCAATCATGAGCTCTCAAGAGGAATGATTATTCAAAAAATTTATGCTCGGCTTTCTCTCAGTAATCGCTCCATGCTCAATACTTCTTGTATTGGATCTTTTATGATGAAGACTATTGAATTAAAATGGGATTTATTGGAAAGAATTAAACGCAACTATGAAGATTGGGACCTCGACAAAGGTAAAGAGTCAGGTATAACACCTAAGTTTGATTGTGTTAAATCTTTTATGGATATCGATGCTTTTCGTAAATTTAGCACTAAATATGGACTTGACTCTGAGATAGTAGCTTCTTTCTGTGAATCCTTTGCTACTCATGTTGATCTCCCTAAGGAGAAGTGGTTTAAATATAATCCTCCCACTAAAGTAAAAGTAGTTGCACCTATTAAGTTGAAGAAAAGACTATCATTTATGATGATCCCATTGTTCCTGCTGCTTATATTGAGAAGCCACCTTTCCCTGTTAGAATAAAGAATCATGCTAAAGCTTCAACTATGGTTAACAAAAGTAATATTAAGACACCTAAACCCCCTGAGCAAATTAAAGTTGAACCTAGTATTGCTATGGTTAAAGATTTGTTGGCCGATAATATTGATGGGCATGTTATTTACTTCTGCAACGAAGCTGCTAGAATTGCTAGACCTGATGCTAAAAATAAAAATAGACATGTTGTAGGCATGCATGTTATTTCTGTTAAAATAGGAGATCATTGTTATCATGGCTTATGTGATATGGGTGCTAGTGCAAGTGCAATACCTCATTCATTGTACGAAGAAATTATGCATGATATTGCACCCGCTGAGATAGAAGAAATTGATGTTACAAGTAAGCTTGCTTATAGAGATACTATTTCACCAATTGGTATTGTTAGAGATGTTGAAGTATTGTGTGGGAAAGTTAAATACCCTGCTGATTTTCTTGTTCTCGGCTCCCCACAAGATGACTTTTGTCCCATTATATTTGGTAGACCCTTCTTGAATACTGTTAATGCTAAGATAGACTGCAATAAAGATATTTTTCTGTTGGTTTGGGGGATATGTCTCATGAGTTTAATTTTGCTAAATTTCGTAGACAACCTCATGATAAAGAATTGCCTAGTAAAGATGAAATTATTGGTCTTGCTTCTATTGCCGTGCCTCCTACTGATCCTTTAGAACAATATTTGCTAGACCATGAAAATGATATGTTCATGAATGAAAGAAGGGAAATAGATGAGGTATTCTTTAAATAGAGACCTATTCTGAAACACAACTTGCTTGTTGAAATCCTAGGGGATCCTCCTCCACCCAAGGGTGATCCCGTGTTTGAGCTTAAACCATTGCTTGATACTATTAAATATGCTTATCTTGATGAAAATAAGATATATCCTGTTATTATTAGTGCTAACCTTTCAGAGCATGAAGAAGAGAGATTATTGAAAACTCTGAAGAAGCAATGTGCTGCTATTGGATATACTCTTGATGATCTTAAGGGCATTAGTCCCACTCTATGTCAACACAAAATAAATTTGGAGAAAGACGCCAAACCAGTTATTGATCACCAACGATGGCTAAATCCTAAGATGAAGGAAGTGGTAAGAAAGGAAATATTAAAGCTCCTTGAGGCATGTATAATTTATCCCGTTGCTGATAGTCAGTGGGTAAGTCCTGTCCATTGTGTCCCTAAGAAGGGAGGTATTACTGTCGTTCCTAATAATAAAGATGAATTGATTCCGAAAAGAATTATTACAGGTTATAGGATGGTAATTGATTTCTGCAAATTGAATAAAGCTACTAAAAAAGATCATTACCCCTTGCCTTTCATTGATCAAATGCTAGAAAGATTATCCAAACATACACATTTTTGCTTTCTAGATGGTTACTCTGGTTTCTCTCAAATACTCGTGTCAGCTGATGATCAAGAAAAGACTACTTTTACTTGCCCTTTTGGTACCTTTGCTTATAGACATATGCCTTTTGGTTTATGTAATGCACCCGCTACCTTTCAAAGATGCATGATGGCTATATTCTCTGACTTTTGTGAAAAGATCTATGAGGTTTTCATGGATGATTTCTCTGTTTATGGATCCTCTATTGATGATTGCTTGAGCAACCTTGATCGACTTTTGCAGAGAAATGAAGAAACTAACCTTGTCTTAAATTGGGAGAAGTGCCACTTTATGGTTAATGAAGGTATTGTCTTGGGGCATAAATTTTTTGAAAGAGGTATTGAAGTTGACAAGTGATACGTCTCCAACGCATCTATAATTTTTGATTGTTCCATGCTATTATATTATCAACCTTGGATGTTTTATATGCATTTATATGCTTTTTATATGATTTTTGGGACTAACCTATTAACCTAGAGCCCAGTGCCAGTTTCTAGTTTTTCCTTGTTTTAGAGTATCGCAAAAAAGGAAAATCAAATGGAGTCCAATTGACCTGAAACTTCACGGAACTTATTTTTGGAAGGAAAGCAACCTGGGAGACTTGGAGTCCACGTAAGGGAAGCAACGAGGAAGCCACGTGGCAGGGGGCGCGCCCACCCCCCTGGGCGCGCCCTCCACCCTCGTGGGCCCCTTGTGGCTCCCCTGACGTACTTCTCCCTCCTATATATCTCCATATACCCTAAAACGATCGGGGATCACAATAGATTGGGAGTTCCGCCACCAGAAGCCTCTGTAGCCACCGAAAACCAATCTAGACCCGTTCCGGCACCCTGCCGGAGGGGGCAATCCCTCTCCGGTGGCCATCTTCATCATCCTGGTGCTCTCCATGACAAGGAGGGAGTAGTTCTCCCTCGGGGCTGAGGGTATGTACCAATAGCTATGTGTTTGATCTCTCTCTCTCTCGTGTTCTTGAGGTGGTACGACCTTGATGTATCGCGAGCTTTGCTATTATAGTTGGATCTTATGATGTTTCTCCCCCTCTAATCTCTTGTAATGAATTGAGTTTTCCCTTTGAAGTTATCTTATCGGATTGAGTCTTTAAAGATTTGAGAACACTTGATGTATGTCTTGCCGTGAGTATCTGTGGTGACAATGGGATACCACGTGATTCACTTGATGTATGTTTTGGTGATCAACTTGCGGGTTCCTCCAATGAACCTATGCATAGGGGTTGGCACACATTTTCGCCGTGATACTCCGGTAGAAACTTTGGGGCACTCTTTGAGGTTCTATGTGTTGGTTGAATAGATGAATCCGAGATTGTGTGATGCATATCATATAATCATACCCACGGATACTTGAGGTAACATTGGACTATCTAGGTGACATTAGGGTTTTGGTTGATTTGTGTCTTAAGGTGTTTGTCGGTGTCAAAACCGGCGGATCTCGGGTAGGGGGTCCCGAACTGTGCGTCTAAGGCGGATGGTAACATGAGGCAGGGACCACGATGTTTTACCCAGGTTCGGGCCCTCTCGATGGAGGTAAAACCCTACGTCCTGCTTGATTTATTCTTGATGATATGAGTATTACAAGAGTTGATCTACCACGAGATCGGAGAGGCTAAACCCTAGAAGCTAGCCTATGGTATGATTGTATGTTGTCCTATGGACTAAAACCCTCCGGTTTATATAGACACCGGAGGGGGCTAGGGTTACACAAGGTCGGTTACAAAGGAGGAGATATACATATCCGTATTGCCTAGCTTGCCTTCCATGCCAAGTAGAGTCCCATCCGGACACGAGACGAAGTCTTCAATCTTGTATCTTCATAGTCCAACAGTCCGGCCAAAGGATATACTCCGGCTGTCCGGAGACCCCCTAACCCAGGACTCCCTCAGTAGCCCCTGAACCAGGCTTCAATGACGATGAGTCCGGCGTGCAATATTGTCTTCGGCATTGCAAGATGGGTTCCTCCTACAAATACACCATAGAAGAATTTGAATACAAGGATAGTGTCCGACTCTGCAAAATAAGTTCCACATACCACCGTAGAGAGAATAATATTTCCACAAATCTAATCTACTGACTTGTTTTGGCAACATGACGTTATGCCATGGCCCGGTGATTATTCGAACCATTTCCTTTAACTAGCCCCGCACATAATGCGAGGCGGTTTCTTGACACGTCTTGTCAAAGCAGAGATCGTGTTCCCCTTATTATGGGATTCTCATCAATACGGACATGGGTAACCCAACCGCGCCATCGATTACGGCGCTTGGGGGATAAGCGAGCTTTACCAGGCTAGTGGGGGCGCATAGTTTCGGCCGCCCTTATAAAGGGACAAGGTTTAACCTATTTCTGCCCACGCCTTCTTCCTCCTTGCTCATCCATTCTTGCGCACTCGAGCTCCAATGCCAAAGTCCACATCCTTCTCCTCAAACTTCTCCAATCATGTCCGGAGCGGGAGGCAAATGGATGGCTTCCTCCGTTACGGAGGGACACATCAAGAAGCTGCGCGGAGCCGGATACTTAGCCGCGAATATCGCGCATCGGCTGCCCGCTGCGGGGCAGATCGTTCCTACCCCTGAACCTCACGAGAGGGTAGTTTTCCTCCGTGGACTGGGGTTTCCCCTCCATCCATTCGTTCGTGGTCTCATGTTCTACTACGGACTGGACTTCCACGATCTGGCCCCGAACTTCATCCTCAACATTTTGGCGTTCATAGTCGTGTGTGAGGCTTTCCTCCGCATCCGGCCCCACTTCGTCCTGTGGTTAAAGACCTTCAATATCAAGCCGAAGGTGGTGGGAGGCCAACAAGCAGAATGCGGCGGAGCCATAGTGTGACGCCCCGAGACCGATGTGCCAGGTGTCCTCCAGTTATTCGCTGTTGTTGCCTTGTCTTTTGCTTGCGTGTTGCATCTTGCCATGTCATCATCCGCATTGCATCATCATGTTTTCAAAACTTTCATCCGTCCTGGTCTCCTCGTTCCGTCCGTTGTCCGTTCTGAGCCCAGACACACTTGCACGCGCCCGCGGCATGTCCGAAATAGTATTTTATAAGTGGCTGGAAAATGTTCTCGGAATGGGATGAAAGTTGGCGCGTGGTCTTATTATAGTGTAGATAGACCGCCTGTCAAGTTTCATCGCATTCGGAGTTCGTTTGATAGCCCAACCGTTAACTATAGCGACAATATAGTCGGTCAAAACATCGGACGTTTTCGGTCTCCGGAAACAGTCGCCGGGTCTCTCTCTTCTCTTCTCTCAGCCCAAGGCTTCCTGCACGGCCCACTACCTAACCGCCAGGCCCTATCTAACCTCTCTCGTCAGCCCGCGGCCATCCTCACGTGCGTCCGAAAGTTATCCCGAATCCGACTCAGGCAGTCATCACCCTTGGGTCCGGATCATCCCCAAACATCTACAAAACGTCTCCGTTTTGTTAATTGGACTTCCTAACATATTTTTCTCGACCGTCCGATTAAGATCGGAGGGATCCAATGCCCCTAAACTTAGCCCTTTTGCTACATATAGATCAACCAATAGCCTATTTTGGGCAAACCCTAAAAACTAGGAGAGATGTCCCATCTTTTCCTCCTTGCCGCCGCCACTCTCTCGCTTTCCCCTCGGGATCTCCCCCTCGGTCCAAATCCCCCCAACCAGAAACTCCCCTCGATCTCCACCTACACCCCCATCCTTCCCTGCCTCGAGCCAGGAGCTCGTCCTCGACCCCGAGCCACTTCTCCCGCCGGCAAACGAGGCCATCGACCAGGACCCCGTCGTCCCCCCAGCAGCAACCAGGAGCTCAAGCTCCCTCCTCTCTGCCATGGCACCCTCGCCCCGAGCTCGTAGGGAACCATGCCAGCCACCATGGAGCAGCAGCAGTATAGTTGGCCTTCGAGTTCGTTGCCGTCCCTCACCTCCGGCCGGATCGAGCCATCCTCGGGCTCTCCTCGTTCAACCACGCCCTCGCCATCGCGCCTCCAGCGACCAGCCTCGTCGTCGCCGGCAACCCCAGGCAGGCCCCGTTGTGCCCCTGCCATCTTCCTGTCGCCTCTTCCTTCTTCCCGTCCGCGCTCGCCGGCGACAAGCACCGCCCTTCGCCGGAGATCTTCAGCAGGCCAGGCCGCGACCTCCCCTGCCCGCAAACTCCTTCTTCCTTCCGCCGGCTCTCTCTGCCGATTCACGCTTCCCTCTCTCTCCCTTGCAGGATCCCGCCACCGGAGGTTGCCTCGCTCGCCCCGGATCTGGACGCCCATCGCCGGAGGCCGCCGTCCCGCGTTTAGAGACGTGCCCATCCATCCCCTGCGCCTCCGTCTCTTCCTCACCGCCGAACTCCTGCTTCAAGACGCAGCTGGTGCCCACTCGTTCTGCTCGGGAACGAGCACGCCCCGCCTATGCTTCGAACCAGGGGTATCGTTACAAGTTGGTATCAGAGCCTTCCCCGACCTTAGGAGCCCCCTGCTTGATTGAATCACTGGCGTTATTGAGTCTAGAAATGTTTTGAGTCATTTAGGACTATATATATCGGAGAGTTAGGAATTCTTTTTACTCCTCAGTCCCTTCATCGCTCTGGTGAGGCATCCTGACGTAGAGTTTTGACTCTTCTCTTCTCAAATTTCACTAAAAAAAATTTAGGATCACGCGGGTATCTTGGAATCGTTCCGATGGTTTTGTGACGAGAACATTGTTCTTGGTGCCTCCTGTCATTTAGGGGTTGTGGCAGTGTCCCGGGGAGTTGAGCTTCGAGGTGTTGCCGTCACAATTTTATCGTTGTAGTTCTGGAATACCTGAGTTTAGTTTCGCCGACATCGAAAATCTCTTTTATGCAGTTGTTGGTGAGATAACCTCGACGCCACCCAGTACTGGGGCGGGAGTTCGGGAGTATTGCCATAACTCGTATAACGGATGCTTTTCGAAGGTTGAGGTAAACGATTTCCGAAGGTTTCTTGGTTATGTGTTGAAGGATGGATATAGCTGGATGTAGGATTTGCTAGTTTTGGGTGAGATATTATGCTTCCCCTGTATCCCCAACACCTGATTGCATAACCGGAAAATTTCGGGAGTTTATAAGTGGGAATTCAAGTAGCTCTTAGGATATCTTTCTGAAGGATATATGATATGAAATTGGGGTTCGACGTCTAGTGGTCCGCCTATTCACGGTTGGTTTTACAGTTGTCTCGTTGTGTCTTAAAGAGTCCTTGGCTATGCCGACTCGGGGACGCTTCATATGTCATGTGCACTGCCTTGTACATGATGGTGCTGTACGATCGAGCCCGTGTAGGCCCCACCATGAAAACTTCGGACGGAATCTCTATCATATGTTTGTTCCGGCTTATTCTGCAAGCCAATCCTTTGTTTTTGTTTGGAGTTGTGGTATTCGAGTTGCTTCAATGTCAAGTGTTGATTCCATACCTTCCCCAAATGGTGTTCACTCTGATGTGAATACTAATCCTTCTTGATAATCGAGATTGTTATGCCAAACTTGTTCTACCGGTGTGTCTCTCTTCAAGTGGATCCGATCACTTCAACATTCGCAAGATCAATTATCAATTCTTCTCAATGTTGTTTGTTTCATCCATCTCCAAGTTGCCTTTGTTTTTTCCTCCCTCCCTCCCTTGTTTTTCTCCAAGGACTCAGATTTCTTAATCGAGTATCCATCTTATTGATGTGAAGCCTCTGCATTCTTTTCCTTCAATGTTCTTATTCGGTGATTCTCATGAAGATACTAACGGAGCTTCTAGTTCATCATTCTTCGTTTCTTTTATCTTCTCCGGTGGTTTCAAGTCAAGCTTTGTTGATCTTACCCTTTCCTCATTTCAATGCCTTCTCATACCGGTGCACCTCATAATAATTCACTTCTCACTATTCATTTGTTCCGGCGTGCTCAAGCTTTCTCAAAAGGCTCGTCTTGTCATTCAAGATCCGTTCAACCTATTTCGAGGTTGTTATCTCATTCTAGCAATTTAATTCAACCGGTGCATTCTCTCTTTTAAATTGTTCTACGGTGTATTTTTTGAGTGGGCCCTAACCCATAGGTCTTTTCCCCAGGATCTTACCTGACTCTTCTAATTTCCGGAGTTATTCCCATATTCATCTCAAAGTTTGATGTAAGAATGATTTATCATCAGTCAAATTCCTTTCTCCAAGATCGGATAAATTCTTTTCATCGTTGGCTCAACCTTTTCCATTCTTCATTCCGGAGTGCCTCAACAATTCTTGGTAGTGTTTCTCGTCGTCATTCTCGGATTTTGAAGACTGAAGAAGAGTTTTTCCTCCATATCTTATCCGTTCTCTCAGAGATTCGTGATTCTAGTTTGAGGCCATCCTCTCATAATTGTTTTTGATTGTGGAAATTCTTTTCATCCTTCCGGAGCAATTCAAGAGTCTTTTCTGTTTGATTCTCCAAAGCCCATCATTTCAGAAGATTTATTCATTCTCAGCTTTCAGCTATCATTCTCCAAATCTCACCGGTGCATCATTCAAGTATTCTCTTATCAGCTTGTGATCGCTTCATTCTCATGTATCTAAATTCTCTCAAGCTTCTTCGTTCATTTGCTAATTCTTCCCGGTGTTGTCCTTATCTTTTCCTCGGTCATTTTAATTCTTACGGTGGTTCGTTCAAGACTTCTCTTCCTTCGTTATCATATCAATTTATTCGTTGTTTCAACCCTACCGGTGGTTCGTCGAAGACCTTCTCAAGTTTACGCTATATCTATCTTAATCCTTTCTACGAGAATAAGTAGTATGTCAAATTCGTTGCTTGTCATCAATTTAAATTGGTGAAGGATAAGCATAATGTAATTCTTATTCTTGTTTCATCGAGTAAATTCAATTATTCCGGAGGTTTATCAAATTCTCGGTTTCAATTGGTTCATCTTTTCTTTTTCCCAGAGTTCCAAGCTTTCATCATCATGAAGATCCATTTTATCATTGCAAGGCTTCAACCTTATTCTTTTCATCCTTCATTTCGTTTGATCATTCTTTTATTACCGGAGTTCTTCATGGAGGCTCTACATGATGGTTCATCAAGGATTTAATTCCTTCTCGAAGGATTCATCGAGATTCTTTTCAAAGGAGCTCAAGTATTCTTCATCTTGCATAATGAAGTGCAATTCTTTCTACATTATCTTTTGATGTGGTGTTATGCCATTCGTGATAATTTCCCTTCGTGTTTCATGATTCACAAGTTATCAAGAATGAGGTATTTTAAATCCATCAATCTCTTCATTCGAGTTATCTTGGGTTATATTTCACCTAAAACCTTCCCTAAGGAATGTTGCTATTTATGGTGTTTATCGATGATCCAAGTTTCCTCCTAGTCTCGCGATGAAAGATGTTTTCATCTCTCCGTCGCTCCCAAGCAAGCAATCGTTTTCATTTGTGGCAGGTTTTCACCTCAAGTTCTGGAGATGTGTTCCTTAAGCCCACAACAAGCTTACTCTTTCGTTGTTGGTTTTCCCAACAACTCCGTTCAATCCTTCTTTTTAAGGATGCTCTCTCAAATTCATTTGAGGTAGAACATGTTGTTTTCTTACCCGTTCTTTTCATTGCATTCTTTCATTTCTTTCGGAGGCATTGAATGATGCTCTCTTCACTCATCATCTCGTATTGTGAAGATCATGTTCTTTCCTTTTGCTTATCCATTTAACCGGAGTGTCGTGTTTTCATTCGAGCTCTCTCATCTTATCAAGTTTTACCTCCATTCTCAACCGGAGTGCTGTCTGAAATCGTTCTTACCCATTGTGCCATTCTTTCAATAGTTACGGAGGTAGTGTGTAGTTGATTTCATCAAGTATCCTCTCATCTTGTCAAGTTCTTGTTAATTCCTTCCATTTTCAGTCGGAATGCTGCCCAAATTATATCATTCTTTTTCCTTCTCTATCTTGTTTTAACCGGAGTGTCATTTTTATCTTTCCTCTTCTAACCGGAGTCTCATCCAAGTGCTTTCGTTTCGCAAAGTTTATATTCTTTACCCTCCATGTCCAACCGGAGTGTTGTCGTAATTGATCCTTATCGTTCCTGTACATCTCGTTTCAATCAGAGTGCTTGCATGTACCTTTTGTCCATCGTAACACTTTTCTTATGTCTTTCAACCTACAAGGGTCTAGTAAGGTTCCTTGTTCCTCTTCCCTAACAGAGGTTTCAACTTTGTTCACCTTCCTTGTATTCTTTTCTCGAATTTGTTCAACCTCGCAAGGTTCTTTGGTTTCACTCAATTTTCAAAGAAGCAATTTGGGTTACCTCTTCTCTTTCTCTTCCTTGTCCCTCTGGTGCCATCCCTAGGATCTCGGGTCGAGGTCCTCTCGTAGTGGTGGAGTGTTGTGATGCCCCAAGACCGATGTGCCAGGTGTCCTCCAGTTATTCGCTGTTGTTGCCTTGTCTTTTGCTTGTGTGTTGCATCTTGCCATGTCATCATCCGCATTGCATCATCATGTTTTCAAAACTTTCATCTGTCCTGGTCTCCTCGTTCCGTCCGTTGTCCGTTCTGAGCCCAGACACACTTGCACGCGCCCGCGGCATGTCCGAAATAGTATTTTATAAGTGGCCGGAAAATGTTCTCGGAATGGGATGAAAGTTGGCGTGTGGTCTTATTATAGTGTAGATAGACCGCCTGTCAAGTTTCATCGCATTCGGAGTTCGTTTGATAGCCCAACCGTTAACTATAGCGACAATATAGTCGGTCAAAACGTCGGACGTTTTCGGTCTCCGGAAACATTCGCCGGGTCTCTCTCTTCTCTTCTCTCAGCCCAAGGCTTCCTGCACGGCCCACTACCTAACCGCCAGGCCCTACCTAACCTCTCTCGTCAGCCCGCGGCCATCCTCGCGTGCGTGCGAAAGTTGTCCCGAACCCGACCCGGGCAGTCATCACCCTTGGGTCCGGATCATCCCCAAACATCTACAAAACGTCTCCGTTTTGTTAATTGGACTTCCTAACATATTTTTCTCGACCGTCTGATTAAGATCGGAGGGATCAAATGCCCCTAAACTTAGCCCTTTTTGCTATATATAGATCAAACAATAGCCTATTTTGGGCAAACCTTAAAAACTAGGAGAGATGTCCCATCTTTTCCTCCTTGCCGCCGCCACTCTCTCGCTTTCCCCTCGGGATCTCCCCCTCGGTCCAAATCCCCCAACCAGAAACTCCCCTTGATCTCCACCTACACCCCCATCCTTCCCTGCCTCGAGCCAGGAGCTCGTCCTCGACCCCGAGCCACTTCTCCCGCCGGCAAACGAGGCCACCGACCAGGACCCCATCGTCCCCCCAGCAGCAACCAGGAGCTCAAGCTCCCTCCTCTCTGTCCATGGCACCCTCGCCCCGAGCTCGCAGGGAACCATGCCAGCCGCCATGGAGCAGCAGCAGCATAGTCGGACTTCGAGTTCGTTGCCGTCCCTCACCTCCGGCCGGATCGAGCCATCCTCGGGCTCTCCTCGTTCAACCACGCCCTCGCCATCGCGCCTCCGGCGACCGGCCTCGTCGTCGCCGGCAACCCCAGGCAGGCCCCGTTGTGCCCCTGCCATCTCCCTGTCGCCTCTCCCTTCTTCCCGTCCGCGCTCGCCGGCGACAAGCGCCGCCCTTCGCCGGAGATCTTCAGCAGGCTAGGTCGCGACCTCCCCTGCCCGCGAAATCCTTCTTCTTCCTTCCGCCAGCTCTCTCTGCCGATTCATGCTTCCCTCTCTCTCCCTTGCAAGATCCCGCCACCGGAGGTTGCCTCGCTCGCCCCGGATCTGGACGCCCATCGCCGGAGGCCGCCGTCCCGCGCTTGGAGACGTGCCCCTCCATCCCCTGCGCCTCCGTCTCTTCCTCGCCGCCGAACTCCTGCTTCAAGACGCAGCCGGCGCCCACTCGTTCTGCTCGGGAACGAGCACCCCCCGCCTCTGCTTCGAACCAGGGGGCCGACGCCTCCAGCGCCTACGTTGACCCCGCGCGTGGGCCGCGCAAAGGCCCAGTCCGCCCGGCCTAGCCTCTACTCCAGCGGGCTGTGGCCCATGGTGAACAGCACCCCGCGCCCCTTCTTTTTTTTCCTCCTGTTGGGCCAGCCATTTCGGCCCGTGTACGTTTTTTTCAGGGTCTGTGAATTTATTTTTATTCCAGAGAACCCAGTTTTGCAGAGAACCCCTAGACATCATGCATTTTATAACTCTTCAACCATGCATCGGATTAAAACAAACTTAATATTAAACTTGTTTAGATTTTCATCTAGTTTAATAATATGCAACTTTCATCTATGTTAAAAATGTTTAAAATGCTGTTTGTTTAAATTTGCTTAATAACTTGCTAAAATGATTTATTTCATAACTAAATAACCGTAACTCGGAATTTAATAAACTTTATATGTAAATGGGGTAGAAAAATGCCTAGTTTAACATGATGGCTTTACTTTGCATGTTTAATAACTCTAAAATATGGTTTAGGGCAGAACAGTACCAAACCGTAAAATATGCACATGAGGTTTTTCCGGAATTGTTGTTTGTTATTTCTGGCCTCATTTAAACTTGCCTAGATAGATAGTTTCTTTATGCTTCATCTCTTGCCATGCTAACAACATTTAATCTTGTTGGGTACATAAACGAGAGAGAACTAAATAAGTCATGTGGTGTTTTCTTCAATATGCAACTCCGTTGCATAATGAGCTCCACTTAATTTGTAGGATTGTTTGTGCACTTTGCCATGCCATGCTTCATTAAACCGGACATGCATCATACTCGATTGTGCATTATGCCATGTTGATGTGTTGGTTGTTTACTATGTTGTTTGCTTCTTTCTGGTGTTGCTTCTTCGGGTTGGTTCCGATAACGTCGTGTGTGTGAGGATCCGTTCGACTACGTCCGTGTATCTTCTTCATGGACTCGTTCTTCTTCCTTGCGGGATTTCAGGCAAGATGACCATACCCCCGAAATAACGTCTATCTTTGCTTGCTAGTTGCTCGCTCTTTTGCTATGCCTATGCTGCGATACCTACCACTCGCTTATCATGCCTCCCATATTGTTGAACCAAGCCTCTAACCCACCTTGTCCTAGCAAACCGTTGTTTGGCTATGTTACCGCTTTGCTCAGCCCCTCTTATAGCGTTGTTAGTTGCAGGTGAAGATTGGAGCTTGTTCCTTGTTGGAACATGGATATTTTGTTGGGATATCACAATATCTCTTATTTAATTAATGCATCTATATACTTGGTAAAGGGTGGAAGGCTCGGCCTTATGCCTGGTGTTTTGTTCCACTCTTGCCGCCCTAGTTTCCGTCATATCGGTGTTATGTTCCCGGATTTTGCGTTCCTTACGCGGTTGGGTTATAATGGGAACCCCTTGACAGTTCGCCTTGAATAAAACTCTTCCAGCAATGCCCAACATTGGTTTTACCATTCACCACCTAGCCTCTTTTTCCCTTGGGTTCCGCGGACTCAAGGGTCATCTTTATTTTAACCCCCCTGGGCTAAGTTGGGACACCCCTGCAGGGATTTGAACTTTCGAAAGCCGTGCCCGCAGTTATGGGCAGATGGGAATTTGTTAATGTCCGGTTGTAGAAAACCTGAAGTTGACCTTAATTAAAATACATCAACCGCGTGTGTTACCGTGATGGTCTCTTCTCGGCGGGGTCCGGGAAGTGAACACGGTGTTGGAGTTATGTTTGACGTAGGTTGTTCTAGGATCACTTCTTGATCATAGTTTTATCGATTGTGCCTTGCCTTCTCTTCTCGCTCTCTTTTGCGTATGTTAGCCACCACATATGCTAGTCGCTTGCTGCAGCTCCACCTCATACCTTTGCCTTACCCATAAGCTTAAATAGTCTTGATGGCGAGGGTGTGAGATTGCTGAGTCCCCGTGACTCACAGATACTTCGAAAAACCAGCTTGCAGGTGCCGATGAGACCGTGCAGATGACGCAACCAAGCTCAAGGAGGAGCTCGATGAAGATCTTGTCCTTTGTCTTGTTTCGTTTCTAGTTGATCAGTAGTGGGGCCCAGTTGGGGTCGATTGGGGGACCTTATCGCATTTGGGGTTGCTCTTTATTTTGGTTTCGTAGCCGGACCTTGATTTTATTTGGATGTTGTAATGCTTTATTCATGTAATTGTGTGAAGTGGCAATTGTAAGCCAACTATGTATCTTTTTTCCCTTATGTAGTACATGGGTTGTGTGAAGATTACCTCACTTGCGACATTGCTTTCAATGCGGTTATGCCTCTAAGTCGTGCTTCGACACGTGGGAGATATAGCCGCATCGAGGGCGTTACACATAGTGGGCAAGATGCCCAATGTTATATGGCTCGAAGGCTCCTTCGTGGAGACCATAAAGGGGTGGCAATCGACGTGGTTCTACATCACCGAGCCGCGCGACACCAACTGGGTGGATGCCCCCGAGTTTTGATCCGGAATCCCCACGCGGCTCACCTCCTGGAAAGAGAAGGGCCTGTCCTGGGGTTCATCGGTGGAGCTGGACGGACTCCAGAAATGTATCCAGAATATGGCAAGCAAGAAGATCAAGCTTGTCAACATAGTCCAGGTTATGCTCATCCGGCAGATCCTCCCATGTCAACAACGGGATTTCAACTTGTGGGAGTTCGACCCGGCTCAGCACCAGACTCTGAGCGAGCTCTTCGACACGACGCACAAAGATGTCTGGAGGGTGCTGTTCAAGGGCGCCGAGGTCCCTCCCTCTCTCACCGAGGACCGCGGGCTAAGCGCGAAGCGCCGAGCACATTCGGTGAGTTCTATACATCCGGTAGGATATTTTATTTCCCCTAGCTTAATCATGTGTGGGGTCTGAGCTCCATGCCTTTGACTTGACTGGGTGGAGACGTCGGGGCAGATTAACTGTTCGGCCCCTCTGCCCGAAGACACTGCGGACGCTCTCCTGACGGAGATGCTGACTCCGGCTCCTTACAAGGTGTCGGAGAAGACCAAGAAGGGCAAGGGAACCCGAAAGAGTTCCCGACGCCAGGTGTTATCGGACTCATCGTCCGATAACTCCGCGACGCACACCTCCCCCGAAGACGAGGAGGAAGATGAAGATGCTCCCCCTCCAGTCGAGGGAGACAAGAAAAAGAAGGCCGCCCCAACCGGGGGGGGGGGGGCGAAGGGTCCAAGAAGGGAAGGACCCTCCTTCCGGACTACTCCACCACCGCCGCCGAAGGCGAAGACGAGTGGCTGCTCAGGGCCAAGCACCTGGCGAAGTCGTAAGTATTCGGATGCCAGAGTAATTCATAGCGTACCTTGGTCGCACTGCCTCTCCTAACGCCGAATTATGATTATGCAGACCACCACGAGCCCGTATCGACGTATCGTTGGACGGCTCCTTGGGCTCGTCGGATATGGATAGCGATCCACTTCCGACCGCCACCTCCCCTTGCCCTACGGACAATGCCGAGGTATTGTCTCAAGAGGCGCCGGGTCGAGGGGAGACAGTCCCGGAGGCGCCTCAAGGCGACCTCCCGGATTTCGGGAGCATATGGAGCAAGGCTCCCGAGGGCTCCGAGTTCGGCCCTCAGCCGAACACTACGCCGGAACGTCCAGTGGTTCTGGACTCAGGCAGGCGGCCTCCTTCCAAAAGGGGCAAGACGCCTGTGCCGGTGACCTCTGTCCATCCAGAGGAACCAGACACTCTGCTGGGAATGCTTCGCAACGCTTCCATTGACGAAGAGCACCACACTATTATGAGTGCGGTGATCCAGAAGGTTCAGTCCGCCAAGAGCGGACTGACTAAAGCCTGTGCCAGCCTTCTGACAGGCTTTGAGGTAAGTATATAGGAAAAATATTACCGCATAGACAGTAGCCCCTGATGCTCTGTTCGGTGTTCACAAAGAAAAGCCGAACAGAGGATCAAACAATATCACAGGAGTCTAATATAAGTATGTCTATATGCGTATGCAGGCTTCGCTGCTGGCCTCTGCCGCATTGAGTGCGGAGGTCGCCGCACTGAAGCAAGACCTCGAGGGGTCCAAGGAAGAGCTCGGCCTTGCCAAGAGGCAGCTCGAGGAGAACAAAGGTAAGTAGTACCTAGTCTATGGATATATATATATATAAAGAATGCGATTGCCAAATGACAGGATCATCGTAAATTTGCCAAGGGCCATGACCGAGGTGGCGACCCTGAAGCAAGCGCTATCCAAGGCCGAAAACAAAGTGGCCAAGGAGTGCACCGAGCGGGAAAGGCATGAGGCACGGGTGGGCGAGGTGCAGCAAGAGCTACACGCTCTCGTGACGAAGCATGAGGCGTTGGAGCTTGACTTGAAGACGCGAGAGTCCGAGCTTGCCACCGCCCTTGAAAGTGCAAAGAGTGCCAAGGCCGAAGCACAGAAGGCCCTCCAGGAGATTGATGTGATGAAGAAGATAGCGGCAGGTAAGGCATTCTATATGCAAAGCAAGCATGTGAAAGTGAATTACTTGTTACTTACCCGAATCCGGAGCTCTCCAGGAGCATTCGCAGATTTGCCCCGCAGCATGTCGGATGCCGCATAGTTTTACCAGGCCGAGGAGGGAAGCTCAACGGAGAAGCTATTCTGGTCTCAGTGTACTGGGACCAAACACCCGATGCCTCTGAGCGACCAGCTGAAGCAACTGGTCGAGCTACACAAGGCGGCCGAACAGGCCATGAAGGGCTTTATAGTCCGGATGTGGCCTGGCGACGCCCTTCCCAACAACTACTTCGGCCTGGTGAGGCGGCCTGTGGATGCCTGCCCACGGCTTGAACTCGTCAAGCGGTCCGTCTGCATCGAAGGTGCACGCCGGGCTTTCGCCCGTGTGAAGGTGCAATGGGCCAAGATGGACGCCGTGAAGCTGGTGAAGGAAGGGCCACCGCAGGGCAAGGAGCATAGCCACCCCGAGATGTACTATGAGGGTGTCCTGAAGGGTGCTCGTCTCGTAGCGGACGAGTGTATGAAAGATGTAATATTTGAGTAAACTTGCTCGTGTGATCCTGTATTATGAAAACTTGTTCATATGCGCTATGCAACGCTTGTCTGAATTTAAAATATTACCTTCTGTTCAGCTGTTTATCAAATCTGAGATATGGCTAGTCGTCGGCTTCTGCCCCCATGCCACGAGTGCTGGGGTGTTCGGGATAAACCTGAGCACTCTTGTTCCCATTGTTGGTTCCTTCAAGGGAGGTGCTCAGCACAATGAACAAGGCAATCGGACCATAATGCATTATCACTCTCACTTAGCCATAGAATTCTATAATTTTAAATTTCGACGAAGCCCCTAGTATTCGGAAGGCCGAATTCGGGGCGCGATACACGCCTTAAGCCGGACAGGGCCGACTCCTCGCTCTAAGCGGCATAAGTCTTTAGGGACTTGAAACCTCTCGAACAGCGACCAATCTCTCGCCTTTATCATGACAGTCAGTTTTAGCTTTCTCTACTGAGGTGCTTAGCCCAGCAGAACCGGGGCACAATCGCATTAGTTCTCCCAGTGCTACCTTAGCCGATATAGCGGAACGTAAGGTACCAAAACATGGGAGCCGGGCAAACCCAACTATTGACCCAAGACATGATTCGGAGCTGATGCATATAATGCTATAAGTTCGGGGTGCCGCACCGTCGAAAGTGTTCGGACTTCTCACGCCGTATTATGGGGTATGCTTAAGCCCCTAGCGTATTGGGCGTACCAGAGTGTACGGGTGCTAGATGTCATGAATGAACATATATATAAAAAGGAGGAATGCAATAGTCTTAATGCTATGCATTGTTTATTCAAAAACGTGCGTTAAAGCAGAATGATACAAGTAGTGTGATAAGCAAAAAGTAGGACTGTTTGACATGTCCCTTCCAAGGGCAAGCTGAAGAATAGTATTAAAGCAAATATTTCACTCGTTATCGTAATCCACCTGGGAGTTCCGTGGTGTGACGTAGCTTTCTGCCTCCTTGGTTGCTGCATCATGTGTTCGGCAATCATGCTGCCGGACAGGGTTTCCAAAGATTAAAGTCCTGAAAGAGAAAAATAACAAAGCGGGAAGCCCCTAGTGCGGTTTAAGCCGCGTATTGGGGCGTGCTGTAGTTGTGCCCCCTCCCCGCCTGTGCCCATGGTATTTTTAATGCGTAATTATGTACGCGTGGCACGAATTTCGCCGTTTGGCTGGGGCCGGGGTGGGGGCTGCATTGCTATGCAAGCTCGGGACGTGCCAGGCGGTCCAATTGCCGATTACTGCGGGCGCGCTTGAAGTTGTCCGGGTCCTTAATCGCCGAACTAGTGGATTGCCTTAAGAGGCTGCTTTGCGCTTCTGCTGTGAGGGCCGCAGTGTGCTCCTCCGTGCGGAGAGAGCGCTCTGTGTTTCCATTGACTGTGATGACCCCCGAGGTCCTGGCATCTTGAGCTTGAGATGTGCATAATGCGGTACCACATTGAATCTTGCAAATGCGGTTCGCCCGAGCAGTGCATGGTAGCCACTGCGGAACGGGACTATGTCAAAGATTAATTCTTCGCTTCGGAAGTTATCCGGAGATCCGAAGACCACTTCTAGTGTTACTGAGCCTGTGCGATGGGCCTCTACACCTGGTATGACGCCTTTAAAGGTCGTTTTAGTGGGTTTGATCTTTGAGGAGTCTACCCATTTGCGCACTATGTCCTGATAAAGCAGGTTCAGGCTGCTGCCGCCGTCCATTAGGACTCGAGTGAGGTGAAATCCGTCAATGATTGGGTCTAGGACTAGTGCGGCGAATCCGCCATGACGGATGCTAGTGGGGTGATCCCTGCGATCGAAGGTGATCGGACAGGAGGACCATGGGTTGAACTTGGGGGCGACTGACTCCAACGCATATACGTCCCTGAGAGCACGCTTCCGCTCCCTCTTGGGGATGTGGGTTGCGTATATCATGTTCACCGTCCGCACTTGTGGGGGGAACCTCTTCTATCCTCTGGTGTTCGGCTGCCGGGGCTCCTCCTCGTCATCGCTATGTGACCCCTTATCTTTGTTTTCGGCATTTAACTTGCCGACCTGCTTGAACACCCAACAGTCCCTGTTGGTGTGGTTGGCTGGCTTATCGGGGGTGCCGTGTATTTGACACGAGCGATCGAGTATACGGTCCAAACTGGACGGGCCCGGAGTGCTTCTTTTGAATGGCTTTTTCCGCTGACCGGGTTTAGAGCCTTTGAATCCGGCATTGACTGCCGTATCCTCGGTATTGTCACTATTAATGCGGCGCTTATGCTTGTTGCAACGTGACCTACCATTGCCGTCCCTGGTATCCGAAGTACCATGGTTCTTTGATATGTTATTACTGCGAGCCAGCCGGCTGTCTTCTCCCGCGCAAAAGCGGGTCATGAGTGTCGTGAGGGCTGCCATAGATTTCGGCTTTTCCTGACCAAGGTACCAGGCTAGCCACTCGTCGCGGATGTTGTGCTTGAAAGCTTCTAGGGCCTCTGCATCCGGACAGTCGACGATTTGATTTTTCTTTGTTAGGAACCGTGTCCAGAATTGCCTGGCCGATTCCTGTGGCTGCTGAATTATGTGGCTCAGGTCATCGGCATCTGGTGGTCGCACGTAAGTGCCCTGAAAGTTGTCGAGGAATGCGGCTTCCAGATCTTCCCAACAGCCAATGGACTCTGCTGGCAAGCTGTTGAGCCAATGCCGAGCTGGTCCTTTGAGTTTGAGTGGGAGGTATTTGATGGCGTGTATGTATCACCGCGGGCCATGTGAGTGTGCAGGAGGAAATCCTCGATCCATACCGCAGGATCTGTTGTGTCGTCGTATGATTCTATATTTACGGGTTTGAAACCCTCTGGGATTTGATGATCCATTACTTCGTCTGTGAAGCATAAGGGGTGTGCGGCGCCTCTGTACTGGGCTATATCGCGATGCAGCTCGAATGAGTCTTGCCCGCTGTGTTCGGCCCGGCCGGACTTACTTTTACTGTATCCGGCGTGACGATTATCGTCTCGCATAGTGGCGCGCCCTCGTGATCCGTAGATCGATCTTGCATATTTTTCTTTGTCCTCCAATACGTCTCGCAGGTCTGGCATATTTCCCCATGCCTTTTTATTTGAATGAAGTCAGGGTGCGGGCTGAGCTTTTGGCTGGAATGTCTCTCTGTCGCGGCCACGAGGTGGCCGATCAGCCGCGTCATACGCCGGGGATGTAGGTTTTGGTGCTTCCTCCTCCAGTCGGGGTAGCAACCTGCATTTTGGGTAACTCTTGGAGGGGCGTTCGAGTTTATACTCTTTGGCCGCCAGGACTTCAGTCCATCTGCCAGCTAGCAAATCTTGATCAGCTTGAAGTTGGTGCTGCTTTTTCTTAAGGCTATTTGTCCTGGCTATAAGCCGGCGCTTGAAGTGCTCTTGTTCAACGGGATCCTTTGGCACGGCGAATTCGTCATTGCCGAGGCTTGCCTCGTCTTTGGAGGGGGGCATGTAATTATCATCCTCCGCCTCTCCATCTGCCGCTCTCTCAGGAGGGCTGGCTCCTCCATCCTCCTGCTCTAAATATTGCTGGAGGGGATTGTTGTTGTCTTCGGCACTGTCCGGGGTGCTATTATCTCCGGTGCCGGTATCACCACTTTTGCCTTGGCGGGACTTAGAGCGGCACCGCTGACGCCGGCGCTTGGGTTGCTTCTTGGAGGGGTCATCCTCCGTCGTCTCGTCGCCATTGCCTTCTTTAGGTGTGTCCACCATGTATATATCGTATGATGAGGTGGCTGTCCAGTGCCCTGTGGGCAGTGGTTCCTCTTCGACTCCCGCATCGTCGTCCATACCGTCGATGTCTTCGGAGTCGAAGTCAAGCATGTCGGTTAAGTCATCGTCAGTGGCTACTAAGTGGGTGGTGGGTGGGCGGCGAATTTCTTCGTCATCCGCATCCCAATCCCGCCAGACGTAGTTCGGCCAGGATCCTTCTGACAAGGAAAGTGACCTTAATGAGTTCAGTATGTCGCCGAAGGGCGAGTGCTGAAAAATATCCGTGGAGGTAAACACCATGATCGGCGCCCAATCGGATTTGATAGGAACGGGCGCAGGCGGTTCGGAGTCCGTGGCCGGAGAAGGATCCGGCAGTTTGGCAACACGGCTCTCGTGAAGGGTAAGGTCGATATTCGGCTCGATCGCCGCAGAGGGTATGGCCTCCGTGATGGGGTCTATCCACCCGTCCATGGATGGCGAAACTAGCTCCGAATTGAGGGTCGGAGCGGCTGCCGGTGCGATCTCCTGAATACAGTCCAATGGTAGAGCTAAATCATACTCATCGTGACCGCGTGGCGCACAAGGCAGGGGCTCGAATCCATCGAAGATCAAGTCTCCGCGGATATCGGCCATGTAATTTAAGCTTCCAAACCGGACCTGGTGGCCAGTGGCGTAACTTTCAATCTGCTCCAGATGGCCAAGCGAGTTGGCCCGCAGTGCGAAGCCGCCGAACACAAAGATCTGTCCGAGGAGAGAAGTTTCACCCTGGACTGCATCGCTATCGATGATCGTAGGAGCCATCAAGCCTAACGGCGACGACACAGAGGAACTCTCAATGAAAGCACCAATGTCGGTGTCAAAACCGGTGGATCTCGGGTAGGGGGTCCCGAACTGTGCGTCTAAGGCAGATGGTAACAGGAGGCAGGGGACACGATGTTTTACCCATGTTCGGGCCCTCTCGATGGAGGTAAAACCCTACGTCCTGCTTGATTTATTCTTGATGATATGAGTGTTACAAGAGTTGATCTACCACGAGATCGGAGAGGCTAAACCCTAGAAGCTAGCCTATGGTATGATTGTATGTTGTCCTACGGACTAAAACCCTCTGGTTTATATAGACACCGGAGGAGGCTAGGGTTACACAAGGTCGGTTACAAAGGAGGAGATATACATATCCGTATTGCCTAGCTTGCCTTCCACGCCAAGTAGAGTCCCATCCGGACACGAGACGAAGTCTTTAATCTTGTATCTTCATAGTCCAATAGTCCGGCCAAAGGATATAGTCTGGCTGTCCGGAGACCCCCTAATCCAGGACTCCCTCAGTGTTATTCTAGTACGAACTCTAGGGCTGTTTGTGAAACTTATAGGAATAGCCCAATGGATTGATTGGAAAGAATAACTTTGAGGTGGTTTCGTACCCTACCATAATCTCTTTGTTTGTTCTCCGCTATTAGTGACTTTTGCGTGACTCTTTGTTGCATGTTGAGGGATAGTTATGTGATCCAATTATGTTATTATTGTTGAGAGAACTTGCACTAGTGAAAGCATGAACCCTGGGCCTTGTTTCCTAGCATTGCAATACCGTTTACGTTCACTTTTACCACTTGTTACCTTGCTGCTTTTATATTTTCAGATTACAAAAACCTTTATCTACCATCCATATACCACTTGTATCACCATCTATTCGCCGAACTAGTGCACCTATACAATTTACCATTGTATTGGGTGTGTTGGGGACACAAGAGACTCTTTTTTATTTGGTTGCAGGGTTGCTTGAGAGAGACCATCTTCATCCTACGCCTCCTACAGATTGATAAACCTTAGGTCATCCACTTGAGGGAAATTTGCTACTGTCCTACAAACCTCTGCACTTGGAGGCCCAACAACGTCTACAAGAAGAAGGTTGTGTAGTAGACATCAAGCTCTTTTCTGGCGCCGTTGCCGGGGAGGTGAGTGCTTGAAGGTATATCTTTAGATCTTGCAATCGAATCTTTTTGTTTCTTGTTTTAGCACTAGTTTAGTTTATAAAAGAAAATGAAAAAAATATGGAATTGAGTTTGCCTCATACGCTTCATCTTTTTAATATCTTTCGTGTGCTCAAATGCTAGAATAAGAATGTACTAAAATGTTTGGCACTAAATCTTTGAATGATGAGCATGATTGCAATGTTGTTAGTATGAACTCCTTGAATATCCATGGTACTAATGATGATTGCACTAGTTATGATGAAAATGTCTCCTATAAACATGTCAATTTTTGTGGAGTGCATTGGGTTTGTAAGTACACACCAAATAGGGAAGATAGATATTGCAAGAGGCATAAGTACTTAGAAACTAAATTGTTGCAAGAAAGGCTAGATGATTGTGCTGAAAATTTAAATTTTCTTGGCCATACTTGTGAGCTTTGTAATGAACGTGGTCATTTAGCTATCCAATGCAAATTGTTTCATGATCTAATCATTTCCAAAAATTGTGATGACTTGATTTCTCTTGCACATCATAATGAACTTAGTTTGCTTATGGGTTACGAAGAAATGAAACATATAACTAACTATCTCCCAGAGTTTGCCCGTTATAAACTTCTTGGTTTTGATCTAGAGGATATTTCTATGTATTGTGCGGTGAATTGCATTGAAAATCCTTATATTGCCAATTACATAAAGAAAAGAAAACAAATAGAAGATGAAGAGAATACTAATGAAAGGGAAGAGACTTCCCAATACCCTCCTATTATGATGAATCAGGTAACGAGGAGGAGCCTCCTATTTGACCAATCTCATTAATAAGGAGCTCCAAAAAGAGGATTGAACCCACACATGATGTGGTGAAGAAGAAGAAAAGAAAAAGGAAGAGAGAGGTAAAAAGATATCTCTCCCAAATAATGCTGCTCCTATTATTATTGTGCCTCATGAAAATATAATTGTGGAAGAAAATGATACTTCTTATAATCTTGAAAATCTTTTTGGCACTTGTTTGGAAGAATATGATAATTGCTATACTATTGGTGCTATCCATACTATTAATGATGAGAGTGATTATGCTTATGATATGAAAAGGCCCAAGCTTGGGGATGCTATGTTTGATGAAGATGGTGTTTTTGAGAATATATTTTCTGCAATTAATGTTTGTCCCAATCTTGGGGATGCTATGTTTAATGAAGATGATATTTTTTGTCTCCCAGGTTTTGATATGCAAATTTATAATGATGATAGCATGCCTCCTACTTATGATGATTATTGTGATGACACTTATGCTATAAAAAGTAGTGATGATTATATTTATAAAACTTGTCATGATTATGATTACCCTTTTTATGAACATTGCACTTTTAATGTGGAAACAATTTATAGTATTCAAGTCTCTTATGATACTCCCACTATCCCGAATGAGAAGAATTTTACTTATGTGGAGAGTAGTAAAATTTCTATGCTTGTAGATCATGAAAAGAATGCTTTAGGTGCTGGTTATATTGTTGAATTCATCCATGATGCTACTGAAAATTATTATGAGGGAGGAATATATGCTTGTAGGAATTGCAATAATATCAAGTTTCCTCTCTATGTGCTTAAAGTTTTGAAGTTATGCTTGTTTTACCTTCCTATGCAAGTTGATTCTTGTTCCCACAAGTTGTTTTCTCACAAAATCCCTATGCATAGGAAGTGGGTTAGGCTTAAATGTGCTATTCATATTCTTTATGATGCTCTCTTTATGTTTCAATTCTTATCTTTTATGTGAGCATCATTGAAATCATCATGCCTAGCTAGGGGCGTTAAACGATAGCGCTTGTTGGGAGGCAACCCAACTTTATTTTTGTTCCCTGCTTTTTGCCCCTGTTTATTAATACATAATTCATCTAGCCTCTGTTTATATGTGGTTTTATGTTTTAATTAGTGTTTGTGCCAAGTAGAACCTTTGGGAAGACTTGGGTGAAGTCTTTGCGATCATGCTGTAAAATCAGAAACTTTAGCGCTCACGAGAATTGCTGCCATTTTTATTTGGAGAGTGATATTTAGTTAATTATTTTTGCAGATGATTAATAGATAAATTCCTCAGGTACATAAATTTATTTGAGAATTTTATGAGTTCCATAAGTATACGTTTGATTCAGATTACTACAGACTGTTCTGTTTTTGACAGATTCTGTTTTTCATGTGTTGTTTACTTATTTTGATGAATCTATGGCTAGTAAAAGAGTTTATAAACCATAGAGAAGTTGGAATAAAGTAGGTATAACACAAATATAAATAAAGAATGAGTTCATTACAGTACCTTGAAGTGGTGTTTTGTTTGCTTTCGCTAACGGAGCTTACGAGTTTTCTGTTAAGTTTTGGGTTGTGAAGTTTTCAAGTTTTGGGTAAAGATTCGATGGACTATGGAATAAGGAGTGGCAAGAGCATAAGCTTGGGGATTACCAAGTCACCCCAAGGTAATATTAAAGGACAACCAAGAGCCTAATCTTGGGGATGCCCTGGAAGGCATCCCCTCTTTCGTCTTCGTTCATCGGTAACTTTACTTGGAGCTATATTTTTATTCGCCACATGATATGTGTTTTGCTTGGAACGTCATTTTATTTTGTTTAGTTTTGCTTGATTTTTGAATAAAATACCAAGATCTGAAATTCTTAAATTTTAGTAGTCTTCAGATAGTTGCATAATTATTCGACTACTCATTGATCTTCACTTATATCTTTCGGAGTAGTTTGTCATTTGCTCTAGTGCTTCACTTATATCTTTTTAGAGCACGGTGGTGGTTTTATTTTGTAGAAATAGATGAACTCTCATGCTTCACTTATATTATTTTGAGAGTCTTTATAACAGCATGGTAATTTGCTTTGGTTATGGAATTAGTCCTAATATGATGGGCATCCAAGAGGGATATAATAAAAACTTTCATATAAAGTGCATTGAATACTATGAGAAGTTTGATACTTGATAATTGTTTTGAGATATGAGGATGGTAGTATTAGATTCATGCTAGTGAGTAGTTATTAATTTTAGAGATACTTGTGTTGAAGTTTGTGATTCCCGTAGCATGCACGTATGGTGAACCGTTATGTGATGAAGTCGGAGCATGATTTACTTATTGATTGTCTTCCTTATGAGTGGCGGTCAGGGACGAGCGATGGTCTTTTCCTACCAATCTACCCCCCTAGGAGCATGCGCGTAATACTTTGTTTCGATAACTAATAATTTTTTGCAAGAAGTGTGTGACTTCTTTATGACTAATGTTAAGTACATGGATTATACGCACTCTCACCCTTCCACCATTGCTAGCCTCTCTAGTACCGCGCAACTTTCGCCGGTACCTTAAACCCACAATATACCTTCCTCAAAACGGCCACCATATCTACCTATTATGGCATTTCCATAGCCATTCCGAGATATATTGCCATGCAACTTTCCACCGTTTCGTTATTATGACACGCTTCATCATTGTCATATTGCTTTGCATGATCATGTAGTTGATATCGTATTTGTGGCAAAGCCACCATTCATAATTCTTTCATACATGTCAGTCATGAATCATTGCACATCCCGGTACACCACCGGAGGCATTCATATAGAGTCATATCTTGTTCTAAGTATCGAGTTGTAATTCTTGAGTTGTAAGTAAATAAAAGTGTGATGATCATCATTATTAGAGCATTGTCCCAGTGAGGAAAGGATGATGGAGACTATGATTCCCCCACAAGTCGGGATGAGACTCCGGATGATAATAAATAAATAAAAGAGTCCAAAGAAGCCCAAATAAAAAAAAGAAGAGAAAAGAGGCCATAAAAAGAGAGAAAGGCCCAAATAAAAAAATAAAAAAATGAGAGAAAAAGAGAGAAGGGGCAATGCTACTATCCTTTTACCACACTTGTGCTTCAAAGTAACACCATGATCTTCATGATAGAGAGTCTCCTATGTTGTCACTTTCATTTACTAGTGGGAATCTTTCATTATAGAACTTGGCTTGTATATTCCAATGATGGGCTTCCTCAAAATGCCCTAGGTCTTCGTGAGCAAGCGAGTTGGATGCACACCCACTAGTTTCTTTTGTTGAGCTTTCATACACTTATAGCTCTAGTGCATCCGTTGTATGGCAATACCTACTCACTCACATTGATATCTATTAATGGGCATCTCCATAGCCCGTTGATACGCCTAGTTGATGTGATACTATCTTCTCCTTTTTGTCCTCTCCACAACCACCATTCTATTCCACCTATAGTGCTATATCCATGTCTCACGTTCATGTATTGCGTGAAGATTGAAAAAGTTTGAGAACACCAAAAGTATGAAACAATTGATTGGCTTGTCATCGGGGTTGTGCATGATTTAAATATTTTGTGTGGTTAAGATGGAGCATAGCCAGACTATATGTTTTTGTAGGGATAGCTTTCTTTGGCCATGTTATTTTGAGAAGACATGATTACTTAGTTAGTATGCTTGAAGTATTATTATTTTTATGTCAATATTAAACTTTTGTCTTGAATATTATGGATCTGAACATTCATGCCAAAATGAAGAGAATTACTTAGAGAAATATGTTAGGTAGCATTCCACATCAGAAATTCTGTTTTTATCATTTACCTACTCCAGGACGAGCAGGAATTAAAATTGGGGATGGTGATACGTCTCCAACGTATCTGTAATTTTTGATTGTTCCATGCTATTATATTATCAACCTTGGATGTTTTATATGCTATTTTATATGATTTTTGGGACTAACCTATTAACCTAGAGCCCAGTGCTAGTTTCTGTTTTTTTCCTTGTTTTAGTGTATCACAGAAAAGGAAAATCAAACAGAGTCCAATTGACCTAAAACTTCACGGAACTTATTTTTGGAAGAAAAGAAACCCGGGAGACTTGGAGTCCACGTAAGGGAAGCAACAAGGAAGCCACGAGGCAGGGGGCACGCCCACCCCCTCTGGGCGCGCCCTCCACCCTCGTGGGCCCCTCGTGGCTCCCCTGACGTACTTTTTCCTCCTATATATTTCCATATACCCTAAAACGATCGGGGAGCACAATAGATCGGGAGTTCTGCCGCCAGAAGCCTCCGTAGCCACCGAAAACCAATCTAGACCCGTTCCGGCACCCTGCCGGAGGGGGCAATCCCTCTCCGGTGGCCATCTTCATCATCCTGGTGCTCTCCATGACAAGGAGGGAGTAGTTCCCCCTCGGGGCTGAGGGTATGTACCGGTTGCTATGTGTTTGATCTCTCTCTCTCTTTCTCTCGTGTTCTTGAGGTGGTACGATCTTGATGTATCGCGAGATTTGCTATTATAGTTGGATCTTATGATGTTTCTCCCCCTCTACTCTCTTGTAATGAATTGAGTTTTCCCTTTGAAGTTATCTTATCGGATCGAGTCTTTAAAGATTTGAGAACACTTGATGTATGTCTTGCCGTGCATATCTGTGGTGACAATGGGATACCACGTGATTCACTTGATGTATGTTTTGATGATCAACTTGCGGGTTCTGCCCACGAACCTATGCATAGGGGTTGGCACATGTTTTCATCGTGATTCTCTGGTAGAAACTTTGGGGCACTCTTTGAGGTTCTATGTGTTGGTTGAATAGATGAATCTGAGATTGTGTGATGCATATCGTATAATCATACCCACGGATACTTGAGGTGACATTGGAGTATCTAGGTGACATTAGGGTTTTGGTTGATTTGTGTCTTAAGGTTTTATTCTAGTACGAACTCTAGGGCTGTTTGTGACACTTATAGGAATAGCCCAACGGATTGATTGGAAAGAATAACTTTGAGGTGGTTTCGTACCCTACCATAATCTCTTCGTTTGTTCTCCGCTATTAGTGACTTTGGAGTGACTCTTTGTTGCATGTTGAGGGATAGTTATGTGATCCAATTATGTTATTATTGTTGAGAGAACTTGCACTAGTGAAAGTATGAACCCTAGGCCTTGTTTCCTAGCATTGCAATACCATTTACGCTCACTCTTACCACTTGTTACCTTGCTGTTTTTATATTTTCAGATTACAAATACCTTTATCTACCATCCATATACCACTTGTATCACCATCTCTTCGCCGAACTAGTGCACCTATACAATTTACCATTGTATTGGGTGTGTTGGGGACACAAGAGACTCTTTGTTATTTGGTTGCAGGGTTGCTTGAGAGAGACCATCTTCATCCTACGCCTCCGATGGATTGATAAACCTTAGGTCATCCACTTGAGGGAAATTTGCTACTATCCTACAAACCTCTGCACTTGGAGGCCCAACAACGTCTACAAGAAGAAGGTTGTGTAGTAGACATCAACAAGGATAAGGTTGATGCTAATGAAAAGATGTCGTGTCCCAGGGACATCAGAGGTATATGAAGTTTCCTTGGTCATGCCCGTTTTTATAAGAGGTTCATTAAGGACTTCTCAAAAATTTCTCGGCCTCTGACTAACCTATTACAAAATATATTCCCTTTGTCTTTGATGATGATTGTGTAGAAGCATTTGGAATACTTAAGAAAGCTTTTGTTTCTGCACCTATTGTCCAGCCACCTGATTGGAATTTACCCTTTGAAATCATGTGTGATGCTAGTGATTATGTTGTAGGGGATGTTCTAGGACAAAGAGTTGATAAGAAATTAAATGTTATTCAATATGCTAGTAAAACTCTAGACAATGCCCAGAGAAATTATGCTACTACTGAAAAGGAATTTTTAGCAGTTGTATTTGCTTGTGATAAGTTCAGACCTTATATTGTTGATTCTAAAGTAACTATTCACACTGATCATGCTGCTATTAAATATCTTATGGAAAAGAAAGATGCTAAACCTAGACTTATTAGATGGGTTCTCCTGCTACAAGAATTTGATTTGCATATTATTGATAGAAAGGGAGCTGAAAATCCCGTTGCAGACAACTTGTCTAGGTTAGAGAATGTTCTTGATGACCCACTACCTATTGATGATAGCTTTCCTGATGAACAATTAAATGTCATAAATGCTTCTCGCACTGCTCCATGGTATGCTGATTATGCTAATTATATTGTTGCTAAGTTTATACCACCTAGTTTCACATAACAGCAAAAGAAAAAGTTCTTCTATGATTTAAGACATTACTTCTAGGATGACCCACATTTTTATAAAGGAGTAGATGGTGTTATTAGACGTTGTGTACCTGAGCATGAACAGGAACAGATCTTACGCAAGTGTCACTCTGAAGCTTATGGAGGACACCATGCTGGAGATAGAACTGCACACAAGGTATTGCAATCCGGTTTTTATTGGCCTACTCTCTTCAAGGATGCCCGTAAGTTTGTTTTGTCTTGCGATGAATGCCAAAGAACTGGTAATATTAGTAGACGTCAAGATATTCCTATGAATTATTCACTCGTTATTGAACCATTTGATGTTTGGGGCTTTGATTATATGGGACCTTTTCCTTCCTCTAATGGATATACACATATTTTAGTTGCTGTTGATTACGTTACTAAGTGGGTAGAAGCTATTCCAACTAGTAGTGCTTATCATAACACCTCTATTAAGATGCTTAGAGAAGTTATTTTTCCGAGGTTTGGAGTCCCTAGATATTTAATGACTAATGGTGGTTCACATTTTATTCATGGTGCCTTTCGTAAAATGCTTGCTAAGTATGATGTTAATCATAGAATTGCATCTCCATATCATCCATAGTCTAGTGGTCAAGTAGGATTGAGCAATAGAGAACTTAAATTAATTTTGCAAAAGACTGTTAATAGATCTAGAAAGAATTGGTCCAAGAAACTTGATGATGCACTATGGGATTATAGAACTGCATATAAAAATCCTATGGGTATGTCTCCATATAAAATGGTTTATGGTAAAGCATGTCACTTACCTCTCAAATTAGAACATAAGGCATATTGGGCTATTAAAGAGCTCAACTATGACTTCAAACTTGCCGGTGAGAAGAGGCTTTTTTACATTAGCTCACTTGATGAATGGAGAACCCAAGCTTACGAAAATGCCAAGCTATTTAAAGAAAAAGTTAAAAGATGGCATGACAAAAGGATACAAAAGCGTGAGTTTAATGTAGGTGATTATGTATTGCTATACAATTCTCGTTTAAGATTTTTTGCAGGCAAACTTCTCTCTAAATGGGAAGGTCCTTACATTGTCGAGGAGGTCTATCATTCCAGTGCCATAAAAATCAACAACTTCGAAGGCACAAATCCGAGGGTGGTGAACGGCCAAAGAATCAAACATTATATCTCAGGTAATCCTATAAATGTTGAAACTAATATTATTGAAACTGTAACCCCGGAGGAATACATAAGGGACACTTTACGGAACATTTCAGACTCCGAAAAGGAATAGGTAGGTGGTACGGTAAGTAAACCTACTCCAAAACAGTTTTAATGGCAATATTTCTCCGTTTTGGAATATATCAAAGATAGGAAAATAAGAAGCAGACCGGAAAGGACACGTGGCTTCCACGAGGGTGGAGGGCGCGCCCTACCCCATGGGCGCGCCCCCTGCCTCGTGGGCACCTCGTGTGCTCTCCGGACTCTCTTTTCTTGCACGATACTTCTTTTGGTCGGTAAAAATTCACTATATAATCTCCCAAAGGTTTTGACCACCCTATCACGCAAATATCTCCTGTCTTTGTTTTGAGCTGTTTTTTGCCAGGGTTGTTAAGGCCAAGCATCATGTCGTCTCCCTCTTCTCCAACAATGAGGGCAACCATGCTTGGCTAATGAAGATAGAGCTGAAGAGAGAAGAGCCCAGAGAGATCAACAAGGATGATGGGATCAAGAAGGTCATGGGGGGTCAAGTTCCGGCAGTAGCAGAAGAAGACATCCTTCCACCTCACCACAATCTCTTTACCCCAACGGAGATTGAGGCTTTCAAGATGATTGAGTTAGCTCGTATTCAAAACAAGTATCTCACAAGTGAAAATATTTTGTTGAAGGAGCATATCATCGCACTCAAGGGCATTGTCCGCTAATTGGAGGATCTCTTATGCTCGATGTGCGACTACCCATCATCACCAACACCTTCTTCACCAACAAAGAAGAACTGAGCATCGGGTATGGGCACCCCCCTTGGCAACTGCCAAGCTTGGGGGAGTGCTCCGGTATCATATCACCATCACTTTTATCTTTACCATTTTTCTTAGTTCGATCTTTTTGATAATATCTTGATCTAGTAGAATAAAGTTTTAGTATGATCTAGTTGTGAGTTTTGCTTTATGATCTTCTTATGTAATCGAGTCCGTGAGCTATATATAATAAATATTAGTGTTGAGTCAAGGGCTTGATTATTTTGCTATGATCTTGAGGGAATAAAGTAAAAGAAAAAGAAATAAAAAGAAATAAAGGGATCATATGGATCTTATGGAGAGTAATGAGCTCACATATAGAGTATGATGAATAAAAGTTGTTGAGAGTTGACAAGCACAGTTTTGGTCATTGTTGCAATTAATAGGAAGTAATAAAGAAAGAGAGGTTTTCACATATAAATATACTATCTTGGACATCTTTTATAATTGTGAGCACTCATTAAAATATGACATGCTAAAGAGTTGACGTTGGACAAGGAAGACAACGTAATGGGTTATGTTCTCTTACATCTGAGATAAATTATATTGTCATGGATCATCCAACATGTTGAGCTTGCCTTTCCCTCTCATGCTAGCCAATTTCTTTGCACCAAGTAGAGATACTACTTGTGCTTCCAAATATCCCTAAACCCAGTTTTTCCATGAGAGTCCACCATATCTACCTATGGATTGAATAAGATCCATCAAGTAAGTTGTCATTGGTGCAAGCAATAAAAATTTCTCTCTAAATATGTATGACTTATTAATGTGGAGAAAATAAGCTTTATATGATCTTGTGATATGGAAGAATGAAAAGCGACAAACTGCATAATAAAGGTCCACATCACAAGTGGTAATATAAAGTGACGTTCTTTTGCATTAAGATTTCGTGCATACAACCATAAAAGCGCATGACAACCTCTGCTTCCCTCTGCGAAGGGCCTATCTTTTATTCTTGTCTTATACTCCATGCAAAGAGTGATGGTGATATTCACCTTTCCTTTTTACATTTTATCCTTTGGCAAGCACAATGTGTTGGAAAGATCCTGATATATATAGCTAATTGGATGTGAGTTTTCATGAACTATTATTGTTGACATTACCCTTGAGGTAAAACGTTGGGAGGCAAAACTATAAGCCCCTATCTTTCTCGGTGTCCGATTAAAACTTCATACCATAAATATTGCGTGAGTGTTAGCAATTGTGAAAGACTAAATGATTGTTGAGTATGTGGACTTGCTGAAAAACTGTTATATTGACTCTTTCGTATGTTATGATAAATTGCAATTGCCTCAATGACTGAGAATAGAGTTTGTTGGTTCTCAATGAAGTTTATGATTCATACTTGAAATTGTGATTGAATTGTTACTTTGGCATAAGAGATCATATGACAATATATATATACACACATATATATATATGTTGCTGCCCTAAGAATGATCATGATGCCCTCATGTTCGTATTTTATTTTTATCGACACCTCTATCTCCAAACATGTGGAGATATTTTTCGATTTCAGCTTTCGCTTGAGGACAAGCGAGGTCTAAGCTTGGGGGAGTTGATACATCCATTTTGCATCATGCTTTTATATCGATATTTATTGCATTATGGGCTGTCATTACACATTATGTCACAATACTTATGCCTATTCTCTCTTATTTTACAAGGTTTACATGAAGAGGGAGAATGCCGGCAGCTGGGATTCTGGGCTGGAAAAGGAGCAAATATTAGAGACCTATTCTGCACAGCTCCAAATGTCCTGAAACTTCACAGAAGTTATTTCCAGAATATATAAAAAATATTGGGCAAAAGAAGTTCCAAAGGGGGCCCACACCCTGGCCACGAGGGTGGGGGCGCGCCCTACCCCCTAGGTACGCCCCCCTGCCTCGTGGGCTCCCTGGTGGCCCCTTGATGCTCATCTTCTGCTATGTGAGGTATTTCGTCCGAGAAAAAAATAATAAGAAAGCTTTTGGGAAGAAACTCCGCCGCCACGAGGCGGAACCTTGGCGGAACCAATCTAGGGCTCCGACAGAGCTGTTATGCCGGGGAAACTTCCCTCCGGGAGGGGGAAATCATCACTATAGTCATCGCCAATGATCCTCTCATCGGGAGGGGGGCAATCTCCATCAACATCTTCACCTGCACCATCTCATATCAAACCCTAGTTCATCTCTTGTATCCAATCTTTGTATCCAAACCTCAGATTGGTACCTGTGGGTTGCTACTAGTGTTGATTACTCCTTGTAGTTGATGCTAGTTGGTTTATTTGGTGGAAGATCATATGTTCAGATCCATTATGAATATTAATACCCCTCTGATTATGAACATTAATATGCTTTGTGAGTAGTTACGTTTGTTCCTGAGGACATGGGAGAAGTCTTGCTATAAGTAGTCATGTGAATTTGGTATTCGTTCGATATTTTTATGAGATGTATGTTGCCATCCCTCTAGTGGTGTCATGTGAACGTCGACTACATGACACTTCACCATTGTTTGGGCCTAGAGGGAGGCATTGGGAAGTAATAAGTATATGATGGGTTGCTAGAGTGACAGAAGCTTAAACCCTAGTTTATGCGTTGCTTTGTAAGGGGCCGATTTGGATCCATATGTTTCATGCTATGGTTAGGTTTACCTTAATACTTCTGTTGTAGTTGCGGATGCTTGCAATGGGGGTTAATCATAAGTGGAATGCTTGTCCGAGTAAGGACATCACCCAAGCACCGGTCCACCCACATATCAAATTATCAAAGTACCAAATGCGAATCATATGAACGTGATGAAAACTAGCTTGACGATAATTCCCATGTGTCCTCGGGAGCGCTTTCCTTCTTATAAGAGTTTGTCTAGGCTTGTCCGTTGCTACAAAAAGGATTGGGCCATCTTGCTACACCTTATTTACTTTTATTACTTGCTACTCGTTACAAATTACCTTATCACAAAACTATCTGTTACCGATAATTTCAGTGCTTGCAGAGAATACCTTACTAAAAACTGCTTATCATTTCCTTCTGCTCCTCGTTGGGTTCGACACTCTTACTCATCGAAAAGCTACGATAGATCCCCTACACTCGTGGGTCATCAGCATCAAAAACCACAAGGCGGTATAGTGATTGCTTTTTGATCTTCAGAAAGAACCATGTTCATTGAATCTGATTCAACTAAAGCTGGAGAAACAGACACCCACTAGCCACCTGTGTGCGAAGCACGTCGGTAGAACGAGTCTCACATAAGCGTACGCGTAATGTCGGCTTGGGCTGCTTCTTCCAACAATGCTGCTGAATCAAGAATCAACTAGTGACGACAAGTAATATGTATATACCCACGCCCACAACTCCTTTGTGTTCTACTCGTGCATATGACATCTACGCATAAACCTGGCTCGGATGCCACTGTTGGGGTCAAAAATTTCCTACGCACACGCAAGATAATGGTGATGAATAGCAACGAGAGGGGAGAGTGTCGTCCACGTACCCTCGTAGACCGTAAGCAGAAGCGTTATGAGAATGCGGTTGATGTAGTCGTACTTCTTCACGATCCGGCCGATCCAAGTACCAAACGTCCGACACCTCTGCACGTTCAGCTCGGTGATGTCCCACAAACTTCGGTCCAACAGAGCTTCGAGGGAGAGTTTCGTCAGCACGACAGCGTGACGGCGGTGATGATGATGCTACCGATGCAGGGCTTCGCCTAAGCACCTCTACAATATGACCGAGGTGGATTATGGTGGAGGGGGCACCGCACACGGCTAAAAGATCAACTGATCAACTTGTGTCTCCATGGGGTGCCCCCTCCCCCGTATATAAAGGAGTGAAGGAGGGGGAGGGCCGGCCCTCTACTATGGCGCGCCCTGGGGAGTCCTACTCCCACCGGGAGTAGGATTCCCCCCTCCATGTAGTAGGAGTAGGAGAGAAGGAAAGGGAAAAGAGAAGATAAGGAAGGAGGGAGCGCCGCCACTCCCCCTAGTCCAATTCAGACTAGGCCTTGGGGGCGCGTGCAGCCTCCCCTCTCTCTTTCCCCTAAAGCCCAATAAGGCCCATATACTCCCCGGCGAATTCCTGTAACTCTCCGGTACTCCGATAAACACCCGGACCACTCAGAACCTTTTCGATGTCCGAATATAGCCTTCCAATATATCTATCTTTACGCCTCGAACATTTCGAGACTCCTCGCCATGTCCCTGATCTCATCTGGGACTCTGAGCAACCTTCGGTACATCGAAACACATAAACTCGTAATACCGATCGTCACTGAACGTTAAGCGTGCGGACCCTACGAGTTCGAGAACTATGTATACATGACCGAGACTCATCTCCTGTCAATAACCAATAGCGGAACCTGGATGCTCATATTGGCTCCTACATATTCTACGAAGATCTTTATCGGTCAAATCGCATAACGGTATACGTTGTTCCGTTTGTCATCGGTATGTTGCTTGCCCGAGATTCGATCGTCGGTATGTCAATACCTAGTTCAATCTCATTACCGGAAAGTCTCTTTACTCATTTTGTAGTGCATCATCCCGCAAGTCACTCATTAGTCACATTGCTTGCAAGGCTTATAGTGATGTGCATTACCGAGAGGGCCCAGAGATACCTCTCCGACAATCGGAGTGACAAATCCTAATCTCGATCTATGCCAACTCAACAAGTACCATCGGAGACACCTATAAAGCACCTTTATAATCATCCAGTTACGTTGTGACGTTTGGTAGCACAAGAAGTGTTCCTCCGGTATTCGGGGGTTGCATAATCTCATAGTCAGAGGAACATGTATAAGTCATGAAGAAAGCAGTAGCAACAAACTAAACGATCATCGTGCTAAGCTACGGAATGGGTCAAGTCAATCACATCATTTTCTAATGATGTGATCCCATTAATAAAATGACAACTCGTGTCTATGGCTAGGAAACTTAACCATCTTTGATTCAACAGGCTACTCAAGTAGAGGCATACTAGTGACACTCTGTTTGTCTATGTATCCACACATGTATTAAGTTTCCGGTTAATACAATTCTAGCATGAATAATAAACATTTATCATGATATAAGGAAATAAATAATAACTTTATTATTGCCTCTATGGCATATTTCCTTCAGGTGGCACCCCATAGACACACAAGTCGATCATTGATCTCTTAGCCGTGTGCGGTGCCCCCCTCTACCATAATCCACCTCGGTCATATCATTGCAGTGCTTAGGCGAAGCCCTTCGCCGGTAGCTTCATCATCACTGTCATCACACCATCGTGCTGACGAAACTCTCCCTCGACACTCAGCTGGATCTAGAGTTCGCGGGACATCACCGAGCTGAACGTGTGCAGATCATGGAGGTGCCGTACCTTCGGTGCTAGGATCGGTCAGATCGTGAAGACGTACGACTACATCAACCGCGTTATCATAACGCTTCCGCTTACAGTCTACGAGGGTACGTAGATAGCACTCTTCCCCTCTCGTTGCTATGCATCACCTAGATGGATCTTGCGTGTGCGTAGGATTTTTTGAAATTATTGCGTTCCCCAACAGTGGCATCCGAGCCAGGTCTATGCGTAGATGTTATATGCACGAGTAGAACACACAGGAGTTGTGGGTGTGGGTATGTACATATTGCTTTCCGTCACTAGTTGATTCTTGATTTAGTGGTATTGTTGGATGAAGTGGCTCAGACCAACATTACGCGTACGCTTACGCGAGACTGGTTCTACCGACGTGCTTCACACATAGGTGGCTGGTGGGTGTCAGTTTTCCAACTTTAGTTGAATCGGATTCAATGAATAGGGTTCTTTCTGAAGATCAAAAAGCAATCACTATACCGCATGTTGGTTTTTGATGCGTAGGTAAGAACGGTTCTTGCTCAGCCCGTAGCAGCCACGTAAAACTTGCAACAACAAAGTAGAGGACGTGTAACTTGTTTTTGCAGGGCATGTTGTGATGTGATATGGTCAAGACGTGATGAGATATAAATTGTTGTATGAGATGATCATGTTTTGTTGAAGTTATCGGCAACTGGCAGGAGCCTTATGGTTGTCTCATTATTGCATAAGATGCAAGCGCCACACAATTGCTTTACTTTACCGCTATGCGATAGCAATAGTTGGCGAGACGACCATGTGATGACACGTTGATAGAGATCAAGATGACGGAGATCATGGTGTCATGCCGGTGACGATGGAGATCATGACGGTACTTTGGAGATGGAGATCAAAGGCACAAGATGATAATGGCCATATCATGTCACATATTTTTGATTGCATATGATGTTTATCTTTTATGCATCTTATTTTCCTTAGTTCGAAGGTAGCATTATAAGATGATCTCTCACTAAATTTTAAGGAACAAGTGTTCTCCCTGAGTATGCACCGTTGCGACAGTTCTTCGTGCTGAGACACGACGTGATGATCGGGTGTGATAAGCTCTATGTTCACATACAACGGGTGCAAGCTAGTTTTGCACATGCAGAATACTCGGGTTAAACTTGACGAGCCTAGCATATGCAGACATGGCCTCAGAATACTGAGACCGAAAGGTCGAGTGTGAATCATATAGTAGATATGATCAACATAGTGATGTTCACCATTGAAAACTACTCCATCTCACGTGATGATCGGACATGGTTTAGTTGATATGGATCACATGATCACTTAGATGATTAGAGGGATGTCTATCTAAGTGGGAGTTCTTAAGTAATATGATTAACTGAACTTAAATTTATCATGAACTTAGTCCTAATAGTATTTGCATATCTATGTTGTAGATCAATTGCTCACATATAACTTCCCCGTTTTATTTATGATATGTTCCTAGAGAAAACTATGTTGAAAGATGATAGTAGCAATGATGCGATTTGGATCCGTGATCTGAGGATTATCCTTGTTGCTGCAAAAAAAATTATGGCCTTGATGCACCGCTAGGTGACATAACTATTGCAGGAGCAAATGCAGACGTTATGAACGTTTGACAAAGCTCGGTATGATATCTACTTAATAGTTTAGTGCACCATGCTTTACGGCTTAGAATCGGAACTTCAAAAATGTTTTTGAACGCCATAGAGCATATAAGATGGTCTAAGAGTTGAATTTGGTATTTCATACTCATGCCCGTGTCGAGAGGTAGAAGACCTCTGACATTACTTTGCCTACAAGATGGAGGAGAATAGCTCAACCAATGAGCATGTGCTTAGATTGTCTGGGTATTACAATTACTTGAATCAAGTGGGAGTTAATCTTCTAGATAAGATAGTAATTGACAAAGTTCTCTAGTCACTATCACCAAGTTACTAGAACTTAGTGATGAACTATAATGTGCAAGGGATGATGAAAGTAATTCCCAAGCTCTTCACGATGCTAAAATCGGCGAAGGTAAAAATCAAGAAATAGCATCAAGTGTTGATGGTTAACAAAACCACTAGTTTCAAGAAAAGGGCAAAGGGAAAGAAAGAGGAACTTCATAGAAAGAACAGCAAGCAAGTTGCTGCTCCCATGAAGAAGCTTAAAGCTAGACCCCAAGCCTAGAACTGAGTGCTTCTACTGCAAAGGAAATGGTCAATGGAAGTGGAACTGCCCTAGATACTTGGCGGATAAGAAGGATGGCAAAGTGAACAAAAGTATATTTGATATACATGTTATTGATGTGTACTTTACTAGTGTTTATAGCAACCCCTCAGTGTTTGATACTGGTTCAGTTACTAAGAGTAGTAACTCGAAACGGGAGTTGCAAAATAAACAGAGACTAGTTAAGGACGAGGTGATGATTCGAGTTGGAAGTGATTCCAAGGTTGATAAGATCACCATCGCACACTCCCTTTACCTTCGGGATTAGTGTTGAACCTAAAATAAATGTTATTTGGTGTTTGCATAGAGCATAATATGATTGGATCATATTTATTGCAATACGATTATTCATTTAAGTCAAGGATAATTGTTATTCTATTTACATGAATACCCAAGGTGAATGGTTTGTTGAATCTCGATCATAGTAATACACATATTCATAATATTTAAGCCAAAAGATGCAAAGTTAATAATGATAGTGCAACTTATATGGGCAAATTTGATGATTTGCCACCCCTTACCTCCCCCTTTCATAATTTCCCCCCCTGAGAGTGACAGGTGGGGCCCGGGCCCGCCCGTCATTGAGACAATGGGTGGCAAATTGTGAAAGGGGGAAGTAAGGGGTGGGAAATTATCAAATCGCCCACTTATATGTGGCACTGCCGTTTAGGTCATATTGGTGTAAAGCGCATGAAGAAACTCCATGCTGATGGGTTTTTGGAATCACTTGATTATGAATCATTTGATGCTTGCGAACCATGCCTCGTGGGCAAGATGACATGAACTCCGTTCTCCGGAGCAATGGAGCAAGCAACCGACTTATTGGAAATAATACATACTGATGTATGCAATCCGATGAGTGTTGAGGCTCGCGGCAGGTATCGTTATTTTCTGATCTTCACAGATGATTTGAGCAGATATGGGTATATCTACTTGATGAAACATAAGTCTGAAACATTTGAAAAGTTCAAAGAATTTTAGAGTGAAGTGGAAAATCATCGTAATAAGAAAATAAAGTTTCCGCGATCTGATCGTGGAGGAGAATATTTGAGTTATGAGTTTGGTCTTCATTTGAAACAATGTGGAATAGTTTCGCAACTCACGCCACCTGGAACACAACAGCGTAATGGTGTGTCCAAACGTCATAACCATACTTTATTAGATATTGTGCGATCCATGATGTCTCTTACCGATTTATCACTATCGTTTTGGGGTTATGCATTAGAGACAACTGCATTCACGTTAAATAGGGCACCATCTAAATCCGTTGAGACGACACCATATGAACCGTGGTTTAGCAAGAAACCTAAGCTGTCGTTTCTTAAAGTTTGGGGCTATGATGCTTATGTGAAAAGTTTCAAACTGATAAGCTCAAACCCAAATCAGAGAAATGCGTCTTCATAGGATACCCAAAGGAAACTGCTGGGTACACCTTCTATCATAGATCCGATGGCAAGATATTCATTGCTAAGAATGGATCCTTTCTACAGAAGAAGTTTCTCTAGAAAGAAGTGAGTGGGAGGAATGTAGAACTTGATGAGGTAATTGTACCTTCTCCCGAATTGGAATGTAGTTCATCACAGAAATCAGTTCTAGTGATTCCTACACCAATTAGTGAGGAAGTTAATGATGATGATCATGAAACTTCAGATCAAGTTACTACAGAACCTCGTAGGTCAACCAGAATATGTTCCGCACCAGAGTGGTACGGTAATCCTATTCTGGAGGTCATGTTACTTGACCATGATGAACCTACGAACTATGAGGAAGCAATGATGAGCCCAGATTCCGTGAAATGGCTTGAAGCCATGAAATCTGAGATAAGATCCATGTATTAGAACAAAGTATGGACTTCTATTGACTTGCCCGTTGATCGGTGAGCCATGAAGAATAAATGGATTTTCAAGAGGAAGACGGACACTGATAGTAGTGTTACTATCTACAAAGCTTGAAATGTCGCAAAAGGTTTTCGACAAGTTCAAGATGTTGACTACGATGATATTTTTTCACCCGTAGCGATGCTTAAGTCTATCTGAATCATGTTAGCAATTGCCACATTTTATGAAATCTGGCAAATGGATGTCAAAACTGCATTCCTTAATGGATTTCTTAAAGAAGAGTTGTATATGATGCAACAAGAAGGTTTCGTCAATCCTAAAGGTGCTAACAAAGTGTGCAAGCTCCAGCGATCCATCTATGGACTGGTGCAAGCATCTCAGAGTTGGAATATATACTTTGATAAAGTGATCAAAGCATATGGTTTTATACAGACTTGCGGTGAAGCCTGTATCTACAAGAAAGTGAGTGGGAGCACTACAACCTTTCTGATAAGTATATGTGAATGACATATTGTTGATCGGAAATGATGTAGAATTTCTGGAAAGCATAAAGGAGTGTTTGAAAGGAGTTTTTCAAAGAAATACCTCGCTAAAACTACTTACATATTTAGCATCAAGATCTATAGAGATAGATCAAGACACTTGATATATTTTTCAATAAGTACATACCTTCAAAAGATTTTGAAGTAATTCAAAATGGAACAGTCAAAGAAGGAGTTATTGCTTGTGTTGCAAGGTGTGAAGTTGAGTAAAGACTCAAAACCCGACCACGGAAGAAAATAGAAAGAGAATGAAAAGTCATTCCCTATGCCTCAGCCATAGATTCTATAAAATATGCTATGTTGTGTACGAGACCTATCGTATACCTTAGCATGATTTTGGCAAAGGAATACAATAGTGATCTAGGAGTAGATCACTTGACAACGGTCAAAATTATCCTTAGAGGACTAAGGAAATATTTCTCGGTTATGGAGGTGATAAAAGAGTTCGTCGTAAAGAGTTACGTCGATGCAAGCTTTTGACACCGATCTAGATAACTCTAAGTCTCAATCTAGATACATATTGAAAGTGGGAGAAATTAGCTAGAGTAGCTCCGTGCAGAGTATTGTAGACATAGAAATTTGCAAAATACATACGGCTCTGAATGTGACAGACACATTGACTAAGCTTTTCTCACAAGCAAAACATGATCACACCTTAGTACTCTTTGGGTGTTAATCACATAGCGATGTGAACTAGATTGTTGACTCTAGTAAAACCCTTTGGGTATTAGTCACATGGTGATGTGAACTAATCACATGGTGATATGAACTATAGGTGTTAAAACACATGACGATGTGAAATAGATTATTGACTCTAGTGCAACTGGGAGACTGAAGGAAATATGCCCTAGAGGCAATAATAAAGTTGTTATTTATATTTCCTTACATCAAGATAAATGTTTATTATTCATGCTAGAATTGTATTAACCGGAAACTTAGTACATGTGTGAATACATAGACGAACAGAGTGTCACTAGTATGCCTCTACTTGACTAGCTCGTTAATCAAAGATGGTTAAGTTTCCTAGCCATGGACAAGAGTTGTCATTTGATGAACGGGATCACATCATTAGAGAATGATGTGATTAACTTGACCCATCCATTAGCTTAGCACTATGATCATTTAGTTTATTGCTATTGCTTTCTTCATAACTTATACATGTTCCTATGACTATGAGATCATGCAACTCCTGAATATCAAAGGAACACTTAGTGTGCTATCAAACATCACAACGTAACTGGGTGACTATAAAGATGCTCTATAGGTGTCTCCGATGGTGTTTGTTGAGTTGGCATAGACCGAGATTAGGATTTGTCACTTCGAGTACCGGAGAGGTATCTTTGGGCCCTCTCGGTAATGCACATCACTATAAGCCTTGCAAGCAATGTAACTAATGAGTTAGTTACGTGATGATTCATTACGGAACGAGTAAAGATACTTGCCGGTAACAAGATTGAACTAGGTATTGAGATATCGACGATCGTATCTCGGGCAAGTAACATACCGATGACAATGGGAACAACGTATGTTGTTATGCGGTTTGACCAATAAAGATCTTCGTAGAATATGTGGGAGCCAATATGAACATCCAGGTTCCGCTATTGGTTATTGACCAGAGACATGTCTCGATCATGTCTACATAGTTCTCGAACCCGTAGGGTCCGCACGCTTAACGTTCGGTGACGATCGGTATTATGAGTTTATGTGTTTTGATGTACCAAAGGTAGTTCAGAGTCCCGGATGTGAGCATGAACATGATGAGGAGTCTCAAAATGGTCGAGACATAAAGATTGATATATTGGATGACTATGTTTGGACATCGGAAGTTTCGGGAGAGTTCGGGCATATACCGGAGTAGCGGGGGGTTACCGGAACCCCCCGGGGAGTCAATGTGCTTTAATGGGCCATAGTGGAAAGGAGGAGGAGGCGACCAAGGTAGGGGTGCGCCCCCCAAGCTCAATCCGAATTGGGAGGGGGGTCGGCCCCCCTTTCCTTCTCTCCTTTTCCCCCTTCCTTCCCTCTCCTACCCCAACTACGGAAGGGGGAATCCTACTCCCCCCGGGAGTAGGACTCCCCCCTTGGGCGCGCCTAGGAGGCCGGCCCTCTCCCCCTCCTCCTCTCCTTTATATACAGGGGGAGGGGGCACCCCATAGACACACAAGTTGATCATTGATCTCTTAGCCGTGTGCGGTGCCCCCTCTACCATAATCCACTTTGGTCTTATCGTTGTAGTGCTTAGGCGAAGCCCTGTGCCGGTAGCTTCATCATCACCATCATCACACCATCGTGCTGAAGAAACTCTCCCTCGACACTCAACTGGATCTAGAGTTCGCGTGACGTCTCGGAGCTGAACGTGTGCAGATCGCGGAGTACCCGTACCTTCGGTGCTAGGATCGGTCGGATCGTGAAGACATACAACTACATCAACCACGTTGTCATAATGCTTCCTCTTACGGTCTATGAGGTTACGTAGATAACACTCTTCCCCTCTTGTTGCTATGCATCACCTAGATGGATCTTGCGTGTGCGTAGGAATTTTTTTGAAATTACTGCGTTCCCCAACAAACTTCAACTCCTGGAACATCTCATATGCTCCATGACGTTCAAAATGTCATTGAAGTGCCAATTCTAAGCCATAAAGCATGGCACACCGAACTATCAAGTAGTCACAAGCTTTGCTCTGCCAGGTGTTCACAACATATGGCGTTGCTCCTGCAGCGGGTTTGTCACCTAGCGGTGCTTCCATGACGTAATTCTTCTGTGCAGCAATGAGGATAATTCTCAAGTTACGGACCCAGTCCGTGTAGTTGCTACCATCATCTTTCAACTTAGCTTTCTCTAGGAGCGCATTAAAATTCAATGGAACAACAGCACGGGCCATCTATTGACAACAACATAGATATGCAAAATACTATCAGGTACTAAGTTCATGATAAATTAAAGTTCAATTAATCAAATTACTTAAGAACTCCCACTTAGATAGACATCTCTCTAATCATCTAAGTGATGACGTGATCCATATCAACTAAACCATGTCCGACCATCACGTGAGATGGAGTAGTTTTCAATGGTGAACATCACTATGTTGATCATATCTACTATATGATTCACGCTCGACCTTTCGGTCTTAGTGTTCCGAGGCCATATCTGCATATGCTAGGCTCGTCAAGTTTAACCCGAGTATTCTGCGTGTGCAAAACTGGCTTGCACCCGTTGTATGTGAACGTAGAGCTTATCACACCCGATCATCACGTGGTGTCTCGGCACGACGAACTGTAGCAACGGTGCATACTCAGGGAAAACACTTTTACATTGAAATTTAGTGAGAGATCATCTTATAATGCTACCGCCGAACTAAGAAAAATAAGATGCATAAAGGATAAACATCACATGCAATCAATATAAGTAATATGATATGGCCATCATCATCTTGTGCCTTTGATCTCCATCTCCAAAGCACCGTCATGATCACCATCGTCACCGGCTTGACACCTTGATCTCCATCGAAGCATCTTTGTCGTCTCGCTAACTATTGCTTCTATGACTATCGCTACCGCTTAGTAATAAAGTGAAGCAATTACATGGCGATTGCATTTCATACAGTAAAGCGACAACCATATGGCTCCTGCCAGTTGCTGATAACTGTGTTACAAAACATGATCATCTCATACAATAAAATTTAGCATCATGTCTTGACCATATCACATCACAACATGCCCTGCAAAAACAAGTTAGATGTCCTCTACTTTGTTGTTGCAAGTTTTACGTGGGTGCTACGGGCTGAGCAAGAATTGTTCTTACCTATGCATCAAAAACCACAACACGGTATAGTGATTGCTTTTTGATCTTCAGAAAGAACCCTGTTCATTGAATCCAATTCAACTAAAGTTGGAGAAACTGACACCCACTAGCCACCTGTGTGCGAAGCACGTCGGTAGAACCAGTCTCGTGTAAGCGTACGCGTAATGTCGGTCTGAGCCGCTTCATCCAACAATACCTCTGAATCAAGAATCAACTAGTGATGGCAAGCAATATGTATATACCCACGTCCACAACTCCTTTGTGTTCTACTCGTGCATATAACATCTACGCATAGACCTGGCTCGGATGCCACTGTTGGGGAACGCAGTAATTTCAAAAAAAAATCTACGCTCATGCAAGATCTATCATGGTGATGCATAACAATGAGAGGGGAAGAGTGTTATCCACGTACCCTCGTTGACTGTAAGCGGAAGCGTTATGAAAATGCGGTTGATGTAGTCGTACATCTTCATGATCCGACCGATCCTAGTACCGAAAGTACGACACCTTCGCGATCTGCACACGTTCGGCTCGGTGACGTCCGACGGACTCTCGATCCAACTGAGTGTCGAGGGAGAGCTTCATCAGCATGACGGTGTGATGACGGTGATGATGAAGCTACTGGCGCAGGGCTTTGCCTAAGCACTACGGCGATATGACCGAGGTGGATTATGGTGGACGGGAGCACCACACACGGCTAAGAGATCAATGATGAACTTGTGTGTTCTAGGGTGTCCCCCTGTCCCCGTATATAAAGGAGCAAGGGGGGAGGCCGGCCAGCCCCTGGAGCGCGCCAGGAGAGGAGTCCTCCTCCTCCTAGTAGGACTAGGACTCCCCCTTTCCTAGTCCTATTGGGAGGGGGAAAGGAAGGAGGAGAGGGAGAAGGAAAGGGGGCGCCCCCTTCCCTAGTCCAATTCAGACCAGAGGGGGAGGGGACATGCGGCCTGCCCTGGCTGGCCCTCTCTCTCTCCACTAAGGCCCATGTGGCCCATTAGTTCCCCCGAGGGGGGGGAGGTTCCGGTAACCCTCCGGCACTCTAGTTTTCTCCGAAATCACCCGGACACTTCCGGTGTCCGAATATAGCCGTCCAATATATCAATCTTTATGTCTCGACCATTTCGAGACTCCTCGTCATGTCCGTGATCATATCCGAGACTCCGAACTACCTTCGGTACATCAGAAGACATAAACTCATAATACCGATCGTCACCGAACGTTAAGCGTGCGGACCCTATGGGTTCGAGAACTATGTAGACATGACCGAGACTCATCTCCGATCAATAACCAATAGCGGAACCTGGATGCTCATATTGGTTCCTACATATTCTACGAAGATCTTCATCGGTCAAACCGCACAACAACATACGTTGTTTCCTTTGTCATCAGTATGTTACTTGCCCGAAATTCGATCGTCGGTATCTCAATACCTAGTTCAATCTCGTTACCAGCAAGTCTCTTTACTCGTTTTGTAATGCATCATCCTGCAACTAACTCATTATTCACATTGCTTGCAAGGCTTATAGTGATGTGCATTACCGAGAGGGCCCAGAGATACCTCTCCGATACACGTAGTGACAAATCCTAATCTCGATCTATGCCAACTCAACAAACACCATCGGAGACACTTGTAGAGCATCTTTATAGTCACCCAGTTACGTTGTGACGTTTGATAGCACACTAAGTGTTCCTCCGGTATTCGGGAGTTGCATGATCTCATAGTCATAGGAACATGTATAAGTTATGGAGAAAGCAATAGCAGAAAACTAAACGATCATCGTGCTAAGCTAACGGATGGGTCAAGTCAATCACATCATGCTCTAATGATGTGATCCTGTTAATCAAATGACAACTCATGTCTATGGTAAGGAAACATAACCATCATTGATTCAACGAGCTAGTCAAGTAGAGGCATACTAGTGACACTCTGTTTGTCTATGTATTCACACATGTCCTAAGTTTCCGGTTCATACAATTCTAGCATGAATAATAAACATTTATCATGATATAAGGAAATATAATAACAACTTTATTATTGCCTCCAGGGCATATTTCCTTCAAAGCCAACTCGACCTCGGCGTATGCTTGGGCCTGCCTCGCGGTCTCCCAGCGGGTCGCCGACTCGCCAAGTGCCACTTTAAGGCCAACAATTTCTTGTTGGAGCCCTGCGCGCTCTGTCTCGAAGGCGTCCTCATGCCGCTTCAGCTCCCTGCCATGCTCTTCGGTGAGTGCCGAGCAGTTCGCTTCTATCTTCGCGTCAGCGTTCGCTCGGACCTTCTTCTCCTTGGCCTCCAGCTGAGCATTGGCCTAGTCGACGTGCGTGGCGTGTGCCTCCTGGGCGTCGGCCGCCTGGCGCCCCAGTGACTCCAGGCACTCACGCTCGGTGGCTTGCTTGGCGGATGCCCTTGCAAGGTCGTCCTCATGGGCCGTGAGCTCCCCCTCAGGCCTTGTTTGGTGGAGGGGGTTTGGGGAGGTTTGGAGAGGAATATCCTCGCAGGGTTCAAAATCCCAAGAAATCCTTGTCAACCCATTTGAAACGTAGGGATTGAGCAGGCCAATCCTCTCCGATCCCCACGAATCCCCCTTAATCCATGTGGTACAGAAAACTCCCCAAGCCACCCAGGAAACTGGACGCTTGCTATGTTGCTGCTGTTGTAGGAGGTTTAACCAAATAGAGGGGTTTATAAGGGAGAGGGATTAGTGGGGAATTGAGGGGATTGGTTGGAAGAGAGGGATTAACCAAATCCTCTCAGATCCCTCTCCACTCCGGGGCTGCAAAACCTCCCCTGTCAAACCAGGGCTCACGGGTGACGAAGGCCCCTTGCGGCGTACAAAGCAGTTGCACCTGCACAGCGTGTTTATCTAGGAGCTCCTTCAAGCGGGCCTCCGCATCCTGACGGCGCTTGTCGGCAACGCTGCGCCGGTGCCACCCTTCAGCGAACCTCAGACGCTCCTTTGCAAGCCGCGCCTCAGCATCCTGGAAATCCGCCCCGAACCGGTCGAGCGCGACCTTGCGTCACATAGGGCTCCGCGCCTAAGCAGAGTGTGGCTGCTCACGAGCGCGAGGGCCTGGCCCAGATTTGACCCCTCACTATCGTCCGTCGTCGCGGCCTAGGGGCCCAAGGCGCCGATCACCAAGGGCAGGGGCCTCGCCGAGATTTCCCCCGCACTCGGATGTGGCGGCGCGCCATGTGAGCCCACCAGACGTGAGTGGGCATGGCCTGGGGGCTCACCTCATCGCACCCCGCGTCGTGCTCCTCCCCGTCACAAGAGGCGCTTGGCAGGAGAGCGGGCACCTCGGCCTCCTCCGCCGCAACACCTTCTCTCATGGTAGGCTACGCAAGGGATGAGCCCCTGCCTCCGGAGGGAGGCGCGTGAGCCTCTCCCATCTTGGCCTTGGTGGCCACGCCTGCGCCTAGCTTTGGAGGGCCTACCAGCTCCCCCTCGACCTCCATACGCCCCGTCCCGGCACCAGGATGGCGGCCGGCCACCCAATCACCTGCGGCAGGCGTCGGCCCCACTTTCGGGCTGGGGGCATCATCGCCTTCGCTAACTTCTTCCTCTTCTTCCGATCATTCACAGACCTCCTTTACAAACGACAAATCAGCTCTGAGCTCGGACAAGGAATGCACGCATAAGACATGGGAATGGTGCGCGGGGACTTACTCATCTTTGGCAGTCCATTTCCTCTTCCTCTTCTCGGGATGCAGCTTGCCGTAGCCGTCTTCGAGCATCGCCCGGCTCCATGTTCCGAATCCGTGGAGCAAGCCACGATGGACCCGACCACCTCGCCGCCCTTCTCGAGGGACTGGGAAGCCTCGACTCCCCTGTGGGTCCCTGCCAATGGGGGCTCGGCCGCCTTCTGGCCGGGGGCCACCTCCGCCATGAGCGACCCTTCCGCTACAACATCGGGACCTTCAACCCCCGCGCGAGCTGGCGGAAGGGACACCGCCGTGGGCTGTGAGTTGTTGGCATCATCCCCGAGGTCGTAGATAATCTGGCGAAGGGAGCATGGCGGCACCCGGTTGGTGTCCTCCTCTGTTGCCTCCACCGAGTCCTCATCACCATCGCTGCCCCCAGAGTCCGGCGCCACCTCGAGGGGGTTCTCGCGGGGCCCTTCGGCATGATCCCCCGCCGATCAAAGATGTGCATCTCCGTGACGAGCTCCACCCTCTCCTAATAGCAGAATAGCAGGAGCATGTCCTCGGGTTGGTCCGCTCCAGGGCTGTTGAGCAGAGTTGCCAGGGCCCCATCCATCACCTCCTGCTTCAGATTCCCAGAGTTCAGCCTCATGACATCCTTTGCGCGTGGTGTACACCCATACGTGGCACGAGTGTTGCTTGAGTGGCGCGATGTGCCGCCGCAAATACTCCCTGACGACTGATGCCCCCAACAGGCCCGCACCCCGGTGCGCGGCTATTCGCTCCTAGACTGGTTCCATCCTTGGGTGGGTGAGCTTCTCATGCCCCCACCAGGAGTTCTTCTTGAACGGATCTACCAGAATCATCAAGAGCGGGCAGGCTTGACACGTTGGCGATAGTCCTCCACCTTCTTCGTGACCCTCGGGTTGATGATGTTGTTCTCCATTCCCTTGACGACAAGGAAAGAGATGCATCCTGAGCACTGGTCCACTGCGATCAGCCGCAGGCTGAAGAAGTGACGGAAGAGCGCCATCGAGGGCATCACGCCTATAAAAGCTTCACAGTAAAAGGCAAATATGGCCAGAAGGAGGATGGAGTTAGGTTGAAGGTGGATGGCATGGATCCGATAATGGGAAAGGACGACATAGAAGAAATCCAAGAACGGCAGCACTAGCCCGGCAAAGACATTGTGGAGGAAGAAGGGGTATGCCGTCACCCCCAGCTCGCACCGTGCGCGGGGAGCCCGGCCAGATCTTGGTCACCTGTCCCTCGTTCTGATCGCTACTCACCAGCTAGAGCACCCTGTCCAAGCCTCCCTGTCGGTGATGGTGGAGTGCTGCAGCGCCACCCCAATGGCGGGCACGATGGGAGTTGGGGACGCTGCTTTCCCCTTTTTGCTGGCGGGCGCCATCAAAGCATGATGGAGTTGCAAGCGAGGACAAGGGAAGATGCAGAACTCAAAGATAGGTCATGAGGAGCCATGTGCCAGAAGTAAGGTGTTGGGAAACGGACGCAAGCAAGGAAGGCAATGATGGCCTCGCGTCATGAGTGGGCAGGCTTTATGTCAGTCCGGGTGGTTGCCGAGGCGTAGTGGGAGAAGTGGGGGCATTACCCATTCCATCGTGCGCCAAGTGTCATGCCTGGCCTGTGAGTGGTTAGGCCCTACGCCGTTTCACCCCCTAATAGGAGAAGAAGTGCACACCGCTGGCCCGAAGGCTAATTTTGGCCTCGTGGAACCCAGTGTATCCAGGCCTGTCAGAATTGGGGCTCCGGAGACCCAAGAAAGGTTCGGACTCTGGGGTGTGCTTGCTGAACCTCGCTAAGCCCTGCCTTGCGACCCTCAATCTCACGACGATGCTCTGGTGTGCTCGAGTGAAGGGAAAGATGAACGACAGCCACGACAGTTTGCCTAGGTTCGGGCCACCTTGCGGTGTAAGACCCTACTCCTGCTTGGTGGTTAGATTGCCTCGCGAGGGAGGATGAGTATGAGTGTACAAGGGAGGGTGAGCGGCCTCAGGAGGATGCCTCGAACCGATCCCTTTCTACGGTGGCGCCCTGCCTATACTTATACTGGCCTTGGTCCTCTTCCCGCGAAAACACAAGGCGGGAAGGGTTGCCACAATAGCCAACTTTGAAGGGGGACAAGAGTACAACTTATCCTGACTAAAGGTGGTCTTTCCCTGCTAAAGCTTACCGCCATGACGCGTGTGTGGGCTCGGTGATGACTTCCGTCCTGGCAAGAATGTCGTCCTAGTCTTCTTGCACCAAACACGTAACCTTTGGGGACTGCTTTGGGAACCAGTGCGCAGTCCTTGCTCCCTTAGCACGAAAGAGGAAAACCTCCTCATCCACGCTTGTTGGCGCCCCTCTGGCTCCGCTCGTCGCCATGCGCGTCACCCACATGAAGGCGCATGGCCGCGTGACTCTGCTGAACTGTCCTTGACTTGGTCACCTCCTAGAGGGCCTCGGGAAGCCGCCTCGCGAGGGGGCCTCACGAGGCTACTAACGATGCTTGTTAACATGCGCCTCACAAGGAGGGGGCCTCGCGAGGGCCTTGCTCATGAAGTACAAAGGTGCGCCGCGCGAGGGGCCTGGGCAGTGCGCCGCACGATGGGCCGTAGGTAGACGGGCCTAGGTACCACCAATCCCATGGGCCCGTCAAAACTCTACCATGGCGCTGTCGATCTGCCTTCGTGCCGACGAGGATGCGCCGCCCCTCGAGCACGTCAAGGCGTAAAGCAACGACGAGGACGACCCCTACGCGCCAACAGACAAGGTTGCGCCGAACCCCCCAAAACTTTGGAGTGGTTTTGGGGCTAGTACGATCTTTTTCTGTGGAAGGCGCTGCCGTGACTGAGAAAGCTAGGCAAGTCGCGTTCAAGAAGGAGTCGGCGGAGGAGCGCGCCAGCTACCAGCGGCCCGTGAAGCCTGTGAGGCCACCTGGGAAAATGACGCGTTGGAGCTTTGGTGGAAGGCACATCGACGTGCGGAGGTGTACGAAGGTGGCGGGTACTTCACCAGGAAGGCAAAAGGCGCTAGGCGCCTCATCGCTACACGGAGTGGCCTGATAAGCTCCAGCATGCTACCGACGAGTAGCTCCGGTGGGCGCCCAATGAAATGGCAAGATCGTTCACGTGCGTCCGCCAGCAAGAGGCATACCGGCACATCAAGCGGTACAAGGCGGAGGACGCGGAGTACTGCCTCCATGCTGGGAAGCCGCCACGCACCAGGGAGCTACTAGCGAGGGGCTGCTGGAATACTGGCCCCCTAAGGAGGGTTTATTAGTTTAGTATTGTTCGTTTTCAATTTTTATGCATTGACCTAGTAGTTAAGTATCATTATGTAATTGTGATGATATTTTATATATCTGTGATGAACTACTGGACAATTCATATATACATTATGAATTTCATATTTCTATCTATTTCGTACTAATTTCTATCTACCTATTACAATCCACATGTACAGAATGGAAAGCATAGACACATTGAAATAGAACAACATACAAGAATGAAAAACAGAGTACACACATTGAAACAGTGCAATATTATGATTGTTGTGATAGCGATCAACGTCAAAACGACTCAACAAAATAAAATGCGTCCATGACCACCACCCTTGCCTACGTAAGCTCTTGGCTCTGCTAAACTCGTGCAGGCGTTTGTCCAAGCGGTTGACATGCTTGCAGTACATCTGGAGCGCGATCTCGAGCTTCAAGTTTGCTATTTCATCGAAGATCACCAGGTCGAGGATGTGACGGTCATGTTCCTCTACTGCGCCTAGGTGGACACCTGGGCCAAGGAGGCGCTCGAGCCTAGCGACTAGCGCATTGTCATCGAGCGAGTCGTAGACAAGGCGAATGCGCGACCCATGCGAATAGTGCGGCCAACTTCCAGTGCCAGTACGATGCGGCCGACCATCGATGTAATGACCCGAGAGCGACGCTCCAGACACCTTCCATGTTTTTCATTGTCGCCATATGTTTTATTTGTTTGTTGCATTCATCATCGCATCATCCGCATTACATCGGCACTCATTGACGTCCTTGTTTTTTAAAGTTGCATCCGTTCGTGGTTGCCGCCTCTTCTTTGTCTCTGTTGTCCTTCTCTCAGACCAACCGGACTGCTCTCTTCTCTCTTGTCTTCTCTGTGACCTTTTGGCAGACCATGTTGTCTTCGATTTCCCCTCTCGTCTATATGTCCATCCTCTCTGCACATTTCATCGACCCCTTGCGTGCGTCCGAAACTCCACCGGACTCGAACCGGGTTGTCTTCACCGATGGGTCCGGATCATCCCCAAACATCCCTAAAATATCTTCGGTTTCTCATTTGAACTTCCCTACCTATTTATTCTCGACCATCGGATTTCGATCGGATGATCCAAACTTCTCTTCTTTTCTATTTATAGACCAACCCCTATTCAAATGAGACCAAACCCTATTTTCTAGGGATCCTACCCTGTCCAGCCGCCGCCACCCACCTGGTCTCCTCCTCATTTCCCCCACCGAGCCAACCACCTTCCTTCCTTGTTTTCAGATCCACCACACCCACTTCCACTTGATCTAGACCGCAAGATCTTAGATCGGACGGCCCTGAGAGCCTCTGCAACCCCAGCGCACAGCTCCCGCACGAGCCCCCTCCTCCTGCTTCAATCCCCGAGTGGATCGGGAGAGCTCGCTGCTACCTTGTCACCTCCCCGGCCTCTTGTCCTTCCGGCCGGCGACAACTAGCACCACCAGGCCGTTCCTGACCTTCCCCTTCTCTTTCATCTCTTTTTCTCCTACTCCCTTCTCTCCAACTCACATTGCTCTCTCTCCCATGTCTTCACAGCGCCGCCCAAGACACCATGGATCGCCTGCCGTAGCTCCAGTTCACGTGCCGCCGTGGTTCCCGGCTGATCCGCGCCGGAGAGCCTCGGATCCGTCCTTTCCCGTCGTCCCTCGACGCCGGAGCCCCTGCATCGCGCCGCCCCGCTGAGTCCTTCTGTTGGAGCGCCTCTGCCGCTACTATGCATCAATCCGCCCTCGCGCTGACCCTTCGCCTCCGGCCTGATCCACTCCTCCTCGCCTGCTTCCCGTTGCGCCGTCCTCTGCTTCCTCTTCGGTCACCAGGAGCCACCTCGTCCCGTGGCCTCCTCTGCTTCTTCCTCGAGCCTGCAGCAAAAGCATAGCCCCAAGCCTTCCCACGCCCGTGCGTCTCCTCCACCAGCAGCCTGCAATGCCCGAGGAGAGCCGAGCTCCTCCCGGTCCCCATGGTTGCTGCTTCCCCTACCCCGAGCTTCCCTGCAGCCGGCGTCCAATGCCGCGCCTCCCTGCCATTCACCTCCTCGGCGACCCCAGGTGTTCTCTTGCTCCTCCCGACTAGCAGCGCCCTGCCTCCTCTGTTCGCTCGCGCATCGGCCACGCCCCGCGCCCTCGTTGACCAGCACGACCGCTCGTGGGTCAGAGCCTGCATCGAGGCTGGCCCATCTCCAGCGCCTGGGCCAGCAGCCTGCAAGCCAGCCGGCCTCAAAGCCCCGATGTGAGCAGCTCCCCCAGCCCTTCAACTTCGGCCCGCGTTATGTTTTTTTCCACTGGACGAATTATCTATTTATCCAGAGAATTACAGTTTTACAAAAAAAACCTCATTGTTCATGCATATAATAACTCAACAATCATGCATCGGATTAAAATGATTTAAATATGTAACATGCTTAGAATTTTATCTAGTTTCATAATTTATAACTTTCATCCATGTTTAAAAATGTTTAAAACTGTTGTTTGATTAAATTTGCATAAATGACATGCTAAATATTTTATTTCATAACTAAATAACCACAGCTCCATTTTAAATAAAATTTATATGTAAATGGGGTAGAAAAATGCATAGATTAACTTGGTGCACTTTATTTTCCTGTTTAACAACAATAAAATATGGTTTTAGGCAGAACAGTACCAAATCTAAAATATGCATATGAGGATTTTACCGGAATTGTTGTTTGTTATTTCCGGCCTCATTTAAACTTGCCTAGGTAGGTAGTTTAATTATGCTTCACCTCTTGCCATGTTAATTGACATTTAATATTGTTGGGTATATAAATGAGAGCGACCTAAATACTTGCATGTGGTGTTTCTTCAATATGCAACTCATTGCATATCGAGCTCCACTTAACTTGTAGTATTGTTTGTTGCACTTTGCCTTGACATGCCATGTTTCACTAAACCAGACATGCATCATACTTGGTTGTGCATCATGCCATGTTAATGCTTGGTTGTTTACTATGTTGTTTGCCTCTTTCCGATTATGCTTCTTTTTGATAGTTCCAGTTTCGTTGCGATTGTGAGGATGCGTTCAACTACGTTGGTTCGTCTACTTCATGGATTCGATCTTCTTCCTAGCGGGATTTCAGGCAAGATGACCGTCACCTTGGATCTCACTACTATCTTTGCTATGCTAGTTGTCTCGATGCTATCGCTATGTCGCGCTACCTACCAGTTATTTATCAAGCCTCCCAAATTGCCACGATAGCCCCTAACCTTTTTCACCATCCTAGCAAACCGTTGTTTGGCTATGTTACAGCTTTGCTCAGCCCCTCTTATAGCGTTGCTAGTTGCAGGTGCAGTTGCAGGTTGTTTCATGTTGGGACATGGATATCATGGATATCATGGGATTTCACAATAACTCTTATTTAATTAATGCATCTATATACTTGGTAAAGGGTGTAAGGCTCGGCCTTTTGCCTGGTGTTTTGTTCTACTCTTGCCGCCCTAGTTTTCGTTATACCGGTGTTATGTTCCTTGATTTTGCGTCCCTAACACGATGAGGGTTTATGGTCCCCTCTTGACAGTTTGCTTTGAATAAAACTCTTCCAGCAAGGCCTAACCTTGGTTTTACCACTTGCCTAATAACAACTAAAACTTGCATAGGGACCGGCTAGCACCCGAGGATAATTAATCAACCCCCCGGGCCAGTGCTCCTCTGAGTGTTGGTCCAAACCAGGCAACCTACGGGGCCACCTTGGGGAAACTCAAGGGCTGGTTTTACTCATAGCTTGTGCCATCCGGTGTGCCCTGAGAACGAGATACACGCGGCTCCTATTGGGATTTGTCGGCACATTCGGGCAGTCTTGCTGGTTTTGTTTTACCATTGTCAAAATGTTTTGTGCACCGGGATTTCGAGTCTGATCGGAGGGTTCCGCAATGGAGGATTGTCTCCGCGGGTCGTGAGCTTGTCATGGGCTAAGTTGGACACCCCTGTAGGGTTTAAACTTTTGAGAGTCGTGCCCGCGGTTATGTGGCAGATGGGAATTTGTTAATATCGGTTGTAGTGAACTTGAAGTAAACTCAATTAAAATACACCAACCGCGTGCGTAACCGTGACTGTCTCTTTTCGGGGATGTTCGAGAGTAGAACACGGTTGGGTTATGTTTGAACGTAAGTAGTTCAGGATCACTTATTGATCATTACTAGTTTGTGGCCGTTTGCGTAGTTTCTCATCTTACTCTTGTACTCGTAAGTTAGCCACCATACATTGCTTAGTCGCTTGCTGCAACCTCACCACTTATCCATTCCATACCCTTTAAGCTTTGCTAGTCTTGATACCCATGGTAATGGGATTGCTAAGTCCTCGTGGCTCATAGATTACTACAACAACAGTTGCAGGTACAGGTAATGCGATGATCTGACGCGAGTGCGATGCTTGCTTGTTTGAAGTTTTTTTGCTTCTTCTTCTTCGGTCAAGGGATAGGTTCCGGGTCGGGGAACCTGGGATTAGCAGGGTGGATGTCGTTCTTATTTTTCGTTTGACTTCATCCGTAGTCAGATCCTGCTCTTCTGTATGATGGTTGCTATGTATTGATGTATTGTTGTATGAATGTTGTAACTTGTGGCGAGTGTAAGCCTTTATCGTGTATTCTCATCTATTCAGTACATGATATGTTGTAATGATATCCACCTTGCTATGCGCTCGAAATGCGATTGTGCCTCGATCATGAGTTCATCACGTGATTGGGATATAATCGCATCTTGGGCGTTATAGTCGGTGCAAGTACTTCGCAGACAGCCTCTACCCACTCGTGGCGAGGAATGGGGCTAGTGACGGGTCATGTACCCAGTTGCAACACCCTGTCGACAACAGGCAAGCACCGATGGATCCGCTCTTGCTATGCGATGCGCCGCACCTCTTGGTCTGTAGTGCTCCATCGGTCTCGTTGCGCAGCGCGCCATAGCCTATCAGCATGGATGCGCCTATCTTGCACTGCGGCGCAGCGCTGATCAAGTTGTGCGGTGAGCTGCAACCTCTCGGCGTTGATGCACCCATCTTTATCGGCGCTGCCATGCCCTGCGCCAAGGGTATGCTCACCTTGGCGATGAGGCGCAACAAGGCATCATCCATCGCATTGTTGGGGACGCATTCGGCAACAACGGGCTGTGCTGCCTGCACTAGCCGACTGGTTTTCCTCATCGAGGAGGTTGATGGCAGAGCGCTTCGGTGGGTTGGCATGCTTGGGAAGGTAGAGGGGCTATAGGTTGCGCTTGTGCCTCCATGTGCCGCACGCCGCCTAGGCTTATGCACAATTGCTGGTGGCGGGAATTCGATAGGGCAGGGGTGGGAAACGGTGGTGGGAAATGATACCGTTTGCAATTCATGCAACGCACATAGTTTGGTCGAAGGGTCTCCGATACATGTGCCACATTAGCACCGTCCTGCAGTAGTGTTACATCTTATCACTTGCTCCTAATGATCTAAAAATCCCTTTGTTCACTTTTACTCCACATACAAAATTTATTTTGAATTAAAACTACAGAAAGTGCGGCCAAAAGTTTGTTTTAGAAAATCTACATCTATACAATACTATAAAGGTATATATGCAATTTAATTGCATGGTGCATCCAATGTTATTTGTTCTGTAATGTGAATGTTTATACTTTTATCCTATAAAATTAGTCACACTATAAAGAAACAAAGGGCATCTCTCTCACCCCCAATCGTACACCCCCTCTCTCCACACCCCTTTCACATACACATGCATGGAAACTATCTATAGACCCTCTAAAAGTACGTCCGGGACACATTAATTCATGTTCCATTTTCTCTCGCGAGATAATACACATACGATCACTCTATTTGAAGCGTAAGCATGAAACGTTTATTGGACATCAGAATACGCTCATTACGGTCACCATATATGTTTTGTGGTGATTATACGGTCACTGCCTCACCATAGAGCTCCGTATCTTGTTGATGACACTATCAATTGACCAGTCAAATAGTCCACGTGGCGCATCTAGTGTTGCATCATCAACGCACATTATCTCCTTATCATAAGGCCACGTGTGAGAGGGTATAATAAAGAAGCAAAGGAAAATAAATTAGTGGTCGATGGGGATTCGAAGTAGAGACCTAAGGTTCGGATCCGCACACTCTAACCACAACGGACAATGTGGCCTTGTGATGGTATGCTGAGCCAGTCTGTTTAATACACAAGGCATACTATGGTGATTATGCACACATGTAAGCATGCACACAAACAAGCACGCAACACCCGCATTCATGCATGCAACACTCACTTGTACACGTGCACACATGCACACAACACTCACACGCGCACACGCACGCACACATGCACACACGCTGAAACAACACACGATGCAACACACACGCGCATGCTCAAGTGTTGAACCTACACGTGCACACGCAAACATCCACAGCCGGCGTGGTTCGCGCGCAAGTCAAATCAGCAAAATTGGGGTGAACACTAATCATTTTAAGATCTTCGCAAGATGTAGCACCATTGTCTTTAGGAACATATATAAACTAGCTATTCTTTCTAGGAGGAGTTTTTTCAATAGTTTTAATGGAAGAAAAAGTGGAACCCAAATTATTAATAATTCCTTCCAACTTATCAATCCTAGTGGGACTTTGCTCTACCCTTTCGTTGACTATTGGTTCTTTCTCCTTTAGCATCTTTGGAGTAATCCCTACTTGATCCAAATTGGGTAACATGATTATGAATCTTTTTATCCAAATTTTCAATATGCTCTACGGTAGGCATTTTATTTTCAATAGCATGTAGGCTTTGCATACCATGTTCCAAGGTTAAAACCGTTTCACTAATAGTGATAGATGGTGATCCCACTAAATTTCCCATATCATTAAAAGCATGCTTAGGGCGACTACTCAAGAAATTCCCTCCAGTAATAGTGTTGCGAAGAAGGATGGTAGTAGATTGCTTACAAGTTCATCTATTTTGCGGATCGCAAATCCTATACCAAGAATCTTTTAAATTATCTCCTCCCATTTGCTTAAAATTGAGAACTTTACTTTTAGGGGTACACATAACAAGGGAAGAACTAGTCATAATGATAAATTGTAACGCCCCGAGACCGATGTGCCAGGTGTCTTCCAGTTTTTCGTTGTTATTGCTTTGTCATTTGCTTGCTTGTCGCATCTTGTCATGTCATCATGTGCATTGCATCATCATGTTTTCAAAACCTGCATCTGTCCGGGTTCCCCCAGTTCCGTCCGTTGTCCGTTCTAAGTCCAACCACACTTGCACGCGCCCGCGGCATGTCCGAAATATTATTTTATAAGTGGCCGGAGAATGTTCTCGGAATGGGATGAGAGTTGAGCGTGTAGTTTTATTATAGTGTAGATGGACCGCCTGTCAAGTTTCATCGCATTTGGAGTTCGTTTGACGCCCCAACGTTTAACTATAGCGACATTATAGCCGGTCTAACGTCGGACGTTTTCGGTCTCCGGAAATAGTCGCCGGGCCTCTCCTCTTCTCTCTTCTCAGACTTTTGCCTTCTGCACTACCTCTCACCGCCAGGCCCTACCTAACCTGTCTCGTCAGCCCGCGGACCTCCTCCCGCGCGCGTCCGAAATCTGTCCCGGACCCGACCCGGACAGTCGTCACCGTTGGATCCGGATCATCCCCAAACGTCTACAAAACATCACCGTTTTCCTATTCGGACTCCCTAACTATTTTTTTGCGACCGTCCGATTGCGATCGTAGGGACGTGATAGCCCCTACCCAATTCCTAGCTGCTATTTATAGCAGATGAAACCCTACCTAAACTAGTCCAACCCTAAATTCTAGCCCTCTTGTCCCATCGCGCCGCCACCTACCTTTCTTCCTCGGGATCCCCTCATTCCCCCGATCCAATCCCACCAACCAGCTCCACCCCTCAATTTCATCACCGAATCAACCGGTGGCCTCCCTGCGTAGCCGCGCCCCTGGCCCCGATCCTGTCAACCGAGGCCCAGCCACCTCTCGCTCGTGCGCGAGCATGCGCCCAGGAACTCGAGCGGGGGAAGCCCCGATCCCGCAGCACCAGGCGCCCTAGCATCCTCGTCGCCCCGCGGATCCAGCGCGTTGCCCCCTTCCCGTGGCCGCGTTGAGCTCCCTCTGCATCGCCCGGATCCGGCTGGGTCCATGCCTCCCCTGCAGCCCTGCGCCGCCAAGCTCCTCCCGCGGCCGCGTCACTGTTCGTCGCTAGGCCAGACTCCCTCGCCCTTTCTCTTGCTCTCCTTCCCTTTCTTCCCCATCTCTCTCCTGTGATTCACCCTCTCTCTCTGTCTTGTTTGAAACAGAGAACTCCCGTAGGGTTTGTCGCCAACGGACGCCATGGTCGCCTGAGTTCTTCCATGCCGGCCTGCTACCTCGCCTCGCCGACTCGAACTGGCCCAGATCCGCGTCTCCGACCACCAAGCCAGCGCCGAGCCCCGCTCCCCTCCGTCCTCCACCTTCTCTCCATCACGCCGCCCGTGGTCGAGCCTTGCCGCTGCGTGCTTTGCTTTCCTGGTTCGAGCAGCAGCAGCGAGCACCGCCGCGCATTGACCCGCGCCTGGACTGCGACCAACGCGTCCAGGGCCCAGCGAGCCTCCTCAGCCTGGCAGCGACCGGCCCAGCCGCGTGACTCATCCAGCCCAGCACCAACCGGGCCAAGCCCGATGTGAGAAGCCCCCCTCCAGCCCCTGTGCTTTGTTGGGCCAACCAGTTTCAGCCCGTTGCGTATTTTTTTCCTGCTGCTGCATTTAGCTAATTTCCAGGGAATTGCAGAATTACAGAAAACCCCCTAGCCTTCATGCATTTAATATCTCACAAACTAAGCATCACATGTAAAAACTTTGTATATGTAACTTGCTTAGAATTTTTTCTAGTTTCATAATATGTCTCTTTCATCCATGTTTAAAATATTTAAAATGATGTTTGGTTAAATTTGCTCCTATGCCATGTAAAAATGATTTAATTCATAACAAATTAACCGTAGCTCGGTTTTAAACAAACTTTATATGTAAATGGGGTAGAAAAATGCCTAGTTTAACATGGTGGTACCAATTTGCATGTTTAAGGCAGAACAGTACCAAACCTAATATATGCATATGGGGATTTACCGAAATTGTTGTTCGTTGCTTCCGGCCTCATTTAACCTTGACTAGATAGGTAGTTTTACTTTGCTTCACCCTCTTTCCATGTTTAACAACATTTAATATTGTTGGGTACATAAACGAGATCGAACTAAATAACTTGTCATGGTGTTTCGTCAATATGCAACTCGTTGCATATTGAGCTCCACTTAATTTGTAGGATTGCTTGTGCACTTTGCCATGCCATGCTTCATTAAACCGGACATGCATCATACTTGGTTGTGCATCATGCCATGTTATGTGGTGGTTGTTTACTATGTTGTTTGCTCCTTTCCGGTGTTGCTTCTTCGGGTTGGTTCCGATAACGTCGCATTTGTGAGAAACCGTTCGGCTACGTCCATTTGTCTTCTTCATGGACCCGTTCTTATTCCTTGCGGGATTTCAGGCAAGATGATCATACCCTCGAAATCACTTCTATCTTTGCTTGCTAGATGCTCGCTCTTTTGCTATGCCTATCCTGCGATACCTACCACTTGCTTATCATGCCTCCTATATTGTCGAACCAAGCCTCTAACCCACCTTGTCCTAGCAAACCGTTGTTTGGCTATGTTACCGCTTTGCTCAGCCCCTCTTATAGCGTTGTTAGTTGCAGGTGAAGATTGAAGTTTGTTCCTTGTTGGAACATGGAGATGTTGTTCTTTATTGGAACATGTTTACTTGTTGGGATATCACAATATCTCTTATTTAATTAATGCATCTATATACTTGGTAAAGGGTGGAAGGATCGGCCTTATGCCTGGTGTTTTGTTCCACTCTTGCCGCCCTAGTTTCCGTCATATCGGTGTTATGTTCCCGGATTTTGCGTTCCTTACACGGTTGGGTAATAATGGGAACCCCTTGACAGTTCGCCTTGAATAAAACTCCTCCAGCAAGGCCCAACCTTGGTTTTACCATTCGCCACCTAGCCTTTTTCTTTCCCTTGGGTAGGCCTGCCCAAGGGTCATCTTTATTAAACCCCCAGGCCAGTGCTCCTCTGAGTGTTGGTCCAAACTGAGCGATGTCCGGAGCTACCAGGGGCAACTCTGGGCTGGCCCACCCGACGTCTGGCTCATCCGGTGTGCCCTGAGAACGAGATATGTGCAGCTCCTATCGGGATTTGTCAGCACATCTGGGTGGCTTTGCTGGTCTTGTTTTACCATTGTCGAAATGTCTTGTAACCGGGATTCCAAGTCTGATCGGGTCTTCCCGCTAGAAGGAATATCCTTCGTTGACCGTGAGAGTTTTTCATGGGCTAAGTTGGGACACCCCTGCAGGGATTTGAACTTTCGGAAGCCGTGCCCGCGGTTATGGGCAGATGGGAATTTGTTAATGTCCGGTTGTAGAAAATCTAAAGTTGACCTTAATTAAAATAACATCAACCGCGTGTGTAACCGTGATGGTCTCTTCTCGGCGGAGTCCGGGAAGTGAACACGGTGTTGGAGTTATGCTTGACGTAGGTTGTTCTAGGATCACTTCTTGATCATAGTTTCTCGATCGTGCTTTGCCTTCTCTTCTCGCTCTCATTTGTGTATGTTAGCCACCATATATGCTAGTCGCTTGCTGCAGCTCCACCTCATACCTTTTACCCTTCCTATAAGCTTAAATAGTCTTGATCGCGAGGGTGCGAGATTGCTGAATCCCCGTGACTCACAGATACTTCCAAAACCAGCTTGTAGGTGCCGATGAGTCCGTGCAAATGACGCAACCAAGCTCAAGGAGGAGCTCGATGAAGATCTTGTCCTTTGTGTTGTTTCGTTCTAGTTGATCAGTAGTGGAGCCCAGTTGGGGTCGATCGGGGACCTTTGTCGCATTTGGGGTTCTTCTTTTATTTTGGTTCCGTAGTCGGACCCTGATTGTATCTGGTTGATGTAATGTTTTATTCATGTAATTGTGTGAAGTGGCGATTGTAAGCCAACTATGTATCTCTTTCCCTTATGTATTACATGGGTTGTTTGCGAAGATTACCTCACTTGCGACATTGCTTTCAATGCGGTTATGCCTCTAAGTCGTGCTTCGACACGTGGGAGATATAGCCGCATCGAGGGCGTTACATAAATTGGGCAAGCAAAAAACCGGAAAACACGCAAAAAGGCAAACAAGAAAAAATATTTTTGTATTTTTGTAAAACTTTTTAGAAATGAGGGAGATGAAAACGAGAGGTAAATGGCAAATAATGTAAATACAAGGAGATGAAGGTTTGTGCAAAGGTACTTGATAGTTGTTGATGATGTCTCCCCGACAACGGGGCCAAAGATTCTTCCTGCCACTTGTGATCTGTTTTGGGATGTCCCCGAAGAGGAGAGGATGATGCAGTACAGTAGAGACAAGTATTTCCCTTAGTTATGAAACCAAGGTTATCAATCCAGTAGGAGAACCAAGCAACGACTCGTTAGCAGTACCTGCACACAAACAACAAATCCTTGCAACCCAACATGAACAAGGGTTTGTCAATCCCTTGATGGTTACGAGCAAGATTAAATTGTATAGTTTTTGATAGATAGATCGAACAAAAATACAAAATAAAATAAATAAAAGAAAAACACAGCAATGTATTTTTGGTTTTAATATATGATAGACGAAAGTGCAACTATCCCTGGGTGGTTTTGGTAATTCCTAACAACATATAGCTCATTGAACTAATGCTATTTCAAGATAATCGTTTTAGAAAGTTCAATGATTGGCATGACCTCGATTAGGAATGTAGACCCCTCAAAATGATAAACACACACATCGGCTCAAGCTCAAGACTCTACATTTTCATTTTATTGATCCAAGATCACATTGAGTCCATAGGAAAAGCCAATACTATTAGAAGGGGATGAGGTGTTGCTTAATGGCTTGCTTGCTCAAAATGCTTAGTGATATGCCCCAAAAGCCCTGAACCACTTTATCATATCCACATATGTCCCAAACCAAAAGTCAAATTCGTCCCCACTGAAATTATCTATCCGGCGCCACCGAGTTCACTTGACATAGCCACTGCCAGAAACCCTAGTCACTTCGGCCTCACCGATAGGATCTCGGTCTCACCGAGATGGGATTGCAAACTCTCTGTTTCCCTTCATAACATTTCGGTCCAACCGAGATGAGCGATCGGTCCCACCGAGTTTGCAATGCAAACTCTCTGTTTCCCTTTCGTAACATTTCGGTCTCACCAAAATGAGCGATTCGGTCCCACCGAGTTTGCCTGACCAACTCTCTGTTTGCCTATTACAGAAATCGGTCCTACCGAGTTTATGTGATTGGTCTCACCAAGACTACTTATGCCCTAACCCTAATGAAATTGGTGCCACCGAGTTGACATTTCGGTCCCACCGAAAATCCTAACGTTCACATTTTAAACTAAATCGGCCTGGCCAAGTTTCATGATTCGGTCCCACCGAGTTTGGTGAATTGTGTGTAACAGTTAGCTTTTGTGTGGAGGCTATTTATACCCCTCCACCCATCCTCCATTCGAGGAGAGAGCCATCAAAACGTGCCTACACTTCTACCATTCATTTTTTGAGAGAGAACCACCTAGTCATGTGTTGAGACCAAGATATTCCAATCCAACCATAAGAATCTTGATCTCTAGCCTTCCCAAAGTTGCTTTCCACTCAAATCTTCTTTCCAACAAATCCAAATCTTTGAGAGAGAGTTGAGTGTTGGGGAGACTATCATTTGAAGCACAAGAGCAAGGAGTTCATCATTAACACACCATCTATTACCTTTTGGAGAGTGGTGTCTCCTAGATTGGTTAGGTGTCACTTGGGAGCCTCTGACAAGATTGTGGAGTTGAACCAAGGAGTTTGTAAGGGCAAGGAGATCGCCTACTTCATGAAGATCTAACCTAGTGAGGCAAGTCCTTCATGGGTGATGGCCATGGTGGGATAGACAAGGTTGCTTCTTCATGGACCGTTCGTGGTGGAGCCCTCCATGGACTCGCGTAACCGTTACCCTTCGTGTGTTGAAGTCCCCATCAACGTGGATGTACGATAGCACCACCTATCAGAACCATGCCAAAAATCTCCGTGTCTACATTTGTGTTTGCTCCCTCCAAACTCCTCCCTTTACCTTCATGTGCAATGTTTTACATTCCGTGCAATGTTTTACATTCCGCTACTATACTCTTATATTTGCATGTGTAGGTTGATTGCTTGACTTGTGCTAAGTTGATAAAATCTGCCAGGACTTAAAATTGGGAAATGACTAGATTTTTTATTTGGTTAAGTAGTCTAATCACCCCTTGTCGGTGTCAAAACTGGCGGATCTCGGGTTGGGGGTCCCGAACTGTGCGTCTAAGGTTGATGGTAACAGGAGGCAGGGGACACGATATTTTACCTAGGTTCAGGCCCTCTTAATGGAGGTAATACCCTACGTCCTGCTTGATTGATCTTGATGAATATGAGTGTTAGAGGAGTTGATCTACCACGAGATCGTGATGGCTAAAACCCTAGAAGTCTAGCCTGTATGATTGATATTGCCTCTACGGACTAAACCCTCTGGTTTATATAGACACCGAAGGGGACTAGGGTTGTACAAAGTCGGTTACAGAGAAAGGAATCTCCATATACGAACGCCAGGCTTGCCATCCACGCCAAGGAGAGTCCCATCCGGACACGGGAGAGAGTGTTCTGTCTTGTATCTTCATAGCCCATTAGTCCGGCCCATGTCACACAGGCCAGACGCCCGAGGACCCCTTAATCCAGGACTCCCTCAGTAGCCCTTGAACCAGGCTTCAATGACGATGTGTCCGGCGCGCAGATTGTCTTCGACATTGCAAGGCGGGTTCCTCCTCCAAATACTCCAAAGCCTCCACAGAAAACGTGTCCGGCTCTGCAAAACAAATACCACACACAACCGCAGAGAGTATAATATTTCACAAGTCCAATCTGCTGACAACTTTTGTAGCGCGACATCACGTCCCTGCCTGGTCATTACTTCGAACCATTTTTTCTTTAGCCTCCCGCTCCACGTTTCAAGATGCGGTTTTATTGGCACGTCTTGTCGAAGCAGAGATCGTGTCCCCTTATTGCTGGATTCTCATCAATATAGGCATGGGTAACTCAACCATTCCATTGGCATGATCCCTTGGGAATAGGCAGGCTTTAAGGCCTATGAGGAGGCGTTTGGTATTCATCGCCTTTATAAAGGGGCACAAACCCATCTTTCTCCTCTACGCCTACCTCTTCTTCAACCTTCCCAACCTCGAGTCCCAGCACCCAGGTTTCAACTTAATTGCTTCGAGCCTCCCAGTCATGTCCGGACCCAGCCTTCAAGGCCGGCAGGTGGCCTCCTCTATCACAGAGGAGGATATCACGAAGCTCCGGGCGGCAAGATACCTGACCGCGGAAATCCCCCACAGGCTCCCTGCTAAAGGATAGGTTATGCCTACTCCCAGATCTGGTGAGAGGGTCGTGTTCATTTCCCACTTCCTCCGGGGCTAGGGTTCACTCTCCATCCCTTCGTTCATGGACTCATGTTCTATTACGGGCTAGATTTTCCCGATCTAGCTCCGGACTCTATTCTCTCGACATTCATTGTCATGTGCGAGGCCTTTCTCTGCATTCCCCCACACTTCGGCTTATGGCTCAAGACCTTTAATGTGAAGCCGAAGGTAATTGAGGGGAAGCAAGTAGAGTGTGGTGGTGCGATGGTGAAGAAGCTCACCAATACTCTTTGGCCAAAAGGCTCTTTCACGGAAACTTCCAACCTATGGCAGCGGGAGTGGTTTTACATCATTGAACCCCGTGGTACCAAGTGGGCAGCTACACCTACGTTCCAATCTGGCCCTCCATTACGGCTCACATCATGGCTTAATAAGGGGCTGGACTGGGGATCAATTGACCAAGTGCAGACGCTACAAAGCTGCATCCGGAGCCTCCTCTAAAAGGACATCGGACTCATCAATGTAATCCAGGTAATGCTAGTCCGCCGGGTCCTGCCGTGCCAGCGATGGCCTCTCCGCATGTGGGAGTTCAATCCGGAAGTACCACGGTCCCTTCAGCACTTCTTCGGCACGACGCACAAAGGAATGTGGAAGTTATTCTTCGGGACACGAAAACAGTGGCTGGATACCACCGAAGACATCGGCCTCGACTGCAACCATCCGGATACCTCGGTAAGCGCTTGACTCCCGAACACAGCTTAGTTAAATATCCCGTAATACTGAGAAAATAATCTTCGAACAGGGTTGGATGAAGAAGGCGTAACGAATTAGGTGTTTGGCCCCTCTTCCCGAAGACTCAGCTAATCCCGTGTTAACAAGGATGCTGGCTCTGGCGCCATATCCAGTGCCGGCGAAGGAGGACAAGGAGGAGAGCAAGTAGGCCAAAGGTGGCCTCCATTCTAAAGGTACACTAGAAACGATGTCAGGGGAGACTGGAACTCCCTCTTCCAAAGATAAAAGAGAAGGATAAGCTGACATCCCTTCCCCCCATGGGAAGAAAAGGACCGCCTCCGAAGATTTGGAGGTAAAGGCTCCTAAGTGAGGGAAGGTGTCCCTATCAAGCGGTTCGGGTTCGAAAGACGACATTGTCGCACAGTTCCTCCGCAAGGACAAGCCCTTAGCCGAATCGTAAGTGAACAAGGGTGTCCTAAACATATCCCGTTCCTTTCCGGTTTACAAGGGTAACATCTAAAATATATGTTTGCAGTCCGGCACGCAGTCTTCCTCAACAGTCCTCTTCCTCGGGGGATCTTCTTCCACAGATGATAGAAAGCGAGATGCCTCCACAGACCTTCTCGCCCAATAGGGCGAACGACTTTGAGGTGTTGTCCCGGAGGATCTCTCCCGATCAACAAGTGGTGCAAGGGACAATGAAGACCACGCTCGAAGGTGATACTTCGGTAATCCAGGGTCCGGGGCGTGCGGCCCTTTCGGGGACTGTCGGTGTCAAAACCGGCGGATCTCGGGTAGGGGGTCCCGAACTGTGTGTCTAGGCCGGATGGTAACAGGAGGCAAGGGACACGAAGTTTTACCCAGGTTCGGGCCCTCTCGATGGAGGTAAAACCCTACATCCTGCTTGATTAATATTGATGATATGGGTAGTACAAGAGTAGATCTACCACGAGATCAGAGAGGCTAAACCCTAGAAAGCTAGCCTATGGTATGATTGTTGATGTGTATGTTGTCCTACAGACTAAAACCCTCCGGTTTATATAGACACCGCAGAGGGTTAGGGTTACATAGAGTCGGTTACAATGGTAGGAGATCTGAACATCCGTATCGCCAAGCTTGCCTTCCACGCCAAGGAAAGTCCCTTCCGGACACGGGACGGAGTCTTCAATCTTGTATCTTCATAGTCCAGGAGTCTGGCTGAAGGTATAGTTCGGCTATCCGAACACCCCCTAATCCAGGACTCCCTCAGTAGCCCCTGAACCAGGCTTCAATGATGACGAGTCCGGCGCGCAAATTGTCTTTGGCATTGCAAGGCAGGTTCCTCCTCCAAATACTTCATAGAAGATTTTAAACACAAAGATGGTGTCCGACTCTGCAAAATAAGTTTTCCACATATTGCCATAGAGAGAATAATATTTACACAAATCTAATCTGCTGACGTATTCCGTAGTGCGACACACCACGGCCAAGCCTTTATCCAAATCGTTTCATTATCCTACCTCGGCGCATCATGCGAGGCGGTTTCCTTGGCACGTCTTGTCAAAGCAGAGATCGTGTCCCCTTATTCCGGGATTCTCATCAATACGGGCGTGGGTAACCCAACCGCTTCTAGGACTCCTAGATCATAGGCAAGTCCAAACGGACACGGAGAGGACGCTCGATATCCACCCTCTTTATAAAGGGATGAGGCCTTTTATTTTTCCCTCCCATGCTCAATCGAATCCTTCCCCCACCTCAAGCTCAAACGCCCAAAGTTCAAGTCAGGTGCTCCGAACCTTCAGTCATGTCCGGATCTAGACTTCAAGGCCGATGGGTGCCTTCTTCTGTCATGGAAGAAGACGTCAAAAAGTTGAGGGAGGCCAGATATCTGACCGCCGAGATTCTGCATCGGCTGCCTCCCCGGGGGCAGGCCGTCCCCTCCCCCGAACCCAACGAGAGCGTCGTGTTCGTCTCCCACTTCCTCCGAGGTCTAGGCCTTGCGTTGGATCCTTTTGTCAGGGGCTTGATGTTTTACTACGGGCTAGATTTCCATGATCTAGCTCCGGACTCCTTCCTTCATATCATGACATTTATTGTTGTGTGCGAGGCCTTCCTCCGGGTTACCCCTCACTTTGGCCTATGGCTCAAGACCTTTGAAGTAAAACCGAAGATGATCGAGGGGCAACATGCGGAGTGTGGAGGTGCCTCAATACGCAAGATGACGGGAGCTGCATGGCCCAAAGGTTCCATTCGAGAGGTGTCTGAATTGTGGCAACAGGAGTGGTTCTACATCACGGCTCCTAGAAGTGCCAAGTGGGTGGCCGCCCCTGTCTTCCGCCCGGGCCCTCCACCACAACTGATGTCATGGATTAGCAGAGGATTGAGCTGGGGTCCGGCCAAGGACGTGCCTATACTGCATAGCCGCATTCAAGATCTCTTTAATGGAGATTTCAGTTTGGTTGCGGTAGCACAAGTTATGCTGGTTCGCCTAGTCCAGCCTTGCAAACGCCGGCCTCTTCGCTTGTGGGAGTTCAATCCCGAGGGACCGCGCGCCATTCAAAATTTCCTCGGCCTGACGCACGAGGAGATGTACAAGTTGTTCTTCGGACCTCAAGTGGAGTGTCCGGAAATCACCGAGGACGCGGGCCTGAGTAGCAACCGCGCCGCCGAACAGGTAAGGCATCTTCCGACCGAGCGTACTACCTCTCCTTTGATGCGAAATTATTTCTGAGAGTCCTCTTTTTGACCAGGACTGGCTAATGAAGGCGAAGTTGATTCGGTGCTCGGCCCCCCTCCCCGAGGGTTTGGAAAATCCGATATTGGAAAAGATGCTCCAGACCGCACCTTGCCCGGAGCCCTTGAAGAAAAATGCGGGCGGTCTTGGGCCCCCAACGCTGGCCGCTCTAGCCGAGGGAGCGAGCGTCTCCATGAAGGAAGATTCTCAGAAGAGGAAAAGGACCGCGTCTGGGGATTCGGAAGCCGAAGCTTCCAAACGGGAGAAGAAGTCTCCCACAGAGGGTCCTACCCCGGGGGGTGCGGTTGCTACACAAAGTCTGGGGGGGATCAATTCTCCCACGAGTCGTAAGTGACCCAAAATACTTTAATAGTACAGATATGCCGTCTTTTCTTCTGAGAAAATAACCACTGCATATATCTTTGCAGTTCGGGCCTTAGCCCCTCTCAGATGAGCTCGTCTTCGGGGGATCTTCTTCCGGAGATGATGGAGAGCGAAACGCCTCCTCCAGACTCCTCCGCTCCGGAAGCGGGCGATCCTGAAGTGTCGTCGCGGAGGGCCTCTCCGGGTCCGGCGAGGCCAGAAGATAATTCCGTCGACCCCCGAAGCTTCCCGTGTCTGGCTCCCGAAGAGAGCAGGCAAACGAGTCCGGCACCGTCTAGTGTACGGTCGGATGTTCTGAGGGAGTTGGTGGGGCGAGCGGCCATCTCAGATGAACACCGTGTGCTGATGAATACGGTGATGGAGAGAATCTCATCCGCCGAAAGCGGATTGCATAAAGCTTTTATGAGTCTACTGACAGGTTTTGAGGTACGTAAAATAATGTATGATAGTCCTGCACATGCTAAGTGTGCCCTGTGTAGATAGTAGCCCCTGAGGCTCTGGTTGTCATTGGGAACGAGGACGATCAGAGAATCATAATCCCAGGTAGTAACCATACTGCCTTTATGAGCAGGTGATGGAAGCTCCAGTGGCTAGCCAGACTAGCGAGTTTGCCCATTTAAAACAGTAGTTGGATGCGGCAGACGCCGACATTGAGCTTGTTAACAAGAGGCTTGACGAGGCGCAGGGTAGGTGTTATTATCTGGTAAACGCCGCATAGTAAGAGCAGCATGAAGCCAATATATTTAACATGTTATGACTGCAGATGGAGCTGCCACTGTTGAAGCCTTGCGGGCGGAACTTGCCCGAGCCAAGGAACAAGCGAGATTGGGTAATGCGGCTGCTTTGAAGGCGGCCGAAGAGTTGTGAGCTGAGAAGGCCGCGCATGGTGAGAGCCGGGATAAGATGGCCAATATGGCCGTAGAATTAAAAGCCGCCGTCGACCGTTGCCGGGCTCTTGAAAAGGAAAACCAGGCGAAGGCATCGGACCTTGAGAAGGCTGCTGCAACGGGAAAAGACCTCCGCTCTGCAATGAGGGAAAAGAAGGAGGAGCTACGGGAAGCCGGGGATATTGTAGCCGGGAAATCCTTTATGCTGCAGAGGAAGTTCGGAGATCCACGGTATGCCCCTCTGGATCGGCTGTGGAGTTTGGAAGATGTGTATATGGATTTGGCGGCGAGCGCTGCCGATGCGGCCAAGTACTTCCAGAGTTAGACGGACCGTGAAGTAGACCAGTTGTTTTGGAAACAATTCCTTTCTCCCGAGCGTCCGCTTTCATTGACGGACCAATTAGCCGGATGGGCCGAACTAAATAGATTGTCCGGACTCTCCATGAGGTCTGTTGTGGATCAGCTATGGCCAGAAAGGTCAAAACCAAGCAGCTATTTCAGCTTGGTGCAGCAGTTCCTTGACGTGGTGCCGCACATAAATGCGATGAAGAGGTCGGCGTGCATAGAAGGCGCACGAATGGCCTTTGCCCGTGCTAAAGCATACTGGGCAGAGATGGATGCTACCACTGTTGCAGCGCAGGATTCGGCCATAGGTCGAAGGGCTGCTGAGCATTACTTTGAGGAAGTTCTTGAGGTTGCTTGTTTGATAGAGACCCAGTGCTCAAAAAATATTATGTTTGAGTGACATGTAATCTCATTGTAAGCGAAATGCTTTTATAAATTTTCATAAGGCTACTTTTATACTTTTTCCTGAAAGTATTGTGATGCCTCCTGGGCGGCCGTTTATGTATACATGTGTATAACCTGAAAGATTGCAGTCGTCGGCTTCAACCCCCACGCATATAATGCGGAGGTGTTCGCAGAAACACGCGTCCACACTTAACCCAACGTCTTGGTCCTATTAAGGAGGTGATAGCGGAGCGAGCGAGGCAACCGGACTATAATGCTTTAACACTTTCACTTAGCCATAGGAGTTTGACAGTGGGGCTACTAGATAGCCCCTGGTGGCTCCGCACTCTCTCGATTCCGGGGTGCGTATATGCCTGGCCGGAAAGCGGCCCTTCGTTAAGGTGGGAGAATTCTAACATTCCCATGGGTCATCGAGTGGTTGACCAGTCTCGCGCTAGATCATGACAGTCAGTTTTCGGCTTTCTCTACTGAGGTGCTCATCCGGATGAACCAGGGCACAATCGCAGTAGTTCTCCTGGTGCTACCTTAGCCGGTAAAGCTGAATGTAAGGCATCAAAACATAGGAGCCGGGCAAACCCAACATTTGACCAAAGACAATGATTCGGAGCTGATGCATATAGGGCCAAACTCGCGACGCCGAACACTCCCTAAGGTATTCGGTCTTTGTGGTATAAACCGGGATGGCCTTCATAAGAAGCCCCTTATGTCCAGGTACGTGCATTGGTCTGGCGTGGCCACATGCGAGGACGTCAGCATCCTTCTCAACGGTGGATATGTATCAACAAGAGATAGTAAAAAAGGTTTACGCAGGGTCTTAATCTAAAAAGAATCCTTGGAGCGGGTCCCTGCTGCACGTCTGCGCCTGTGTCTCCGTTGTGCCGTATCCTGGACGGGTGTGGCACGGTGATCGTCTGTAAAAGAGAGGAATTTAGGTGAAAAAGGTTGTCGTGCAAAAAGATAGTTAAAGAAACTATGCATAATTCAAGATGAGGAGGAATGGCCACATGTCTGCGCGCGTTGAGCCCCTTGTATTGATGAATAGGGGTGTGACCATTTATTCGGTATAAGTAGCGGCACCGGACTTGATTAGTTGTGTCTGAGGTCTTGACGACCTATGGGGTGCTTTGGCTAGTCCGGGCGCCTTTAGTGTGTGGCTGCCAAGGCAGCCTCACTCTCTTTGGCGCGCAGAGATCGCTTGACATTTTCGTGCACTGAAATGATGCCGCGTGGACCGGGAATCTTGAGTGTGAGGGAGGCGTAGTGTGGTATTGCATTAAAGCGAGCGAAAGCTTCGCGCCCGAGCAGTGCTTGATAGCCACTTTGGAATGAAGCGATGTGGAAGGTTAAATGCTAGCTACGGAAGTTATCGGGGGATCTGAATATAACTTGTAGTAGGAGGGAGCCCGTACAACGAGCCCCTGGGCCTGGCGTTACTCCTTTAAAGGTAGTATTGCTATGGCGAATTTGTGTTGGGTCTAACCCCATCCCGCGGATTGTATCCTGGTATATTAGGTTTAGGCAGCTGCCGTCGTCCATCAAGACTTGTGTGAAGTGATATCCGCCAATTACTGGGTCTAATACCAGGGTAGCCCATCCTGCGTGTCGGATACCTGCTGAGTAATCGCGATGGTCGAAAATGATCGGTTGAGACGACCATTGGCAGGACTTCGCGGTGACAGGCACTTGCGTATATTTTCCTGGGGGTGCCGCATTGTTTTTTCCCTTGATCATGTGTAGTACGTTTACTGTTTTGACTTTAGGTGGGAATTTCTTTTGTTCCCCAGTGTCTTGCTTGGGAGGCTCGTCCTCGTCTTCACTTGGTGTGTCCTCCCCCTTGTGTACGACGTTGAGCTTGCCGGACCGCTTGAAGACCCAACATTCTCTGTGGGTATGATTAGCGGGCTTGCTAGGTGTACTATGTATCTGACATACCTGGTCCAGAATTTTGTTGAGGCTGGACGGTTCATCCCTGGTGCCATTAGTGGGTGGCTTTTGACCTGGCTGGGAGCTTTTGAATCCGGCATTTACTGTCGTGCCTTTCGTGCTGTCTTCTTTATTCCGGCGTTTGCTATTGCTGTTGCGCCGTGATTTCCCGTTTCCATCTCTAACTTCAGATGTACTGGGGTCGCTGGTGCTGCATCTAGCTAGCCAGCTGTCCTCACCTGCGCAAAAGCGGGTCATGAGGTTTGTTAATGCGGCCATTGTTCTCGGCTTATTTTGGCCGAGGTGTCTGGCGAGCCATTCGTTACGGACGCTATGCTTGAAAGCTGCCAAGGCTTCGGCGTCCGGACAGTCGACAATCTGGTTCTTTTTAGTGAGAAACCTGTTACAAAGTTTTCGGGCTGACTCTCCGGGCTGTTGAGTTATATGACTCAAATCGTCCGCATTCGGAGGTCGGACATAAGTTCCTTGAAAATTTGCCCGAAAGGCATCTTCGAGCTCTTCCCAACTTCCAATGGAGCTTTCGGGGAGGCCTTTGAGCCAGTGACGAGCTGGCCCTTTGAGCTTGAGGGGTAAGTATTTGATGGCGTGGATATCATCTCCTCGAGCCATATGGATATGAAGGATATAGTCCTCAATCGAAACCCCAGGATCTGTTGTCCCATCGTATGCCTCTATGTTTACGGGCTTGAATCCCTCTGAAAATTCATGGTCCAGCACCTCATCGGTGAAACATAGGGGGTGTGCGGCACCCCTATAGCTGGGTGTACCGCGTTGTTCAGATATTTGTTGTGTTGCATTGTATGCTGGGGCGCGCTTGCGTGGTCCATAGATGGATCTTGTTGCGCCGTCCTTTGGGTGCGAACCCTCGCCTGGGTCGCGTGTTGTATTGTGACCGGCGTTGTATGCCGCTCTGTGTTGGTAGAGGGGTCGTCTATCCGACCAGGTGGCTGCTTTGATATTTGGTTGTGGGGGGTGTGCGGCCTCCTCATCGAATTCGGGTAGCAGCTTCCGCTTTGGGTAGCTCTTGGAGGGGCGATTGTCGCCGTACCTTGCTGCAGTGTTGAGTATTTTGCTCCATCTAAATTGGAGTGTGCCTTGCGCGGCCTTGAGCCTTCACTTCTGCTTTTTAAGGCTCCTCGTGGTGGCAACAAGCCTTTTACGGGCGTTCTGCTACTCCGGGTGCCTGTTCGGCGTTATGTCGTCCGGACCATTATCCTTGATAGGATTTGTTTGTTCAGTTTGATTATCCGGATTGCCGTTGTCCGGCAGCGGTTCGCCCTGCTCCAGCGCTGGGTCTGTGTGATCGCTATTTCTGTCGAGGCAGGATTTGGGGCGGCGCTTGCGTCGCCGCTTTGACTGCTTTTCGAGGGAACAATCCTTCGGTGCGTCCTTCCGCTCTTCGTCGTCATCTTTTGGTGCGTCCACCATGTATACGTCGTATGACTAGGTGGCGTTCCAGGGCTCAATAGGCGCTGGTTCTTCATCGTCTCCTTCATTGGCGTTCATACTGTCAATGTCGTCGGAGTCGAAGTCGAGCATGTCGGTTAATTCGTCGACAGTGGCTACAAAGTGGGTGGTGGGTGGGTTTTGAATTTCTTCATCGTCCGTACCCCAACCTTGCCGACCGTAGTCCGGCCAGGGCTCTCCTGATAAAGAGAGAGACTTCAGTGACTTCAGGATATCGCCGAAAGGCGAGTGCTGAAAGACGTCCGCGGCTGTGAACTTCATGATCGGCGCCCAATCGGATTCGATCGGCAGGGGCGCGGAGGGTTTGGAGTCCGGAGAAGAATCCGGCTCCATGGAGTCATGAGTCTTGTAGAGTACGTGGCTGGTGTTCGGCTCAACCGCCGTTGGGATCACAACCCCCGAGGTGGCGTCCAACCGCCCATCCTCGATCGGCACGGTTGGCTCCGAACTAAGGGTCGGAGCCGAAGCGGGTGCGGCCTCCAGGGCACTGTTCGGCGGCAGAGTTAGATCGTGCTCGTCGTGACAGTGCGGCGCGCTCGACAGTGGCTCGAATCCGTCGAAGATCAAGTCTCCGCGGATGTCAGCCGTGTAGTTTAAACTTTCGAATCTGACCTGACGGCCAAGGGTGTAGCTTTCGATCTGCTCTAGATGGCCAAGCGAATTGGCCCGCAGTGCGAAGCCGCCAAAGACGAAGATCTGTCCGGGGAGGAAGGTCTCACCCTGGACTACATCGCTATTGATGATCGTAGGAGCCATCGGGCCTGACGGCAACGGCACAGAGGAACTCTCAATGAAAGCACCAATGTCAGTGTCAAAACCGGCGGATCTCGGGTAGGGGGTCCCGAACTGTGCGTCTAGGCCGGATGGTAACAGGAGGCAAGGGACACGAAGTTTTACCCAGGTTCGGGCCCTCTCGATGGAGGTAAAACCCCACGTCCTGCTTGATTAATATTGATGATATGGGTAGTACAAGAGTAGATCTACCATGAGATCAGAGAGGCTAAACCCAAGAAGCTAGCCTATGGTATGATTGTTGATGTGTATGTTGTCCTACAGACTAAAACCCTCCGGTTTATATAGACACCGGAGAGGGTTAGGGTTACATAGAGTCGGTTACAATGGTAGTAGATCTGAACATCCGTATCGCCAAGCTTGCCTTCCACACCAAGGAAAGTCCCTTCCGGACACAGGACGGAGTCTTCAATCTTGTATCTTCATAGTCCAGGAGTCCGGCTGAAGGTATAGTTCGGCTATCCGAACACCCCCTAATCCAGGACTCCCTCAGGGACCAACAATAAAGGTCCCGGACTATCCGGTTTACAGCCGGAGACGACCCTAGGGTCGAGTAAACATATCCCTTTGAAGGGAGTCCGTACTCCGGCATCCTCTTCCAGGAATCGGGAGGCGCCAGATACATTGATGGACATCTTGCAACAAGCGTCCATTTCAGAGGAACATTGTACCTTAATGGGTATGGTAGTTGAGAGGATTCTGTCCGCGAGAAGCGGATTGAATGAAGCCTTCACGGGCCTGCTAAGAGGCTTCGAGGTATGCAATGTAATATCTTTAATTGCACTCCACGTGCAAAAATGCACCTGTGTATAGGTAGTAGCCCCTGATACTCTGGTTGGCGTCCAAAGGGAGGCGATCAGAGGATCAAAAAAGATATGCCCAGGAAATAATCTAATTAATTGGAACACATGTTGTTTCATCCATGGCGGTTGCTGATACGTCTCCGTCATATCTACTTTTCCAAACACTTTTACCCTTGTTTTGGACTCTAACTTGCATGATTTGAATGGAACTAACCCGGACTGACGCTGTTCAGCAGAATTGCCATGGTGTTATTTTTGTGCAGAAATAAAAGTTCTCGGAATGACCTGAAATGCAACAGAGATTATTTTTGGAATATATAAAAAATACTGGAAGAAGAATCCATGTCAGGGGGCCCACACCCTGTCCACGAGGGTGGGGGGGCGCGCCCCCTGCCTCGTGGGCCCCCTGACGCTCCACCGACCTCAACTCCAACTCCATATATTCGTGTTTAGGGAGAAAAAAAATCAGAGAGAAGGATTCATCGCGTTTTACAATACGGAGCCACCGCCAAGCCCTAAACTCTCTCGGGAGGGCTGATCTGGAGTCTGTTCAGGGCTCCGGAGAGGGGAATCCATCGCCATCGTCATCATCAACCTTCCTCCATCACCAATTTCATGATGCTCACCGCCGTGCGTGAGTAATTCCATCGTACGCTTGCTGGACGGTGATGGGTTGGATGAGATTTATCATGTAATCGAGTTAGTTTTGTTAGGGTTTGATCCCTAGTATCCACTATGTTCTGAGATTGATGTTGCTATGACTTTGCTATGCTTAATTCTTGTCTCTAGGGCCCGAGTGCCATGATTTCAGATCCGAAGCTATTATGTTTTCATGAATATATGTGAGTTCGTGATCCTATATTGCAAGTCTATTTTCACCTATTATGTGTTATGATCTGTTAACCCCGAAGTGACAATAATCGGGACACTTACCGGTGATGACCGTAGTTTGAGGAGTTCATGTATTCACTATGTGTTAATGCTTTGGTCCGGTACTCTATTAAAAGGAGGCCTTAATATCCCTTATTTTCCAATAGGACCCCGCTGCCACGGGAGGGTAGGACAAAAGATGTCATGCAAGTTCTTTTCCATAAGCACGTATGATTATATTCAGAATACATGCCTACATTACATTGATGAACTGGATCTAGTTCTGTGTCACCCTATGTTATAATTATTGCATGATCGATCGCATCCGGCATAATTCTCCATCATCGATCCATTGCCTATGAGCTTTTCATATATTGTTCTTCACTTATTTACTTTTCCGCTGCTACTGTTACAATCACTACAAAACCCAAAAATATTACTTTTGCTACCGTTACTTTTTGCCACCGTTACCACTACTATCATATTACTTTGCTACTAAATACCTTGCAACAGATATTAAGTTTCCAGGTGTGGTTGAATTGACAACTCATCTACTAATATTTGAGAATATTCTTTGGCTCCCCTTGTGTCGAATCAATAAATTTGGGTTGAATACTCTACCCTCAAAAACTGGTGCGATCCCCTATACTTGTGGGTTATCAAGACCATTTTCTGGCGCCATTGCCGGGGAGCATAGCTCTATTCTTTGAGTCACTTGGGATTTATATCTGCTTATCATTATGAAGAACTTGAAAGATCAAAGAACCAAGATTTTTCCCTCAACTACGAGGGGAGGTAAGGAACTGCCATCTAGCTCTGCACTTGATTCACCTTCTGCTTTGAGTAAACTTGCGACACCTAAACCTGCTTTTGCTATTAATTCTGATATGTCGCATGTTATTGATGATGCCACGTCTGCTATGCATGATACTTATGATGAAACTACTTCTATGCTTGATACTACTGTGCCACTTGGTGAATTTCTTGATGAACAACTTGCTACGCTAGAGAGAATGAAATTATTGAAACTGATAATATTGATGAAAGTGATGATGAAGATTCTCCCCCTAGATATGAATTGCCTTTTGTTCCTGAGGGTTATGTTATGGATGAAGAAACTTATAGAGATTTCTTAGCTTGCAATGATAGATCTGATCTTAATAAATTATTAGCCAATCTTAAAGAAAAATCCCTAAATGCTAGAATGAAATATGATCCTGCTTATGCTACTTCACCTATCTTTATTACTGATAAGGATTATGATTTCTCTGTTGATTTCGAGTTAATTACTTTGGTTGAATATGATCCTTTCTATGGCTACGAATCTAAAATATTGTGGCACATCTTACTAAATTAAATGATATAGCTACCCTGTTCACTAATGATGAGAAAACTCGCTACTATTATATCCTTAAATTATTTCCGTTCTCATTAAAGGGTGATGCTAAGATATGGTTTAATTCTCTTGATCCTGGTTATGTGCGTAGTCCCCAGGATATGATTTACTACTTCTCAGCTAAATATTTCCCCGCTCATAAGAAACAAGCTGCTTTAAGGGAAATATATAATTTTGTGCAAATTGAAGAAGAGAGCCTCCCACAAGCTTGGGGGAGGCTTCTCCAATTACTTAATGTTGTGCCTGATCATCCTCTCAAGAAAAATGAAATACTTGATATCTTTTATAATGGACTAATCGATGCTTCCAGAGACCACCTGGATAGTTGTGCTGGTTCTGTTTTCAGGGAAAGAACAGTTGATCAAGCTGAAATTCTATTGAATAATATGTTGACCAATGAAAATAATTGGACACTTCCTGAACCAACCCCTAAGCTAACTCTGAAGAAAAGGGGTATTCTATTTCTCAGTCCTGAAGATATGCAATAGGCAAAGAAATCTATGAAAGAAGAAGGTATAAAAGCTGAAGATGTTCAGAATTTACCACCTATTGAAGAAATACATGGTCTTAATTCAGCACCTATTGAAGAAACACACGGTCTCGATAACCCAATACAGGTAGTAAAGGTAAACTCTCTCTATAGATATGATAAAGCTAAAATCCCTCCTGCTAAGTTTGCTAGCCAATGTTTGGATGAGTTTGATAACTTTATGGTTAAGCAAGAATATTTTAATGCTTATTTTGGTAGACAACTGAAACACAATGCTTATATGATTGAAGACTTGAGTGATTATATGGCTAGTGTTAAAGGTGAACTTAAACTTATTAGTAAACATGCTTCTATGGTTACCACTCAAGTAGAAAAAGTACTTAAAGCTCAGAATGATTTGCTCAGTGAATTAAACAATAAGAAAAATGATAATGATGTTAGAGTTATGACTAGAGGTGGTAAAATGACTCAGGAACCTTTGTATCCTGAGGGCCATCCTAAGACAATTGAGCAAGATTCTCAGAGAACTAATGTTGATGCACCTAGTCCTTCTAAAAGGAAGAAAAAGAAAAATGATAGGACTTTGCATGCTTCTAGTGAACCTGTTGTTGACACACATGAGAATCCCAATGATATTTCTATTTCTGATGCTGAAACACAATCTGGTAATGAACATGAACCTAGTGATAATGTTAATGATTATTGATGCTCAACCTAGCAATAATAATGATGTAGAAATTGAACCTGCTGTTGATCTTGATAACCCACAATCAAAGAATCAACGTTATGATAAGAGAGACATTGTTGCTAGGAAGCACGGTAAAGAAAGAGAACCATGGGTTCAGAAACCCATGCCTTTTCCTCCTAAACCATCCAAGAAAAAGGATGATGAGGATTTTGAGCACTTTGTTGAAATGATTAGACCTATCTTTTTGCGTATGTGTTTAACTAATATGCTTAAACTGAATCCTTATGCTAAGTATATGAAAGATATTGTTACAAATAAGAGAAAGATACCGGAAGCTGAAATTTCCACCATGCTTGCTAATTATACTTTTAAGGGTGGAATACAAAAGAAACTTGGAGATCCAGGAGTATCAACTATACCATGCTCCATCACTACAACAAAACCCCCTCTACAGCAACACATGTCTAGCAACGATGATAGCATGATGTGTTGTTTTTTTTGAACCTCCCACCTTCCCCACTTAGCGCTAACCTCTCTATACCCACCTCCATCTCGTTTCGTGCTAACCTCTCATGCATAAAGAGTTTTTCTATTCTCCCTTCATTTATTCCTCTCATCTCACCAAAAAAAAGAGCGAGAGATAGGCCCAGCAGCTAGGGTTCCCACCATGGCCGCCGTCCCCTCGCTCATGGTCGCCGTACCCTCGTCCTCGGTTCGTTAAAGAACCTCAGCAAAGGCCCGCCTCCATCGCCACTTTGCCCACGGATCGGGGACGCACAGGTCGTTGTTGCCCATCTTCCTCACGTGGGGAAGGGGTCGCCGCTGCTGTTACTGTGCTCGACCGCAGATGGAGATGCCGCCATTATTCCTCCGACAGCTAGGAACGACGCAAGCACGTACGCACCCGTCCTTCTCAACCGCAAAAGTTCAGCAGGTCTTATCCTATCCCTCGCGCATCTGCAATTCTAAAATTTTATCCCTTAAAAGTTATATTCTCTGTTGCCCTCGCCCATCCTTGATTTTCCTTGCTGGCCGCACCTTACAGGCTACAAAATTGATTTAGTACATCCTCATAGAGGCTTGTCCTTGGCGCACAGTAATACATGCTGACTTCAAACCTATACTTATATTTCCTATTTTACTCGGATAACTGAAAGGAACCATTTAACTGACAGTCTGACACATAAATTTCTCATAGGAGCAAATACAGGATTCTTCTGCTCAAAATTGAGTAAATGGAAAACATGGTTTCTGCAGAGAGACCAAAAGTTGATGAACGTGTCAAGTTGACGAACAAGTTGATGTGCGGTACTTTTCTTAGCGTATCCCCATGCTTTCTCTTTTCAAAAATATCGTGCTAATGTGTTTCTATAGCCTGCAGGTTTGCTCAAGAAGTGACAATAATTTCATGGTGATCAACCCAAAGGGCGTTGATCCTTCACCCCTGGATCTCCTATCCAAAGCAGGGGTAATCAATTCTGACTTGGTACAACTTGATGGTTCTACACTTATATTCAACCTTGATCTGTTTGGGGTTCCAATTTAGTTAAGAACGTGTGTCATGGTGTCACCAGCTGAACTAGGATTTCTACATGGGCTAATGCATGTATGTATGGATTGTAACTATACTAAGGCCTAAGCATAACGATTGATGTTTCCAAGTGATGCATGACATCTCTCTATGGCCCTTAATTTTTTTCTTGTCCTAAACATGCCAAGTAACATATATGTTTTGTTCCCCGACAAAGACAACTACTAATTTCGTCAGTAGTTAGTGGCTGGGTACATATGAATTTGTTTTGTAAGAACCATTTTCTGATGTTGATTAAGCTTCTTGCTTGCTATCGGTAGAAATATGGATTCAATAATAAACCTTCTACCACACTATATGCTCCTATACAAAATTTGACCAACATCTCTAATTCAGTCCAGACCAACAGCAGAAAGTAGTCGTATTCTACAACCAGTGCAGCTGCCAGTGCGTACTAGTAAAAATAATCACAATAAATCTTTCCTCACAAGTACAGAATTGGAATATGTTTTTTTGCATGATTGGTTGAGTCAGTCTGGCCAAACATGTTCAAACAAGACTTGGTGCTCAAGTATAAATGTATAATCCCATGCGCCTAGTAGCAGTCTAGCTTCTGAACTAGAAAATACTACTCTCTCCGTCCCAAAATAAGTCTTTGATTTAGTACTACTTCTGTTGAGTACAAGATAAGGGTAGGCGTGATGACGAGCAGAAGTGGATTCGATAGTTCATATTAGTCTTGCTCTTTCCCCTTTCTGTTTCTTAGTTCATTAAGCATGTCTTCTCTCTATGCATGAGTTGATTACTCCCAACTGTCCCAAATCTGATGATGATTTTTTTGCGTTGTCTATTCTGCAGGTTTTGGGAATTTTATTCATGGATCAAGAAATTATAATGTGTGACTTTGTAATTATTAGATAACTATGAAGTTTTGCGTGATGTAGATTATTTAAAAGATTTTCAAGTTGTTGGCACTGATATTTCTCCTAATGCACCATAGGAGGCAAGACTAATGAATCATCCCAAGCATGAGTGGTACGAGACTAAGGTGATGCAAAACTAGTTAGTGCGGAGACCTCTCGAATATGGAAATACTCAGTTCTGTATAGTCGGTACTGTTGGTTACCTAGATGCGAAAAAAGGATCTAGATTCCAAGCATGGTGATGACCTGTGTGTATTGTTGTTATTTAGATGCAAAAAAGGACATGAATATAGGTTGCATAATCTGCAATGTTCTTTAATAAATTCATGTTGAAGAAGTATTTGTATTCAGATTATTAATTAGCCCCACATCTATGTATAAATTTATGTCTTGGCAAATCACATTTGAACGGTGCTCATTTAAATTTTACTGCTCTATTAACCTGATTTTCTCTACTGTAAGTTACTCATCCCATATTGTTGTTGTATATCACCAAGATAAATTGATGATGCATGGCTCAGATGTTGATTGCAAGGTTAAGAATGGAGCTACCACAAGACAATTAGAATTGTCATTTTTAGGATCAATGATTCAGACATTATAGTTGACTGCAAGGTCAAGAATTGGGCTACTACTAGATAGTTTCACCAAGATAAATTGATGATGCATGGCTCGGATGTTGATTGCAAGGTTAAGAATGGAACTACAACAAGACAACTAAAATTGTCATTTTTAGTTTCAATTATTAAAATATTATAGTTTATTGTAAGATCAAGAATTTGGCTACTACTAGATAGTTTCACCTCTTGTAATCTTTGGATATCTTTGTAATGAAGATTGTTGATTCAATATAAGATATTTCTGTTTATTATATTCCTGTGCACGGTATTGACCTAATGATTATGGATTGCAATATATCTTCGTTAATTGTTTGGCGCTATGTTATCTGTTATGTCGATTTGAGGTTCCTTTTGTGTAGGGTACCAGCAACGCAGATGAAGTGTTGTTGGTCTCTAGGTCTATACGTTGCTACCTAACAACGTTTCTACATGTCGTTTACCAACGCAAGCATATAAGTTGTTGTAGCTCCTTGCAACGCCACCAACGGCAACACATACTAATCCGTTGGTGTAGACCTTAGCAACACATATATGGACATACGACAACGCATTGATGCGTTGCTGAAGGGGGTTCCTGTTGTAGTGCATTAAAAGAAACTATGTTAAAACTGCTTTATGTGATCTTGGAGCCGGTGTTAGTGTTATGCCTCTCTCTTTATACCATATACTTGATTTGAATAAGTTGACACCTACTGAAATATCTTTGCAAATGGCTGATAAATCAACTGCTATACCTGTCGGTATTTGTGAGGATGTGCCTGTTGTGGTTGCAAACGTTACTATTTTAATGGACTTTGTTATTCTTGATATTCTCGAGGACGATAGTATGTCGATTATCCTTGGTAGACCCTTTTTAAACACTGCAGGGGCTGTTATTGATTGCACCGAAGGCAATGTCACTTTTCATGTTAATGGTAATGAGCATACGGTACACTTTCCGAAAAAACAACCTCAAGTCCACAGTATCAATTCTATTGAAAAAATTTCAATAATCACTATTGGAGGTTTTGAATTTCCTCTTCCTACTGTCAAGAAGAAATATGATATTCTTATTGTTGGGGACATGCATATCCCCGTTGAGGTAACCTAGTGTTATTCGAAAATTCTCCGGTTTCATGTTATTCGAAATGAGTTTGTTAACAAGACCTAATCAACCTTGTTAGTGGATTCCTTTTGATGAGCATGCGATGGATGAATTTAGAAAACACAACTCTCTGTACCCTCTTTTTACTTTCTATTATTTATATTAATAAAGCAAAAATAGTATTTTCTGTTTGTTTTCTGAATTATCCATGCAATAAAAAATACCCCGAAAATAAAAGTTCTCCAAATGCCCTGAAAATTAAATATGATTTTTTCTAGAATATTTGAGAATATCTGGCACTGAGAACACATCAGGGGGAGCCAACACCTGGCCACGAGGGTCCAGGGCGCGCCCCCTGCCTCGTGGGCCCATGGTGGCTCCCCTCCACTTATCCCAGCCACCACACACTCCTTCTTTCTCCCAAAAAAATCACCAACCAGCTCAAGCACGAGTTCTAGCTCATCTTGCTGCCATTTTCGATTTCCTAGCTCAAAGCTCCATTCACAAAACTGCTTTGGGGGATTGTTCTTTGGTATGTGACTCCTCCAATGGTCCAATTAGTTTTTGTTCTAGTTCTTTATTCATTGCAAATTTTTGCTGCCTAGGTGACCCTGTTCTTGAGCTTGCATGTCAAATTTATATGGTCCCAAGTAGTTTTAATGCATAATATTGCATCTAGGCACTTGTAGGAGTAGTTGCTATCAATATTGTTAAGTTTGGTTCACTTTTACTTTGAATTGCCAAAAAATTCAGAAATTTTCAGAAAAAGATGAAGAGATTTTTGAGGGGCTCATCGAGCCAAAGCTCGAAGGATAAACAAAGTGAAGAGAACAAGAAGCCCAAGTATAATCTCCCTCATACTGCGGAGGTTCGGCCATGTGAATGGCCTTGTGATGATTTCTTGAGAGCAGTCAGGATTTATGATGATTTCTATGAGTTGGCTGAGAATGCAGGCCTCACCGATTTCCTCCGCGACCAACGCGAACAGTATCTCCTACTCACTAATACTTTTGTGCAAAATTTTCATTTCCATGCTAGGAGATCACCACCTTCGGTGGATTTCTATTTATATGATGCGTATAAGGAGATGTCCCTCTATGAATTTTGTGAGGTCTGCAAGTTGCCCTTTTCAGGCAGCGTAGAGGAACCACATCGTAACGATGTGGAGGGGTTTATTGATACAATGGCTGTAGGGGAAACGAGGAAGGTTTCCGATGCAAGAATTACTAGCATACATTTTCCTATTCTACGTTACTTTGCAATATTTGCTAGTAGATGCTTAATTGGTCGCGGAAACTGTGGCAACCTTAGTGCCCCTGATATTGTTATTTTGTGCCATGCCTTGTTCCGTGATAACACATTTAGTCTGGCCGCTATTGTTGAAAAGCGGTTAAATCTTAACCGTACGAAGGGCCCCATCATGGGAGGTATCTTCGCCCCGCACCTCGCTGCATATTTTAAAATACCTATTAGGCATTATGAGAAAGAAGAAAAGTTGTTGCCTCCTGTTTTTCTAGACTATAAGAGTATGGTAGCACATGATTTTATCATTAAGAATAAGGAAAAGATGCTTAAGTACAAGCTGATATTTGATAAAAATCACCCTGAGACTATTACTTTGCCTGCTCCTTCCTTGTTTGACTTATCTGCAGGCAAGTACCTTGTTCCGCCGGAGGCCATTCACGCCTACCGAAACCCCACACCAGCTACAGAGCCAGAGCCGGAACCACAATTTGATCCTCACCGACAGTCTTTTTATCAATGGAATCCGGAAGAGATTGCCAACCAGTGGCACTAGGAGGATCCTTCTTAGTACGACCCCAACTATAACTTTGGATATCTGCCAGGCCAGCTGTGGCCATAGACCAACTTAGGCCAAAAGCCTAAGCTTGGGGGAGTACGTATTTCTCACCGACATTACATTCCTGTTCACACACTCATGCTAGTTGTCGGTGCCCATACTTTTTCATCGTAATATCCATGCTAGTTTATTTTCCCTTTTATGCTTTCTTCTTGTGTGTTTGATAAACCTTAGAAAAACAAAAAAGTTAGTTGTAGCTTTTAGCTAGTTTACTTTTCATGTTGTAGTAGTAGTAATTAAAAACAAAAACCCAAAAAGATTTCTCGTTCTTCTTTTGCTTGTTGGGAGCTTTCCCGTGTAAATAGTTTTGTTTCTTTTCTTTGGGGGTCGAAAGGAGAAGATCATAATGAAAATGTTGAATGGCTCTCATATGAATTATTGTTGATCGAACAAAGAGCCCATATTACCTTGTCTTCTCTCTTGAATTGAATGCTTGCAGATTCCAGCTTAGTCCAATGCACGTGCACTATTATTATTATTATCCACACTATTCGGTCGTGCAAGTGAAAGACAATAATGATGATTATATGATGAACTTATTGAGATAAGAAAAGCTGGTATGAACTCTACCTCTCTTGTTTTTGTAAATATGATTAGTTCATCGTTCCTGATTCAGCCTATTATGAAAGAAACATGTTTGCAATGACAATTAGAGATTGTAGTTGCCCTTGTTTTGGACTCTATATGATTAGTTCATCGTTCCTGATTCAGCCTATTATGAAAGAAACACTTTTGCCCTTGTTTTGGACTCTAACTTGCATGATTTGAATGGAACTAACCCGGACTGATGTTGTTTTCAGCAGAATTGCCATGGTGTTATTTTTGTGCAGAAATAGAAGTTCTCAGAATGACCTGAAAATCAACAGAGATGATTTTTGGAATATATAAAAAATACTGGAAGAAGAATCCACGTCAGGGGTCCCACACCCTGTCCACAAGGGTGGGGGGAGCGCCTACCCCCTGGGCGCGCCCCCTACCTCATGGGCCCCCTGACGCTCCATCGACCTCAAATCCAACACCATATATTCGTGTTCGGGGAGAAAAAAAAACAGAGAGAAGGATTCATCGCGTTTTATGATACGGAGCCGTCGCCAAGCCCTAAACTCTCTCGGGAGGGCTGATCTGGAGTCCGTTCGGGGCTCCGGAGAGGGGAATCCGTCGCCATCGTCATCATCAACCTTCCTCCATCACCAATTTCATGATGCTCACCGCCGTGCGTGAGTAATTCCATCGTAGGCTTGCTGGACGGTGATGGGTTGGATGAGATTTATCATGTAATCGAGTTAGTTTTGTTAGGGGTTGATCCCTAGTGTCCACTATGTTCTGAGATTGATGTTGCTATGACTTTGCTATGCTTAATGCTTGTCACTAGGGCCCGAGTGCCAGGATTTCAGATCTGAACCTATTATGTTTTCATGAATATATGTGAGTTCGTGGTCCTATCTTGCAAGTCTATAGTCACCTATTATGTGTTATGATCCGTTAACCCCGAAGTGACAATAATCGGGACACTTACCGATGATGACCGTAGTTTGAGGAGTTCATGTATTCACTAGTGTTAATGCTTTGCTCCGGTACTCTATTGAAAGGAGGCCTTAATATCCCTTAGTTTCCAATAGGGCCCCGCTGCCACGGGAGGGTAGGACAAAAGATGTCATGCAAGTTCTTTTCCATAAGCATGTATGACTATATTCAGAATACATGCCTACATTACATTGATGAACTGGAGCTAGTTCTGTGTCACCCTATGTTATAATTGTTGCATGATTGATCGCACCCGGCATAATTCTCCATCACCAATCCATTGCCTACGAGCTTTTCATATATTGTTCTTCACTTATTTACTTTTCTGCTGCTACTGTTACAATCACTACAAAACCCCAAAATATTACTTTTGCTACCGTTACTTTTTGCCACCATTACCACTACTATCATATTACTTTGCTACTAAATACCTTGCAGCAGATATTAAGTTTCCAGGTGTGGTTGAATTGACAACTCATCTACTAATATTTGAGAATATTCTTTGGCTCCCCTTATGTCGAATCAATAAATTTGGGTTGAATACTCTACCCTCAAAAACGGTTGCGATCCCCTATACATGTGGGTTATCAACTGCCCATGCTACAGAGGTTGCAGGCCTGAAGCAGAAACTTGATGTGGCAGATGACGACATCACACTTATTAACAAGCGTCTCGACGAGGCGCAAGGTATGTTTTGGGGCAGTCAGTATATGTATGTATAATAATATGAGCACGAAGCTGAGAATTCTATACTAAGATATGCATAACTACAGATAGTGCTGCCGCAGTTGAGACCCTTCGGGCTGAGCTCGTCCGGGCCAAGGAGCAAGCCAGGATGAGTAATGCGGTTGCCAAGAAGGCAGCTGCCGAGTTAAAGGCCGAACAGGCTGCTCGGTGCGAGTGCGAGGAGAGAAAATCTACCATGGCGCGCGAGCTAGAGGATGCCATTGTCCGATGTGAATTCCTCGAGAGGGATAACAAAGCCAAAACGGCCGATCTCGACAAGGCCTTACAAGAGGCGAGAAAAGCACGGTCCGAGTCTAGAGCGGCCCAGGAGGAGATCCGGCAAGCGGGGGAGATAGCAGCCGGTAAGCCCTTCTTATTACAGACTAAATTTGGCGATCTGAAGTATGCCCCGCTTAATCAAATGTGGAGTTCTCCAGACGCATTCTTGGACTTGCCGAAGAGTGTCTCCGATGCGACGCAGTTTTTCCAAGCGCAAGAAGGACATGCAACAAAGAAGCTTTTCTAGTCGCAATTCAGCATGCCAAAGCGTCCACTGTTGCTGAACGAACAAATGGCCCAGTGGGCCGAGCTCCACAAAATATCCAGATCTGCCATGAAAGACGTCGTTGTCCGGCTGTGGCTAACTAAGCCAATTCCGAATAGTTATTTCAGTTTGGTGCAGTGACTTGTTGATGCGGTGCCGCGTATCAACGCCGTTAAGCGGTCAATGTGCATTGAAGGTGCATGGATGGCCCTTGCCTCCATCAAGACGTATTGGGCGAAGATGAAGGCCACCGATATTGCGGCAAAGAGTCCACCCGGGGGCAAGGACCATCACACGCCAGAGCATTATTTTGAGGATGTCCTAGAGGGCGCCCGCTTGATAGAGGGTCAGTGCTCGAAGGATATGATATTCGAGTGATTGTACCGAAATTGTAAAAACAATGATATATTATAGGCTATGCTTTTTGCCTGAAAGTTTTGGTTCCTCCTGTGCGGCCGTTTTCTGTATATTCTGAAAGTTTACCAGTCGTCGATTTCAGCCCCCTTACATATAATACGGGGGTGTTCGTAAAAGCACGTGATCACTCTTAACCCAACGTCTTGGTCCATGAAGGAGGTGTCAATGCAGCGAACTAGGCAATCAGACTATAGGGCTTTAACACTTTCACTTAGCCATAGGAGTTTGACGGTGGGTCTACGTATAGCCCCTAGTATGTACGCGGTTATCCGAATACGATGTGTTACATAGGTGATCAGAAGAATGGTCCTTCGTGTAATATGGAAGGAATCACGAAAGATTCTGATAAGTCATCGAGTGGTTGACTAGCTCTTGCCGCATCATGATAGTCAGTTTTCGGCTTTCTCTACTGAGGTGCTTGACCAGATGAACCGGAAACACAATTGCATTAGTTCTCCCTTTACTACCTTAGCTGATTGGACGGAACGTAAGGTAGTAAGCACAGGAGCCAGGTAACCCAACTATTGACCAAAGACATGATTCGGAGCTGATGCATATAAGGCCAAACTCGTGACGCTGAAGTATGCTATAAAGATGTTTGGACTTGTCGGCAACTCATATATTGCCATATCGAACCCTTGGCAATTTGTGCCGAGCTGCATGCGTGAAACAACCGAAGAAGAAAAATTCAGTTCTTACAAGAAGCAAATACTGAATACAGCCTATGTTCACTGGAATCTGATTGACACGTCAAATGCCATCTTTCAGATTATAACGCCACTACCCGAACTATTTAACATGCCGGGGGTCGAAGGCTGTGGAAAAAGGCACTTTACAGGTTTGAAATAAAGAGTGCATTCTACAAAAAATCATTTGGACCTCCTGTCGCACGTCTGCGTTGCCTTGCCTCGGGGAAAGGACTCCTTGGCAGGAATAGCCTTTGGTTATCTATATGAAGCCGAACTCAGAAAGAGTCCGTAAGATGACCAGGCTTTGAGTCACCTGTGGTAAAAGATAAAAAATAGTTAGAAAAAAGGGAAAAAGGCTATGGGAGTGCGGACCGCATTGTAGGCCTGTCCATATTGTGCCTCCGCTGATGACCGGCCTGTCCATATTGTGCCTCCGCTGATGACCAGGGTATTTTGAGTGCATAATTATGTATGCGCGGTACAAACTTTGCGACTATATGAGGTGAACAACGGAGGCCGAACTGCTAATCCAGCTCTGAGATTGATCGGTCCTATTTAATAGAGACCGACGGCTTGATGGCCGATGAGATACGCGGCTTGATGAGGCCGCTTTGTACTTCGGCTGCAGTAGTCGTAGTATGCTCCTCTATACGGAGGGAGTGTTCTGTGTTTTTGTTTATTGTGATGACGCCGCGTGGACCGGGCATCTTAAGCTTTAGATAGGCATTATGTGGGACCGCATTAAAATGAGCAAAAGCGATACGCCCGAGCAGTGCATGCTAGCTACTGCGGAACAGGACAATATCGAAGGTCAAGCCCTTGCTTCGAAAGTTGTTTGGTAAGCCAAAAACGACTTCCAATCTAATTGAACCCGTGCAGTGAGCTTCTATGTCGGGTACTACTCCCTTGAAGGTAGTTGTGGTGGGCTTGATTCTTGAAGGATCAATGCCATTTTGCGTACAGTATCTTGGTAGAGTAGATTAAGGCTACTGCCGCCGTCCATAAGGACTTTCATGAGATGGAACCCATCGATAATTGCGTCGTGGACCAAAGTTGCCGAACCTTCGTGACGGATACTGGCTGGGTGGTCTTTGCGACCAAAGGTGATCAGACAGGACGAACATGGGTTGAATTTTGGGGCGACTGGCTCTATCGCATAGATGTCCCTGAGCGCATGTTTGCGCTCCCCTGTAGGGATGTGCGTCACATATACCATGTTTACTATTTTTACTTCGGGGGGAAATTGCTTCTGAACCTCGGTGTTCGGTTGAGTCTCCTCGTCGTCGCTGTCACTGGGCGGCCCCTTCCCCTTGTGTTCGGCATTAAGCTTTCCGGCTTGTTTGAAGACCCAACAGCTTCTGTTGGTATGATTGGCTGGTTTATCGGGGGTGCCATGAATTTGGTAGGGCCGATCCAGTATCTTGTCTAAATTGGATGGTCCGTCTCTGTTTACCTTGAATGGCTTTTTACGTTGACCGGGTTTGGAGCCACTGAATCCGGCGTTGACCGCTGTGTCTTGCGTTCCTTCATTATTATTTCGACACTTGTGTTTATTGTGTCGTGGCTTGCCGTTGCCGTCTCGAACTCCGGAAGTGCCTGGATCACTGGTGCTATTACTCTATGAGCGAGCCAGCTGTCTTCTCCCGCGCAAAAGCGGGTCATCAGGGCGGTAAGGGCTGCGATGGATTTCGGTTTTTCTTGACCGAGGTGGCGAGCGAGCCACTTGTCTCGGACGTTGTGTTTAAAAGCCGCAAGGGCTTCGGTGTCCGGACATTCGACAATTTGGTTCTTTTTAATTAAGAACCTAGTCCAGAGCTTCCTGGCAGACTCCCCGGGCTGCTGGATAATGTGACTTAGGTCATCGGCATCCGGAGGCCGGACATATGTACCTTGGAAGTTATCACGGAAGGCGTCTTCCAAATCTTCCCAGCTGCCAATGGAATTCTCTGGGAGGCTGTTTAGCCAGTGCCACGCTGGTCCCTTGAGTTTTAGTGGGAGGTATTTGATGGCATGAATATCATCACCACGGGCCATATGAATATGGAGAAGAAAAATCTTCGATCCATACCACGGGGTCTGTTGTCCCATCATATGATTCGATGTTCACGGGTTTAAACCCTTCTAGGAATTCGTGCTCCATTACTTCATCAGTGAAGCAGAGGGGGTGTGCGGCGCCTCTATATCGGGCCAGATCGCGACGTAGTTCGGATGGAGTCCGTTTGCGGTTTTTGGCTCGGACGTGATTGTGCTTGTCATGTTTGGCTTGATAGCCGTCGTCGCGTGTTGGGGCACGCCCCCGTGATCCGTAGATCGATCTGGCCGGACCTGCTTTATTCTTCAGGTTCTGCCATAGGTCGTATGTGTATCCCCGAACTGTTGTGTCTCTACCTTTACGACGAGATAGTATGGGCCGGTGTTCGGCTTGAGTTGCCGTTTTGTCCCGGCCACGTGGTGGTCGGTTAGCCGCATTACGTGCTGCTGGTACGGGCTCGCGTGCCTCGTCGTCGAATTGAGGTAGCAGTTTACGCTTCGGGTAACTTTTGGTTGGGCGCACGAGGCCGTATTCCTCAGCTGCTAGGACATTAGTCCATCTGTCATTGAGTAGATCTTGATCAGCTTGAAGCTGCTGCTGTTTCTTTTTCAAGCTCCTTGTAGTGGCTATTAGTCGTTGCTTAAAGTGCTCCTGCTTGAGAGGTTCCTCATGCATGATAAAGTCTTCGTCGCTGAGGCTCACCTCATCCTCGGAGGGTGGAAGGTAATTACTGTCCTTCGAGTCTTCGTTTGCAGCCTGTTCATCAGGGCTAACTTGCCCATCCTCTCAATCGTCTTGTTCATAGTTTTTCTCGACGGGGTTTTCTTGGTCTTCGGCATCATCCAGAGTGTTGTTGTCTCTCGTGCCGGTATTGCTGTCTTTGTCGCGGCGTGATTTAGAGCGGCGCCGTCGGTGCTTTGGTTGTATCTCGGGAGGTTTATCCTCTACTGAATTTTTCTCATTATCACTGTCACCCTCTTTGGGTGTATCCACCATGTACACGTCATGCGAAGAGGTGGTCGTCTAGCGTCCGGTATGAAGGAAATATGCCCTAGAGGCAATAATAAAGTTATTATTTATTTCCTTATATTATGATAAAAGTTTATTATTCATGCTAGAATTGTATTAACCCGAAACATAATACATGTGTGAATACATAGACAAACAGAGTGTCACTAGTATGCCTCTACTAGACTAGCTTGTTAATCAAAGATGGTTATGTTTCCTAACCATGGACAAAGAGTTGTCATTTTATTAACAGGACCACATCATTAGTTGAATGATCTGATTGACATGACCCATTCCATTAGCTTAGCACCCGATCGTTTAGTATGTTGCTATTGCTTTCTTCATGACTTATACATGTTCCTATGACTATGAGATTATGCAACTCCCGTTTGCCAGAGGAACACTTTGTGTGCTACCAAACGTCACAACGTAACTGGGTGATTATAAAGGAGCTCTACAGGTGTCTCCAAAGGTACATGTTGGGTTGGCGTATTTCGAGATTAGGATTTGTCACTCCGATTGTCGGAGAGGTATCTCTGGGCCCTCTCGGTAATGCACATCACTTAAGCCTTGCAAGCATTGCAACTAATGAGTTAGTTGCGGGATGATGTATTACAGAACGAGTAAAGAGACTTGCAGGTAACGAGATTGAACTAGGTATGGGATACCGACGATCGAATCTCGGGCAAGTAACATACCGATGACAAAGGGAACAACGTATGTTGTTATGCGGTCTGACCGATAAAAGATCTTCGTAGAATATGTAGGAGCCAATATGAGCATCCAGGTTCCGCTATTGGTTATTGACCGGAGACGTGTCTCGGTCATGTCTACATTGTTCTCGAACCCATAGGGTCCGCACGCTTAAGGTTACGATGACAGTTATATTATGAGTTTATACATTTTGATGTACCGAAGGTTGTTCGGAGTCCCGGATGTGATCACAGACATGACGAGGAGTCTCTAAATGGTCGAGACATAAAGATTGATATATTGGAAGCCTATGTTTGGATATCGGAAGTGTTCCGAGTGAAATCGGGATTTTACCGGAGTACCGGGAGGTTACCGGAACCCCCCCCCCCCGGGAGCTATATGGGCCTAAGTGGGCCTTAGTGGAAAAGAGAAGGGGCAGCCCTAGATGGGCCGCGCGCCCCTGCCCTCCCTTGGTCCGAATAGGACAAGGAGAGGGGGCCGGCCCCCCTCTCTCTTTTCCCCCCTCCGCGAATCCTATTCCAACTAGGATTGGGGGGGGGGAATCCTACTCCCAGAGGGAGTAGGACTCCTCCTGGCGCGCCTCTCCTAGGCCGGCCGCACCCCCCCCCCCCTTGAGCCTTTATATACGGAGGCAGGGGCACCCCAGAGAAACACAAGTTGATCCACGTGATCATATTCTTAGCCGTGTGCGGTGCCCCCTTCCACCATAGTCCTCGATAATATTGTAGCGGTGCTTAGGCGAAGCCCTGCGATAGTAGTACATCAAGATCGTCACCACGCCGTCGTGCTGACGGAACTCTTCCCCGACACTTTGCTGGATCGGAGTCC